>NC_090268.1:113533627-113903627 GCF_040414725.1 Anabrus simplex
TGGGAAGGGAATCCGTCTGCATAATGTAGAGCACGCATGCGGCCAGGATTTAATTGTTTACTCCATGTTTATATTGTGTTGGATTGAATGTGAGGGTAATGAAAATAACCCGTAGGCTATGTCACGTATATTTGCGACCCCTTGTACTATGCCAAGTAAGGGATTGAACCCTAGACTTGAGGGTTAATTGGAACACGTCGCATTAGGCGGACGGCGAGACGGATATGTATAACAATGTGTAATACTCCAGATGGTAGAATCGAGACCCAGGGCGGTCTGTCACGGACATTGGATAGTGCAGACACGTATGTTGATTTCCTCACTCATTTATTGTGGCGATTTTCGTCATGTGTTGAGACAAGGTCGAGGTAGAGCAGAGCTCCGCATGTTTGGAAAATAGGTTATGTTTTTACTTTGTTTGTGCGAGGGGTGCTTCACGGCCCAAGACTTGGAGGTCGTTTCCCTTGCCTGCACAGCAGGGAGTCTCGCAGCCATTTTTAAAATACAAAACGAGGGGTGGAATTCCTTCTCGCAGGCGAGACAAGCATGTGACGATGGTTTCATTCATTCATCCTTTCTCCCTCTCATACTTTATTTACTTTGTGTATAAATGGCGATGCGGTAGGTAGAAACTGGGCACTAAGAAAACTTGCTTAATCAGTAAAATTTGTAAATATAATGTTTGTTTGAATGGACCTTGGTTCATATCCATAAAAGAGAGGTATTTCATGCGAGATTAGAAGGGTTATGCCTGTAGTCGTAGGTTCAAACTTATTATCTTGTTGTGTGCATTTTCCCAAATATGTGTGGGGATCTTTTAGTGACGTTATTTCTGCAGGACAATTTCTCACCCTAGCATTATATACTTTATGTGCAGGTACAGCGTGGCTGTTCCGAGTAAGGACACATTTGTTTCTTGGATTCACTTATCGACTCTCCGCACGACAAATCAACCAGATAGTGTATAATTTTTTTTGATGTTTATCTTATTTATGATATGAGCCTTTTGGGCATCCATTTTAGCACTATTAGTGCAATAAATTGTAATGTAAAAGAAAAGAAATATGGATTTAAGAATACACAACTTTTGCTCAAAATGTCAGTAGGTGCGTTTGTGTTCCTCATTTCGTAGGCATAGATATGAACAATTTTTTTTACCTCCCTACTCTCGTTCACAAGAACCCTGTAATCGACCGTTTCTGCCGACTGGAGCTGAGCTGGTGTCCGTATGCAAGAACAGAAGAGCAGGTAGGTATCATCCTGCAGTAATAATGTGCCCTGTAGGGTACACTAGGCCTACGGCTTACCTGTATTGGGTGTATTTGAAAATTCAAGTCCAATTTATGCATTTTCAAAATGTATTGTAGAATAAGACTGCTGAGATTTTTCTTATCAAACTTCATATCATAGGCAATGGTACACGGTTATTCCATGAAAATGGAATATGAGAATAATTGTGCAGGCGTTATTTGATGTTTAAAAATCTACATTTTTTAACAATAACTTAGTTTCATGACAGGGAAAGGTTTTTTTTTTTTTTTTGTATTTTTGGAGGTTAGCTTACTTGTAATCTCTCTTGTAGGCACTGAATTGGTGATGCCACGCAATAGACTGGAACTGAAAACTAGTGCTGTACCATCTATATTCCTTAACTTACCAAAATATGTATCATCAGATCCTTCTGTGCCTCGTACTGATCCGGAGGACAGAAGGAGAAAGCATACCGAGTATGAAAATCGCAAACATGCTGAGTGGTTGTTAGAGGATAAAGAACGCAGAAAGAACGCAAATACTCACCCTTATATTGCTCATCCTAGTGATAGTGAAAAGAAGTGTTTTTTGCTCTTTGATACATTCCATTTATTTAAAAACATTAGAAATAACTGGTTGAATGAGAAGGACAGCACTTTTATTTACCCGTCAATAAATGACAGTAATGCAATTAAAGTGAGTAAATTTCAAGATGTTAGGTCAGTTTATATGGCCCAAAAGCAGAACATTGTTAAGCATCCTCCTGGGCTGTCATACCGTGTGTGTTTTCCAAACAATTTGGAAAGGCAGAATGTGAGTTTTGTTGTTCCATTGTTTAAAACTATTGCAGCTATGTCCACAGTGCAAGATTCAGACGGTACAAAAAAGTGGCTACAAATTATAAGAAACTGGTGGATGACTGTAAATGTAAAGCATCCTAAGAAAGGAATCCATTTAAGAGATAAATTTTGTGAACCCGTAAGAAGTATGGAACAGGAAAACATTGAGTATTTGCGTTCTTTCTGCTCTTGGCTGAAGTGTTGGGATGATATTGTTGTCATGGACTGTTCAGAGCGTTGTGGAAAATTGAGCATGCAGACATTCTCAGCGTTGCTACACACCACTGAGACCCTGATTAAATTGTGTGCGTACCTCCTGAATGACTTGAAGCTGTGTTATGTTATGTTAGGTGTTTTCCAGACAGATGATCTGGAAAGACGGTTTGGTAAATACAGGCAGATGAGTGGCTGTAACTATAACATCTCAGTTCAGCAAGTTATAGAGTCTGAAAGAAAAATCAAAGTGACAAGCTTATTAAAGTTAAAGAATAGACAGTCTCTAAGTGTAGCTCAGATGCTAAATGACATCAACACAGCTTCAGAGAATGGGCTAGGTGATGATTGCCCTTTGCCAGAGCAATTAGAGGATGTGTTAAACATTTCCCAACAAGCAGTAGTAGATTCCTCAACCCTAGAAGTTATTATCTTTCTTGCAGGTTATGTAGGCTTCAAAGTGAGTATCAAACAGCAGTGTGACTTATGTAATTCCTATCTTCTGACAGATTTAGATCTTATTTATGAATTACCTCCAGAAGTAAGATATCTGAATTTCCTAAATCGAGGGGGCTTAAAGTACCCATCAGACATGTCAATAGAACTTGGAATTGAGGTGTACAAAGTATTTTGTGTGTTAGTGTCAGATACATTTCAAATGGTATTCCTAAATTCAGGCAATCCTAAGTGTGTCACAAAATCCTTGGCTTTGGATTCAATGCAGTTGGCAGATTCAACAGTCATTTGTGACTGCGGGAAGAAATTGGAAGACCTGGCTGGACAGTGTATAGATATTTGGGTGAATATTTTTTTAAATAACTTTTCCAAAATTCACACCGACTTGTGTATTCAACAAAGTGCTTCAAAGAGAGCAGACCTACTCCATAGAGAAGAAACAGGTGTAACTTCCTGTAAGAGGTCCAGGAAAACTGCAGTGTTCATCGAGTGGAAATAGTGAGGTACAGAAATAATTCATATTATTTTGTAGTATATTTTATTAGTATTTGGTTGCATGTTTTCTGTCAGTATGTATGATGTGAATGTTCCACTTGACCAGAAAATGGATAAAATCGCAATAATATGTCTCAACGTGTTATCCTGTACTCGCGCAATCGAACGGATATACGCGAGAAATAGAATGTTACGGGGAAGGATATGCATTGTATGTCAGAATTAACAAATATTTGAGGATAGGTTTTGGTTTTATAACGTGTTAACAGTTCCTTAAGTAATTTAAAAGTGTGTTATTCAAGCGGAGCGTATGCGTATCGCCTTCAAGTCCCCCCCAAAGCGTGACGTCATCATACCTATAGTACGGCCTGGGACATTACGAAGGCAGTGGCACAGCGGAGAAAGGGACAGACACTACCCACACGTCTGTTAGGCAGGTCGCTATGGTATCTCGTCTAGTATTGTGTGAATAGCGGCCAAATGCAATGGCGCGTCAACTGGACGTTCACTCCAAATATGAGGTGCGTGCGACAATTCGATTCCTATGGGCCAACAGGAAGAATTGCACGATCATTCATCGTGAAATTAGTGTTGTGTATGGGTAGCGGGCCATTTCCCTGCAAGGTATCGTAAAGTGGTGTCAGCAGTTCAAAGCCGGGCGCACGGATATCACGGACAACCATCGCGAAGGCAGGCCCGCAACGTCCAGGACCCGTGCAAAGGTCTACAGTGTGAATGCGAACATTAGACAGAACCGGCGCATTAAACTGAGAGAAATCGCGACGCAGCTGAACATGTATGGCAGTGTGTTCGCCATTGTTCACGAGGACCTTGAATATCGTAAGCAGTGTCAAAGATGGGTCCCACGTCTTCTCACCGATGATCACAAGGGACAACGTTTCCAATCCTCCCTGGCATTTTTGCAACGCTATGCCGCAGATGGCAACGGGTTTCTGCGGCGAATCGTCACAGGCGAAGAAACATGGGTCCACCACTTCACCCCCGAAACGAAGAGAACATCAATGGAACTGGGTGCACCACTCATCAATACAACGAAAAAGGCCAAGGTTCAACCTTTAGCCGGTAAGGTTATGGCGACAGTGTTCTTTGACATGGAGGGTTTGCTGCACGTGGAATTCATGCTGAAAGGAACGACGATCAACGCGGCGTCGTATTGTCAAACGTTGCACCGGTTGCGTAAAGCGATTGAAGAGAAGCGCCGGTGTGATTTTGTTGCACGATAACGCAACACCTCACAAGACCCGCCAAACGAGAGAACTGCTGCAGCATTTCAAGTGGGATGTCTGGCAACATCCACCCTACAGTCCCGACCTAGCGCCATGTAACTTTCATCTGTTCGGTAAGCTCAAAACGGAGCTCGGTGGTCGACATTTCCAGACCGATGAGGAGGTGAAGGCCGCTGTCTCCGAGTGGTTGCAGAATGCTGGAGGAAATTTCTATGCATCAGACATCGACAAGTTGGTTGTGCGTTCGCAGAAATGTTTGGAGTCTCTTGGAAACGATGTGGAAAAGTGACGTTACAGTGTATAGTCGTGTTGCTGTTGTATAGGTGGTATAATAAATGGCCATAATTGGGAAGTGCAACTTATTTTCCGATCTGCCCTCGTACAAACAGCTTCTGCACAGGTGAAAATGATTATAGAAATGACCTCCTAATGATTTGCAGCACTTATAGATCGTGCACTCAAAGAATTAACTAATTAATGAATTTCACTCGTCAGAAGTTAATAAAATCCGACCCATGTTTTGAGACTAACCACTTGAAAGAAATTGAATGCGGTAAAATATCATTAAAATTGAACACGCAACTCGACATTGCTTCTGGAAATGTTAATAGACTGAGTCGAATGTCAAATAGAATCGAACTCGTAACACAGAATAACCACTCAGAAAATGGTATGATTAAATAACTTTGCACTGTCGAATGTCACTGGAATCGACGCGATACATGGCAAAATCAAGTTTTATCACTCGGTGATTGTTCATAAGTTTACACTATATCTCATAGATTTGAAGATAATCACTTCAGTTAATTAGCAACGAAAATATTCATTCTGTGTAATTAGCCTCGTTCACTTTAGTTAATCACAAATAAAATTGTAACACATATGGAGTTGAGTCTGTCTACAGGCTGTCCTTGGTTCGACTGCATGAAAACTGAATACTATTTACAGAAGCACAAGTTCAAATATACGGTTCGTAGTCAAGAACCTACGGAATGTTTAGAAAGTATGTGAGAAATAATCTTCACTTCGAGAAAATACAAGTTCAGTGAAGCATTCAAAGTACTATCTCAATCGTTTATCACTCAAGGAATCATAAGCTCAACTATAATGTTATACTTCGCTAAAATATTTCAATCACTCGATGAAAACTTAGGTTTTAATGCACTGTTCGAAGTCCATCATTCGAAGAAATATTATGATCAATTTGAAATGTAAGCATTCGGTTATTTAACGAAATATTTCAATCACTTTGAAACGCAAGCATTGGGTAGAAAATAATACAATTCCAAAAAATACATAACATGAATTAAAGAAATGATTAGTCACTTGGAAATGAACCCAAGTTCAATTACACTGTTCAAGTTCACACTGAAAAGTTTTATCAATCACGATTGGACAACACTGAGAATTTATAAGTCCGGTTTATGGTACCGTAAAGTTAAAATGTTCTAAGTACGAAGAACTTCATCAAACACTTGACATTCGGCGAAACCGTAGTTTTGCGACGAATAATGCCACCAGCCGATCGTCCGGTCCCAACTGTGGTACTCGACTGACTTTGACCTGCTAACTGGCCCTCCTTTTATACAAGAATCGTGAAAATTTAAGTTATTGTATTCTGTGTTGAATATTGTAACCATTTTATGATACTAATAAAGTCCTAAATGATCATAAAGAAAATTACAAAAAATAACATAAAATACTTTAAACTAAATTAAATTAATAAAAATAATTAACCAAAATGTCCGTAGTATGGGCGCCAGAGTTCACCAGAATGGATCCCTCGAATTTTGAAGCCCCAGGGGCTCTGGACTTTGGAGCGTGGGTTGGCGATCACGGGGCCCTCAGCTGAGTCCTGGCATTGCTTCCACTTACTTGTGCCAGGCTCCTCACTTTCATCTATCCTATCCGACCTCTCTTGGTCAACTCGTGTTCTTTTCCGACCCCGACGCTATTAGGTTTCCGAGGGCTAGGGAGTCTTTCATTTTCACGCCCTTCGCGGCCCTTGTCTTCTTTGGCCGATATCTTCATTTTTCGAAGTGTCGGATCCCTTCCATTTTTCCCTCTGATTAGTGTTATATAGAGGATGGTTGCCTAGTTGTACTTCCTCTTAAAACAATAATCACCACCACCTCGAATTTTGATAGAGCATGATAAACTTTATATCCCAGGGCGTGTACATAATGCTGCGTACTGGTACATCTCCTGCAGGCCTTACCTAACCTCCTGAAAACGACTAAATAGGTAGGAACTGCACCTAGGTTCATCAATAACTCCACTGATTCTAAAATAGCTAACTATATTCTTAACAAAATCCGTGCATGAGCACCTCATCAACACACAAAATTATACATATAATACACACATAAAATATTGCTGGAAGACTCCATATTTACAACAACAACAACAACAATGAAAACAGTGGGAAAACGAAAGCGAGAACTAAACTACCATTTGTAGATAGTCCGATGAACAATGTACATATATGTAGATAAATACCCTTCACTGTCTCTGTATCAATACTACTTGCCAATTCTCATAATCAGCACTTCTAACATCACACAGATACTGTACCTCGTAATACTGTGTTCACAGACTTGAACACTTGTTGCAAAGATATATAAATTTGAGCAACACACGCTTATCGATCCTGAACATAAATTATGGAAAGTCTGAGATAGCTTTCACCAACATATAATGCCAGGCCGCCACAAGTGCTACAATACTTAATGCGTAATCACTCCACAATTTGTCGATCAGCCACTTTCCACGAATATAACAAGACTACGTTCCACGAACGTTTGAAATCCAGTCCAGTATATTGCAACCATGTCACTACCGTACCGTGTATCAGCACTACTTCCTTCCCGTACCGTCTGTTCGTACTACTTCCTTCTCGTACAGTGTGTCAGTACTCCTTCTTGTCCGTACCGAGTGTCAGTTGTGGTTCCCGCCGTTTGATCAACCTTTATGGGCATCAGCATTCCCCTTCCTCTCACATAATACGTCTGGATTGGTCCTTGCCAGCCAATCATGAGTGATCCACCGTTCAGGTTTGCCCTCAACTTCTTCATGCTCCCAAGACATAAATAAACGCTGGGGTATATCACATGACTCATAGAACTTTCCTAGTACAATAACATCAACAAACACATCTCATCAGACACTGGGATGTCCGCATGAGTCATACGAATTAACAGAGTCCAAGATAGCAATGCTTTCCCACTCATGCAAAACAAATTACTCATACTACATATGTGGATATCTCCCAGCTTACAAATATAAATGACAAAATATACAAATGAAATACCGATAATAATAATAATAATAATAATAATAATAATAATAATAATAATAATAATAATAATAATAATAAATCGAATACTGACAATAATATCACTTCTACATATAATTCGAGGGTGTGATATATGTACTATCACAATATCTCCCTCGATTCTGGTCAGATTCTCTTCAAACTTGGTGAAAATGGGAAAATAAAATTGGTTAACACGATGATGTACTTTTAATGTTATCTTAACCCAAAAAGTTATTAGCGATAGAACGTTTCGAATGTTCTACCGGCCGACGTAATCCAGCTGTGACAAGATAAGGTGGAATGTGACGTCACACGTTCCACGTCGCACTCTGCCTGCTGCATGTATATATGTATGTATGTATGTATGTATGTATGAACTGTATGTGGAGTTTTCAAGTCGTGGATTGGTTGTATCACCAACAATTTCATAACAAGCAATCACTTCAAGACCAGACATCGCTGGGGTATTCTAGGGAAATGGGGAGTGAGCTTTTCTTACGAAGCCAGAATGTACTATTACATGACACTCTCACAAGACCGATGAAATGCATAAACCAGCTGACCTCACCAGCCGTATTTTAACAGCATTCATTACAGTGATTGGCTGCATAAGGAATAGTGTTACTAGCATCGTTCATTCTTCGGTGAAAATATTATCGGTATAGGTCTTAAAAGTTACTAACTAGCTATGTATCGTAATTGCTGCAGTTTAGGTGTTGCTGTAGTGCGAGACAGTAGAACTCTGCAATGCGTCCACTGCCTCTTCAAATTCCGTTAGGATATGAGCCGTCAGCCCCATGTGAAGTGACGTATTCAGTATTCACTATTCAGTGTTTCGTGGTAGTTGGAAGTGCGGTGTGTTTTCAGTAAATTGTAGAGATGTAGAGGAAGATTTGTGGGGAACCACATGGTCCTTTGGGCCACTTCATCATCATCATAATAATAATTCAGTCCGGATAACCTTCTAGTGAGGCATAACCTTTACAGTGTACTATAATAATAGCCCACCTGTTGGTCATGGTCGTTAAGGCATCGTTTCTGTATGATCAGACACCATGAAGTCAGTTCGAATCACAGACCAAGGAGATTTACAGTGAAATGAGGGGGTTGGCGACCACGGTCTATGGTTTTGTCACTAGCCGGACCTAACTAATACAGACCAAAGGTGTTGTCACGCGGGATACTGGAGGCCTAAGGTCACTTCGCGGCTCTAACCAGGGGTCTTACGCCCCCAGACTCAATTTGCTTGCTCCCAGTCCAATGGTTTTGTCACTAGCCGGACCGAACCAATTCAAACCAATGGATGTGTCACTCCCTGGAACTAACCTATCCAGCTCAATGGTCTTATCACTAACAATGCAGACGTTGGCCAGCCAGCTGAGTGTTACGTAACGTCGCCCGGGCAGCGCCATGTTGGATCTCTAACCTAACCCGCCGTATATGGAAGTTCTACCAAACAATCTTTAAAGAAATGCTCGTAACGGGACTGGAATGAAAATATTGATATTCATGAAACACCTTTAATGGTTTTGTCAGAAATTACATAAATGATCCAGCATAGTGGAATACAGCTTTTGGAGTCATAGACTATAAACCCGCATGCGTTAGTTCTCGCCTATTGCGACAGATGGCAGGCGTACTGACCGTCATTGTTCCAGAGTAGTTCAACACATGGCCTGCTTCAATATCGAAGTCAAGACACGTTAACAGACAAAAAACGAACTCAAGTGATTATAATATTAAAATTAACAAGAAAAGAAGTGATTCTATTTTTAAATACAGGTTGTTGATTGTGCAGATTGTGAAATTTATCTGGGGAATGGAGTGTTTGAATTTGGGTTAATGTTTATTTGAGTGTCTTGTTTATCATTGCAGCATTGTTCCTCATTCGATATTAATAGATAACATATATGGTTAAGTTAATTGGAAATCTATAGTTGCAACAACAACAACAGTACTATAATGAATGAATGGCAGAACGTCATTTTAGTACAGTGATGTCATAGTAAGTAGCGCATTTGTAATCGAAGAAAAATATGTTCCTTTCATTGTCCCGTCTCAGTTTCATCCTTGGCTTTGACGATATGAAAGTGATCGAGGTATTAGTGATGACGTCATTCCTTACACAACCAATCCCTGCTTTAAATCTATCAATTCAATCAATCACTACTGATCTGCATTTAGGGCAGTCGCCCAGGTGGCAGATTCCCTATCCGTTGTTTTCCTAGCCTTTTCTTACATGATTGCAAAGAAATTGGAAATTTATTGAACATCTCCCTTGGTAAGTTATTCCAATCCCTAACTCCCCTTCCTATAAAAGAATATTTGCCCCAATTTGTCCTCTTGAATTCCAACTTTATCTTCATATTGTGATCTTTCCTACTTTTAAAGACACCATCCAAACTTATTCGTCTACTGATGTCCTCCCACGCCATCTCTCCACTGACAGCTCGGAACATACCAGACGATGTCGCTGATACGGTCGGTTAGAGTGTGCGTTTCAGTGGGTTGGTGTATTGATATGTTATTGCCCTTTATACCTCGGTGAGGAAACTAACTCACTCCTCATTTAACGCCTTTTCAGTGACACCAAGGCTGTGACTGTTGATGGTGAAGCAGTTGGAGATCCAACAAATCTTCAGGCTGACGACTTAACATACATCCAGCCATACATCTATATATATAAAATAAGAGTTTTGTCTGTTCATTGCTCAGAATTTGAAAAGAATGGTATTTCTGTATCGATCATGTCCACAATAACAAGAAAATGAAGTTTTTACTTTTCCGTAATTTCTGTCTGTCTGTCTGTCTGTCTGTCTGTCTGTCTGTCTGTCTGTATGTACACGCATCACGAGAAAACGGCTGAAGAGAATTTAATAAAAATCGGTATGTAGAGTCGGGGGGAGAGCCGCTACAATCTAGGCCAGGGCCTCTCAGGGTGCATGCGCGTGGTGCATGCACTGTGCACGGTGCAAAAGACGACTTTGCTTGGTTGATCAGAGTGCAGACCCCCACTCCTCGATTTGGAGCAATAGCGCTAACTCTCTCTTTCCTCACGCCTGTCTCGCTCGCTCCCCCTGTCTCCCTCTCCCCACTTGCGCCGTAGCGCTCCAAATCCGGGCTGAGTTGAGCCGAGTATAGCCGAGTAGAGCCGAGCATAGCCGAGTAGCTCAGAGATGAAGCGTTGATCCGAGCCATACCGAGCGGCACCGAGCGGCACCGATGCACAGTGCACGGAGCTCTTGCGCCTCGCTCTGCACGCGTGAGATTTTGGGCGTTTGAGAGGCCCTGATCTAGGCTATAAATTATTTTATTCACGCTGAGTGAAATAGTAGTTTAGGGGAAGGCCTAAAATTCTATTCTCAAATGTTTATATTATTAGTGGTCATATCGATAAATACTACATAACTAAAGTTATGTAGAATTAAATTTCTGATCATTTACGTCTTATGCATTTTTACCATACCGGCTATGATAACAGAGATATTCATGAATTTGGATTTTTGTTGCCAAGTCCATATCAACGCCAAGCCACGACAAAATAGGTAAACAGAATTTAATGAAAATCGGCATATAGAGTCGGGGAATAAGAAACTACAGTTTAAGCTATAAACAATGTTATTCACCCTGGGTGAAATGGTAGTTTAGGGGAAGGCACCTAAAATTTAATTTTTAAATACCTATGTTCTTGGTCCTATGGAAAAGTACTACATAACAAACGTTATAGAGAATATCCGATCATTTATGTTTTATTCAGTTTTACCGTACCGACTATGATAAGAGTGGTACTTCAGAACCAGAAGACAATAATGTGACGGCCTACAATATCGAAAGCGCGTAACATAGAACAACAATAACATTACACTGACCGTTGTTTGTTGTAATGTTCTTTGTCTCTTATGCTGACATTCAACTCCGATAGATGGGATTACTGCTGCGTACCGAGTATAACAGCCTAACTGAATATTGGCGGGAAATAGTTGGGGAGTTAGATAACTTTCTTCTTTAGCATGCCAATCCTCTGGTTCATACATTTTCTGATACTGCTGGTACGTAACACACTGGTTCATTATAGTATGCCAGCTATTCGATACCTACTCGGACGCGCTGTTTTGAATGAGCAGTGTGCGCACTTCAATCAGAGGCTCAGTTGGTAGGAATAGGAGTAGTAGTATGAACTGGTCTGGAATTACAATTTAGCCCTATTCCAAATTATAGTACCAGAATTCATTAAATAACTCAAAATTCAACCTTGAAAAGAGCCGTTTCTTAGGAAAAGCTTCTTCCTCTTCACTTTCATTAAATTTACATTAATTTTATTCAAAATTAGCAGCGAAGATGTGGTTTCGTCTCTGGCTTGGAGGAAAAATTGCCTCCACATCAGACAGTTCTTACCCCCGCCAGTGTAGTCAATTGAGATTTTCCGACTCATCGGGTACTCCCAGGAAGCCGATAAGTAAACGGGCATAGTTTTTGCCCTGGGACTATCCACTATTTGAACCCCCCCCCCCCACCCACCGAAGAAAAGGACGAGGATTCTTCACGGATCACGGATGTCTGCGTCTTGGTCATTCCAGCTCTGTAGCTTTGGACTGTTAGTTCGGCAGCATAATACTGTTCGTTAAAAGTGAAAAATGTGTGGTTTTTCATTTGATCGAGTATTTCATATGAAGGCATTGCTTTTAATCGTGCCATTCCTACCGACGTCATTGTAATGGCACATGTTCATTTCAGTTGGGAAAACCACTAAGAGAGTCTTTCTGAGAATCTATAAAGGCAGGTGGAGAGTGAGTGCCATTATAATGAAAACTCCCCAACCTGATTGTGACTGACGGTAGGCAAGCTGGACTACCATTACAATGAAAATTCCCTAACCCAGTCTTGATATGAGAAAAGACGTTGGTGACTTGCCCGTCGTGCTTCTAGGGCAACATTAAGAGCTATGCAACGTAATACAATCTTGCTCACAAGGTTTACACTACCTAACGTAGAATTCTGTATAAAATTTAGAATTCCGTAGAGAAGCACGGGTACATCAGCTAGTTATTATATATATATATATATATTTCGCTGGGGCCATCAAGGACCACGTTAAGTCTTGTTGCATTTAACACTGAACTTGGTCTTCTTTAGAGCCCAAGTTTCCATCATTCTTTGTGAGTGGGCCTGCTTACGCTCCTCTGTCCAAGGGGCACCGTGTCTTCTCTTCGGTTGCTCGTCTCGGTTTAGCCCGTTCGTCAATATTTTCTTGCGGAAGAGATCTCTGTTAAGGGCGTCTTCAGCTGAGATATATAGCATTTGCAGGTCTTCTTTGGTATTTCTAAACCAGGGAATTGTGGTTTTGGGGTTTGAAGCAAAAAAGTGAAAGATTTCTTTAGTTAACTTTCTTCCGTCCATTCTTTTCAGATGACCGTAAAATCGTGCCCGTCTTTTTCTGATTGTGTCAGTAATTTTCTCTATTTTGCTGTAGACTTCCTTGTTGGATCTCTTTTGATGGATTCCATTTCTGTACTTTGATCCCAAGATTCCTCTCACAATTTTGCGTTCTCTTTTCTCCAGTTCTTCAAGGATTCCTTTGTTGGCACTTAGAGACAGGGTTTCGGCTGCATATAGAACTACTGGCTTCAGAACTGTTTCATAGTGGCGTATCTTGGTGTTCTGGGAAAGGCATTTTTTGTTGTAGATTGTGCGGGATGTTTGGTAGGCTATTTCCAGTTTGCGTACTCGCTCGTGAAGTGCTTCTTTGTCCAGTCCATTTTTCATGATGATCTCACCCAGGTATTTGAATTTGTCTACTCGGGTGATGTCCCCGTATTTTGTATGGAGTTTTGGTGGAGCCTCTTTGATGTTAGTCATTACTTCTGTTTTCTCAAA
The DNA here is from genome assembly GCF_040414725.1 of Anabrus simplex. NCBI lineage: Eukaryota > Metazoa > Arthropoda > Insecta > Orthoptera > Tettigoniidae > Anabrus > Anabrus simplex. The sequence continues at coordinate 113,547,319 of NC_090268.1, forward strand.
CGATATCTGCAAACCAGTTTGTTCGGCAATTTCCTTTAAAATTTCAACTTGAGCTCTAGCGGCTTCTATGTCGTTTGAGAGAACAGCAATATCATCGGCAAATGCTAAGCAGTCTGTTGCGATCCCCTTGGATTTGGTTCCTATTCTCAATGGACTGTAGTTGGTTTCCTGTAATCTCACCCGTCAGGTTCTGATGATCTTTTCAAGGACACAGTTGAAGAGTATCGGGGATATCCCATCACCTTATCGGACTCCTGTTTTGATGTCAAAGGAATGCGAGAGACATCCGTGGAACTTCACCTTGGATTTTGTATCGGTCAGGGTGGCTCTAATTAATGCCAGCAGTTTCAAATCAACTCCAAATTCATTTAAGATGTTAGCAGGACTTCCCGGTCAATGGAGTCGTACGCTTTCTTAAAGTCCACAAAGACAGACACATAATGCTTGGACCTTAGTGTACAATATCTGATGATCGTTTTGAGATTTTGGATCTGTTCAGCTGTTGAGCGACCTTTTCTGAACCCTCCTTGGTATTCACCTATTTGATGTTCGACTTGTGCTTCCAAACGCTCCAGGATGGCAAGTGATAGAATTTTGTAAGTCACGGGTAGCAAAGATATTCCTCTGTAGTTGTTGATGTTCTTCATGCTGCCTTTTTTGTGTAATGGATGGATCAAAGCTATTTTCCAATCTTCGGGTAGGGTCTCCTTGTTCCAAATTTCTTCTATTTGCTTTTGCAAGATATCAAGTGATTCTTCTGGGGCATATTTCCATAGTTCTGCTACTACTGAGTCTTCCCCCGGCGCTTTGTTATTTTTGAGACGGGCAATGTGGCGCTTGATTTCATCTCTGTCGGGTGGTCTGGAATCTGGGTACCTGAGTAAGGGTTCCTTGGTCTCAATGGCGCTTTGCGGTTTAGAGCAGTTAAGTAAATTCTTGAAGTTATCTGCCGGAATGCTGCAATTTTCTTCATTTGACGTCGCCAGTGTGCCGTCCTTTCGCTCAAAGCATAGAGATGGTGGTTTATAGCCAGTGAGTTTGCGTTTGAAGGCTCTGTAGTACTTTCTGCTTTCATTCTTCCTAAAGTTTTGTTCTATATTTTCAATGAGAGATTTTTCGTATTTACGTTTCTCAGTTCTGAACACCCTAGCTGCTTGGGCACGTTGGGTTTTGTAGGTTTTCCAATCATTTTCTGATTTCGTAGAGTAGTACTGTTTCCACGCATTGAGTCTTTCTTGGAGGACTGATTCGCAGGTACCATTCCACCAGGCATGCCTTTTGCTTCTCTTGATTTCTGCAACGTCTTTAGCGGCTTCAACAAGGAGACTTTTGGCGTTGTTAAAGTCACAGTCATTTGGTCTAGCCTTCTCCTGGAACTCCTCGACCCTTTGCCGAAGTTTATCATTGTCAAAGCGTGTGATCTGTTTGGTTGTCTTCCTTGTGTTTGCGGGAACTGGTTTGAATTTGATAAAAGACATATAATGATCTGAGGCCACATTGATGCCTTTCTTTACCTAGACATTCATAATCTCAGGGCTGTTTCTCCTGGAGATTGCAACATGATCAATTTGGAACTCTCCGAGAGCTTGGACGGGAGAACGCCAAGTCATTTGCTTTCTGGGTAGATGGCGAAAGTGGGTCGATATGACCTGCAGATTGTGATTTTCGCAAATGGACACCAGTCTTTTGCCGTCGGGATTGGTTCTTTTGTGGGCAGGGTAATTTCCTATAACTTTCTTGTACTTCTGTTCAAGACCTAGTTGGGCATTGAAGTCACCCAAAAGAAGCTTGACATGGTGTTTGGGGATTTTGTTTAATTTTTCATCCAGTAGGTCCCAGAAATTATCAACTTCGTCTGGATCAGACTTGTTCTTACCGTTTGTAGGAGCATGTGCGTTAACTAGGGCGTAGGTTTTGTTCGCGCATTTAATTGTGAGTATAGACAATCTGTCATTCACAGGTTCGAAATTTGCAACCGATTTAAGGATCTTGGTTCTAACAGCAAACGCGGTTCCAAGCATCACAGCTCCATTGAGGATTCCTCTTTGCGCTTTGCTCTTGAAAAATCGGTAGCCTTCGGATTCAAAAATCTCTTCATCTGGGTACCTTGTTTCCTGTAGGGCCATTATGGATATCTGATTTTCGTGAAGAGCTTTGGTGAGGGTTTTCAGCTTGCCAGTTTGTGTAAGTGAATTTATGTTGAAAGTTGCTAGAAAGGTTTTAGATTTTGGCCTGAGTTTTTGACTCTTTGGGGTACACCGAGACGCTCCGACTCGTCTCTTGCATGATGTCGAGTCTCCCCCAGAATCCGAACGAGACTCGTGCGCCGTGGCGTTCACGACGAGGGATTTATCCGAAGATTTACCCCCTGGGGTATGTTTCTCGTAATGTTGTGCCATCATGCTTTTTGACTTGACTTTGCTTTGGACGGATACCCATCCTTTTACAACTAGGGTTGTTAGCCCTAGAGGTTGCCTCAGGATGTTTTCTGGCTTCTGGTCGTTTACCAGTCTTCGCCGTAACCCTGGCAAGGGACCAGTTTTTTTTCACGGTGGTATTTTATTTCCCTACTACCCTCTGACTCTGCTGGCGGCAGAGCCAGCGAGCTTCCCCAATTCCCATGGGACGCGCCCGATGGAGATAACCGGTAAATCCCCACACGGGTATTATTATTATTATTATTATTATTATTATTATTATTATTATTATTATTATTATTATTATCGAGCGAGATAGCCGTGCGGTTAAGGTCTCGCAGCTGTGAGTTTGCATTCGGGAGATTGTGGGTTCGAATCTCACCGTCGGCCACCCTGAAGAGGGTTTTCTCTGGTTTTCCATTTCACACCAGGTAAATTCTGGGACTGTACCTTATTTAAGGCCAAGGCCACTATCTTCCGAATCCTAGGACTTTCCTACCCTTCGGTCGCCGAAAACCTTCGATGTGGTCGTGCGACGTTAAACCCCTAGCAAAATAAATACATTCTTGTGTTACGTCGTATATTTTACAAATTAAATTATAATGAATTTCTTTCATTCTCGTCATATCCAGTAAATTAACAAATTATACATATCCCGTTTTCAAAGCCCTAACTTCACCACAAATAAAGGCTTTATCTATCTATCTAGTATTTGTGGATGAAGATACCGTCACTATTCGTATCGGGCGCGCGGTCTACTATAATTCACTTACCTCGCGAGCCAGTTGCTGTCAGCTGCCATGAACTTTCTGCTCTCCTCAAGTGGGAGTTTCTTCTCCAGATGTTGTGATGCATGTGGACCAGCTGTCAACAGATCCCCATTCATAGCGCGACCCCAGATGCTCCGATAAGTCTACGAAGTCACTGAACTTAGTTTCTCGTCGCAAGTTAGGCAAACTGATGTATATCCACGAGTCCGTGTACCCAGGTTTCTTAACTACAATGCTCTGGAAGTTCTAGCGTATTCATTGACTAGGATTCATATCCATCAATGGAACAGCGTATTCTTCTATGAAACTCATTAACACATACATACATACATACATACATACATACATACATACATACATGAAATATGTTCCATTAATCAAGTAGAGGAATTTTGGCAATTCTGAAAACACTTGAATCAATAAATGACATATTGGTAATAAAGGAAAATATCTCTCGGAAAGCCATGACAGTAAAGCCACTTGTAGGTTGCTAAATAGTTTATTAAGTCACCTATTCAATACATTAGAATGTATTAGGAAATTTATCTTTATTTCCATATGAGAGATGTTTCGCCCTTCATTGAAGGCATCATCAGTCATAGTACTACCTCAAGGCATAAATCAGGTACCTGATTTGTAATTAAATTGTAAATACTGAGATTTATGACTTGCAGTGTAAAGCCACTGACAGTAAAAAACAATGGACTCGTCAAGATATAATAACTAGACCTCGGATTTTTAGGTGCTGACATTTATATTTTAGGTGCCTAAAAACCTCTCAAATGTGAAAAAATAGGCTCTAAAATATATGTTACGCAGTTTCAATTTTACGTACTTTAATAGGCATTTATCAATTAAAACACCATTATTTTGCAAAATTGATAATAACTATTTAAGGGAAATATAAAACAAATTTCACTCCCCTCTTTGCTACAAACGTTGCAGAATATAATTTTATCATCCGACTAGCAGTTACCCGCGGATTTACCGGCGTTGATTTCGTAATTTTATAAAAGTAATCGTTCCTCGGCATTGTACCTGAAAAATCACTAAAGTATAAAGACTCACCAAAAAATTGAGTTTCATTTACCCCAGAAACTCTTTGTAAACCACGTTTGTGGTACTGCCTTTTGGGGCTAAGAAGACCATGCGACATAGAACTGTAAACGTGAGAACGTCTTCTCTAAAGTAAAAAAAAAAGTTTCTTTATTTTTAAAGGAGATTCCAAATACCTATTTCCACATCTGTAATATCTTCAGGTTTTGAGATATAAGTATGCCCATAAAAATAACTCAACCCCTTTATCAGCCCTTCCTCCACCCCCACCTAAGTGGATTTTCCGAAAATAAAAGAAGACATGTTTACTTATTTTTAAAGGACTTCCCACATACCGGTACCAAGTTTCATGTCTGTAACATGTTAAGTTTTTGACATACACTGTAGATATTCCAGTACTCATTTTAAACATTCACCTGCATTTTCAATTCTTTTCAGCCCCTAGCGGTTTCCCGAAAACAAAGAAATGCGTGTTTCTTTATTTTTAAAGATTTCAAATATCAGTTTTCACGTCTGTAATATCTTCAGTTTTTGAGATGTAAGTATGCTCATAAAAAGTTCAAGTTCTTCGTCACTTCTTTCCACATCGTTCGCCCTGAAGTGAATTTTCCGGAAACAAAAGCAAACCTGTTTATTTATAAAGGAGCTTCCAAATAGCAATTACCACGACTGTAATATCTTCAGTTTTTGAGATTTGTATCCTCATGAAAAGAATTCAACTCCTATTTGTCACCCCGTCCCCCCGAAGTTAATGTTCTCTCCCAAAATGCGTGTTTTTATTTTTAAAGGAGATTCCAGACACCCATTTTCACGTCAGTAACATCTTATTTTTTTTAAAGATATAAGTATACTCAAATAATTCAACTAATGTTTCAATCCTTTCATCCCTCTTTCCGAAAACAAGGGAATAAGTCTTTCTTTCTTTTTAAAGGAGACTCCAAATACCAAGTTTTATGTCTGTAACATGTTCAGTCTTATAGATATCAGTGTCTTAACAAAAAATAATTCAACCCCCCTTTCAGTACCTTTTACCCCCACGTTAAGTGGTTTTTGCAAAAACAAACAATGCCTGCTTTTTATTTGTAAATTATTAAAAATACCTCTTTTCACATCTGTAAAATGTTAAGTTTTTGAGATATACTGTAGATATGCTCAGGGATTATGCGTACCAATTTTGGTTGGCAGCTATGCCCGAACTTACATGCATAATCTCGCTGTTGTAAAATCCTGAAGCTGACGTTGCCATAGTTACGGCAGTTCATGGCTTTTGGGCCAGTAGGGCGTACCGAGTTGTGTTCTTTGCGTCAAGGGGCTTAAAATGTGCTTTGTCTCATCCTTGTACGACAAATTCGATATTTCGCCTATATTAGCCTATTATTTTATATCTCCCCTAGTACCCCCCCTTGGATTGAATTGAAAATAGGATATAGCCTATATCAATCAGGGATAATGTATCTTTCTATTAGTGAAAACATTTTTAGAATCGGTCCAGTAGTTTCTGAGATTACCCTCCAGATATAAACAAATTCACAAAATTCGCACTCTCTCTTTATTATATTAGTGGCGAGCTCGATAGCTGCAGTCGCTTAAGTGCGGCCAGTATCCAGTAATCGGGAGATAATGGGTTCGAGCCCCACTGTCGGCAGCCCTGAATATGGTTTTCCGTGGCTTCCCATTTTCACACCAGGCAAATGCTGGGGCTGTACCATACTTAAGGCCACGGCCGCTTCCTTCCAATTCCTAGGCCTTTCCTATCCCATCGTCGCCATAAGAGCTATCTGTGTCGGTGCGACGTAAAACAAATAGCAAAAATATATATATTGTATTAGTATAGATGTGAAGTTGGGAAACTCTAACATTTAAATTAAAGACGACTTGGAAGATGACACAGCAGGTCAATGGACACTCGTGAAATAGACTACGAGCGTGCTTACTGCGAGAGGTCCATAAGGACTTCGATGAGTGATGTTTAACACCTTCCCGATTTTAAGACTTTAAAAAAAAAGTAATTCAAGAATATACTAAAAATGAGTCTACAAATATTTTAGTTTCTCGGAATAAATTAAAAGAATTCTTAATCGATTTACGGATAAAATATAGGAATATGTCCATTTAGATATTTTTAGATAGATAGATAGATAGATAGATAGATAGATAGATAGATAGATAGATAGATAGATAGATAGATAGATAGATAGATAGATAGATAAAGCCTTTATTATATGTGGCGAAGTTAGGGTTCCTGGCACTTTCTTACACTTAACCACACACATATTATTACTTATTAATATTATTAAACTGATAAACCTAAAATACTAAGAAGTACATATAACACTAATGTTTAAGACAAAAATATGAATATATTCACACAAAGAAGAAAGAAAAACGGAAGCGACTGAGCTCGATAGGTGCAGTCGCTTAATTGCGGCCAGTATCCGTATTCGGGAGATAGTGGGTTCGAACCCCACTGTCGGCAGCCCTGAGGATGGTTTTCCGTGGTTTCCCATTTTCACACCACGAAAATGCTGGGACTGTACCTAAATTAATGCCACGGCCGCTTCCTTCCCACTCCTAGGCCTTTCCTATCCCATCGTCGCCATAAGACCTATCTGTGTTGGTGCGACGTAAATAAATAGCAAAAGAAAGAAAAAAGGAACTGCCTACATAATGCAGATTTGAAAAATACCAATTTCAATACACAACTCAAAGAAATACAAAAGTAAAAATACTAGTAAGCTTAATAAAAATATTAAATAAAATTTAACTAATTGTGTTCTTGCAATACTAGATCTAAATTAAATACTGCAATTACTACTAGCTATAAAATGAAATGGCGTATGGTTTTTAGTTCCGGGATATGTCTGAGGTGCAGGTCGTTTCATTTGACTCCCGTAGGCGACCTGCGCGTCCTTATGAGGATGAAATGATGATGAACACGACACATGTACCCAGCCCCCGGACCAGCGCAATTAACAAATTATGGTTAAAATTCTCGACCCTGCCAGGAATCGAACACGGGACCCGTGTGATCAAAGGCCAGCACGCTAACCATTTATCCATGGAGCCGGACGTTACTAGCTATGATTACTTCTTATTTTTAAATACAGTACGGATGTTTTAATTAAATTAAATGATTGATATACACTGTTGGATCAGAAAGTCATTAAGTTTAGTTAGGATGAAAGTTGCAGAAAGATAAGTTACAGAACTGAACTTAATTTGAATTGTCGTATTAACCCAATATTTTATTTTATTGTACAATAATATCATAACATCATTTTCTCACACAATCACTCGTTCCACTCATACAGGTACCTCGCTGGAAACACTTACCGAATAACTGCTGGTAACAGGTTTTAGATATACACTGACTGAAAGAGCAAATGCAACACCAAGAAGTAGTGGTCAGAACTTTATGCCAATTGCAGGGTAGACTGACGTCACTGAGGTATGCTCATGATGTGAAATGCGCCGCTGTGCTGCGCACGTAGCGAACGATAAATGGGACACGGCGTTGGCGAATGGCCCACTTCGTACCGTGATTTCTCAGCCGACAATCATTGTAGAACGTGTTGTCGTGTGCCACAGGACACGTGTATAGCTACGAATGCCAGGCCGCCGTCAACGGAGGCATTTCCAGCAGACAGACGACTTTACGAGGTGTATGGTGATCGGGCTGAGAACGGCAGGTTGGTCGCTTCGTCAAATCGCAGCCGATACCCATAGGGATGTGTCCACGGTGCAGCGCCTGTGGCGAAGATGGTTGGCGCAGGGACATGTGGCACGTGCGAGGGGTCCAGGCGCAGCCCAAGTGACGTCAGCACGCGAGGATCGGCGCATCCGCCGCCAAGCGGTGGCAGCCCCGCACGCCACGTCAACCGCCATTCTTCAGCATGTGCAAGACACCCTGGCTGTTCCAATATCGACCAGAACAATTTCCCGTCGATTGGTTGAAGGAGGCCTGCACTCCCGGCGTCAGCTCAGAAGACTACCATTGACTCCACAGCATAGACGTGCACGCCTGGCATGGTGCCGGGCTAGAGCGACTTGGATGAGGGAATGGCAGAACGTCGTGTTCTCCGATGAGTCACGCTTCTGTTCTGTCAGTGATAGTCACCGCAGACGAGTGTGGCGTCGGCGTGGAGAAAGGTCAAATCCGACAGTAACTGTGGAGCGCCCTACCGCTAGACAACGCGGCATCATGTTTTGGGGCGCTATTGCGTATGATCCCACGTCACCTCTAGTGCGTATTCAAGGCACGTTAAATGCCCACCGCTACGTGCAGCATGTGCTGCGGCCGGTGGCATTCCCGTACCTTCAGGGGCTGCCCAATGCTCTGTTTCAGCAGGATAATGCCCGCCCACACACTGCTCGCATCTCCCAACAGGCTCTACGAGGTGTACAGATGCTTCCGTGGCCAGCGTACTCTCCGGATCTCTCACCAATAGAACACGTGTTGGATCTCATTGGACGCCGTTTGCAAACTCTGCCCCAGCCTCGTACGGACGACCACCTGTGGCAAATGGTTGACAGAGAATGGAGAACCATCCCTCAGGACACCATCCGCACTCTTATTGACTCTGTACCTCGACGTGTTTCTGCGTGCATCGGCGCTCGCGGTGGTCCTACATCCTACTGAGTCGATGCCGTGCGCATTGTGTAACCTGCATATCGGTTTGAAATAAACATCAATTATTCGTCCGTGCCGTCTCTGTTTTTTCCCCAACTTTCATCCCTTTCGAACCACTCCTTCTTGGTGTTGCATTTGCTCTGTCAGTCAGTGTACTTCTTGATCCAACACCCTTGATGTCTTTGGGGAGAACATTTCACCATCCTGTGGCGGTGACAGTGGATGATCGATTGTACGTGGTTGTTCAGTGGACAGATATTTTTAGGAAGGATACTGAGCGAGTATCATGGAGATGTAAAGAACCAAGGCGACGAAAATTGCTGGAGAGATAAGCAGGGATGTCTTCCGAAAGCACCTGGTACACAAGATCGTCATAGATCGGGTCATAAAATCCATCAAAGAACATTTCACTCTAATATTTGCAGGCGATGTCCTCATTAGGAGATAAACTGAATCAGAAGTACAGGAGAAACTAAATCTCTAGAGTGACAAGTTTAGAGAATATGGACTAAGTATTTTAAAATGTTGAAAGGACTATCAACAGGAAACACGTTTAATCTGTTTCTAACTTCAAATAACCTGGGAGTATCGTGTCAGTAGATAACACAATAAATCGAGAAATACGAAATAGGACTCAAAAATTTCTCAATTTTATTTTCAGGTGATAAATCTACTGCGGGAAGATAAAATACCACAGGAAGCAAAACTGACCATGTTTCATTCCTACCTCATTCCATTTCTCACCTATGGACTCGAAACATGTACCCTACATAACAAGGTGAACAGTAACATCTAATCAACAGAAATTCATCAGAACAATGAACCAGAAGACCAAGAAAGAAACAAACAGGAAGGAGGCTGGCATCACAATACATGTTACCGAGCTTTTAGGAAGACGCAGGCTACGATGGTTCGGGCATGTAATGAGTATGGACAGAAGGAGGAGAAGCAAGGAATTACTTTAAGAGAGAAGCGAGAGGGAAGAGACCAGTAGGGAGGCCAAAGAATTGATGGACAAACAAGTGAAATCGATGGTCAGAAAGAGGAATGTAAAGTGGGAGGACAAAAAGCAACAGAAACTATATTGTGACAGGAGGAAGTGGCCAGTGCTTGTACACCAAATCCTGGAAAATGGAGTTAGAAATGATGATGATAATGATGATGATAGTGGTGGTGAAACTTCTTACGTATATGTTTCTGACAAAGAGGTATGAGAATAGATCCTCAAAATTCTACTAATATTACATTCACTGATGCTAAAGGGACAGGAAAATATAGTTGTATGTGTTGGTGAAAGATACCCAGCAGAATTATGTACTGCCTTCAAAATTTTCCTTTTATTATACTGTACCAGTTTGCGTTGTATAAAAGCGCAATGTGTGAAGTCGTAATGCTTTTTGCGTGTGTATTTGCATCGATTAGATACAAAATATCGATATATCGCTTCGAAAGGTACCCACAACAGTAGCTGCAGCATAAACTGAACACTTCGCACCGCTAAGCTGCGCAGTGGAGTTCTAATCCTCTTTAACCTGGAACGAAATAAAGTAATTCAGAAATAATAAACATTTGACCAGTTTGCACTACTTGGACGAGCAAGAGCTTCGTTCGCTCTCTGCAGTTATTTTTTTTAGAACTTTTATCTTTTTTCCATATATTTTTTGTGCGGATCAAGTCAAATAGGATTACAAGATCAAAGAGCGCTTTGCAAACGGAATCCTTCATGCATTTCCCCTTATTCTCGATAGTAGTAAATAATTATCACACGGGAACAGTTAATCCTCCATTTACAGTACCCCTACATGAAAATAAGGTTTACCTTTCATGCAAATGGCAAATTACATTGTACAGGCCTAATTAATATTTCCTCTTCCGAAAATTGTTGCTAAAATTTGTGGACGGCAGTTGGAGAAAGAGCAAGTCCACTGCAACGATATGAAAGATACAGACTGCTACCTGCCGACCATCTTTGAATCTACTTGAACTGCTGGCAGCCATGACAGTAATTGAAGGCAAAACAAACGACAGGTGTCATGGCAGAGTGGCTGTACTTGTATTTTATTTATTTATCCGAGTCCGAAATCGTCCGACTCGTTGGCTGAATGGTCAGCGTACTGGCCTTCGGTTCAGAGGGTCCCGGGTTCGATTCCCGGCCGGGTCGGGGATTTTAATTGCTTCTGATTAATTCTTCTGGCTCGGGGACTGGGTGTATATGTCCGTCCCAACACTCTCCTCATCATATTCAGACAACATACTACACTACCAACCACCACAGAAACACGCAATAGTGCATACATCCCTCCATAGAATGTTGGCGTCAGGAAGGGCATCCGTCCGTAAAACAGGGCCAAATCCACATGTGCGACGCAGTTCGCACCCGCGACCCCACAGGTGTGGGATTTTTTTTTTGCTAGGGGCTTTACGTCGCACCGACACAGATAGGTCTTATGGCGACGATGGGATAGGAAAGGCCTAGGAGTTGAAAGGAAGCAACCGTGGCCTTAATTAAGGTACAGCCCCAGCATTTGCCTGGTGTGAAAATGGGAAACCACGGAAAACCATCTTCAGGGCTGCCGATAGTGGGATTCGAACCTACTATCTCCCGGATGCAAGCTCACAGCCGCGCGCCTCTACGCGCACGGCCAACTCGCCCGGTGGTGTGGGAAAAAGCGGCAGGAAAAGAAAGAAGAATCCGAGTCCGAAATCACTACAATATATTTACAGCTACTCTATTTACACGTTGTTTTTCTAGTATTCAACTGTCGAGATGGCACATTCAATGGCTTCCACCAAATCCTTCATGCTAACTAACTGTACTTGTACAGACGTATACATTAAATTCGTTATTCTTTGCTTCATGCAATAAAACCGGCCTTAATTATGACAAAAAAATTTAAAATACATGTATTAAAAACACCGTAAAAGTTATGCGATGACAGTATTTAACCAAAGTGAATAATTACTTTGTACCGGGAGAGTTGGCCGTGCGGTTAGGGCCGCGCGGCTGTGAGCTTGCATCCAGGAGAAAGCAGGTTGGAACCTCACTGTCGGAAGCCATGAAGGTGCTTTTACTGCGGTTTCCCATTTTCAAATCTTAATAATTAAGGCCAGGGCCGCTTCCTTCCCAATCCTAAGCCTTTCCTATCCCATCATCGCCGTAAGACCCATCTGTATCAGTGCGTCGTAAAGCAAATTGTATAATAATAATAATAATAATAATAATAATAATAATAATAATAATAATAATAATAATAATGTGATGAAAACTGTTCCACTGCTTGGCACAGGATTTATAGTCAGCAGGAAAATTATTGATTCAGTCACTGATTTCAGCTCTCCTAACAGCAGGGTCTCTTTGCTTAGCTTTCGGAGTATGAACAACGTACACACGCTTGTGAACGTACATGCGCCAATCAACCAGGCAAACAAGAAAGACCCAGAAGGAACAGACAAATTCTGGAAGGACCTGGAAGATGTTACATCAAAAATTACTGACAAGCACACAATCATTTTGCTTGGAGACTTCAATGCCCAGATTGGCAAAGAAAGGAAATTCCAAAATATCGTTGGAAACTATCCAGCCCACAGACGAACCAACCGAAATGGGGAAAGGCTTATAGAGCTTTGTAAGGCATGCAATCTTGTTCTTAAGTCAACAGCCTTCAAACATCTACCAAGAAAACAAAAGACATGGATATCACCAAATCCTCACTTGGGAGAATTTCAAATAGATCATGTTGCCATTGCACGAAAAGCAACACAAGAGGTCCAAAATGTTGAAGTCCTGAGAAGTGCTAACCTTGACTCAGACCACTATCTATCCAAGATCAAAATTAAGCTTCATCCAAGAAACACCAAAAGAGTTAATATAAAGAAAACTAGCAAATTTGATACAGAAAAGCTGAAAACCAGCGAAAAATTCACTCAGAAACTTCAGTCTTTGGACACAGAAAATTAGGAACAACTGAAAAATGCCATTGTTGAAACGGCTGAGGAGACAGTATTGCTAAAGAAACCAAAGAAGCATCCGTGGTGGACTCAAGAATGTGATAAAGCCATAACACAAAGACAAATCGCTTGGCAAAGATGGAATTCCCTGAAAAATCCAGAAAGGTATGAAGACTTTCTGGAGGCTAGGAAACATGGAGCGAAAGTGATCCGCCAAGTAAAGCGCGCATTTGACAAAAACCAACTGACACAGATCGAGCAGGACTTCAATAAGAATAATATTAGCGATTTCTATAGAACCTTCAAACGCAACCTCACCAAGTACACCCCACCAAGTCTACATTTCCGAGATCACAATGGAAAAGTTGCCTACAACGACAAGGATAACTGCCAAATCTTAGCTAAATATTTTGAATCTCTTCTTAACTGCGAAGAACCAGAATCAGAATTCACCTTTGAAGAATCCAGACATCCCAACCCAGACTCTTCTCCCCCCACAAAAGAGGAAATCAAACAGATAATTACATCATTAAAGAACAACAAAGCACCTGGAGAAGATGCGATAATTGCTGAACTCTGGAAGGCTGCAGGTGAAAAGGCGATCGATAAACTAACTGAGATCATTCGCGAGATCTGGGAAACAGAGAAGATCCCAAATGATTGGACAGCAGCCCTGATTCATCCCCTACATAAGAAAGGTGACAAAACAGTTGTAAACAACTATCGCGGCATCTCCCTTCTCGCAGTAACATACAAAATTCTCTCCAAAGCCCTTCAAACTCGGGCAGAAGAGCAACTTGATTCACAGTTGGGTGAATACGAAGGAGGCTTTAGAAAAGGACGATCTTGTGCAGAGCAGATCATGAACCTTAAGTCTGTCCTGTCGTACCTAAAATCCAGGAATAAGAATTTTGTAGTTACTTTTGTTGACTTCCAAAAAGCCTACGACTCCATAGATCGACACACACTCCTCCGCATTCTGAAGGAAATGGGCTTAGACAACAAAACGAGAACTATCATTCAACAGACCTTAACCAGCACTATGTCCAGGGTGAAATTCAGGGGAGAAATTTCGAACGTCTTTGAAATCAAGACTGGTGTTAGGCAAGGGGATTGACTATCACCGCTTCTCTTCAACTGCGCTCTGGAGAAAATCATTCGGGAATGGCGCAAGGAGATGTGCAAGGAAGAGGTTGAGAATGGCCTTAAAATAGGATATAAGAAAGATGATCTTATCATAGACTGTCTAGCTTTTGCAGATGACCTAGCGATCTTTTCTGATTCCCTAGATACTGCTGAAAAACAAATTAACCAACTGAGAATCCAAGCAACAAAAGCTGGCCTCCAAATCTCTTTCCAAAAAACAGAGTTTATAACCAACATCAAGCCATCCCCCAGAGAGCTCATTGTGGAACAGGGAAAAATCAAGCAGGTGGAAAAGTTTAAGTACTTAGGCAAGTGGATATTACCTAACAACTCTGAGAAAGAAGCAAGCATGTGCAGAATCAACAAGATGGAGGTGGCATATCAGCTGACTACGAATGTGTACAACAAAAGATCAGTGTCCATCTACGCCAAGCTTAGGCATTATTGTTCGGTTGTACGCCCGGAAGCACTGTACGCAGCAGAATGCCTTGCAATGAACAGAAAAAGGTCTGATGGAGAAGCTAGAAGCTAAAGAAAGAAAAATCCTGAGAAAGATTCTTGGAACAATCAAAGAAAATGGTGAGTACAGGAGACGACACAACAGCGATCTGTACCAGCATATGGAGAGGATAACGGACACGATTCGGAAAAGGAGGATTAATTTTTATGGCCATATAGCACGCATGAGCACACAGAGACAGACAAATAGGATCTTTTCCTACTTTCTTAACAAGAAAACCAAGGGACCCTGGTTTATCGAAGTTGAAAAAGACCTTCAAGAAATAGGAATCACACTCTCCAGAAAAAGCTCCAGGGATACAAGACGTTCCAAGAAGGGCCAAAGTTGAAAACAGGCAAGAAGTGGACTGATGAAAGAAATGAGGCTCACAGAACGAGAATGCGTGAGTACTGGGGAAGAATTAAAGCTCAAGGATGCAAACGGTTGAAATAACGTGGTCCACAGCAGGCCGAAACGAAGAAAGAAGAATAATAATTCGTTTGTGGTTATGTGGTAATAGACTGTGTTGGTTGAAAGGTGACTCCAAATTCTTGTTAAACAACAATATTTAATGTAATAATGTTAAATAGTCAGAGTAAGTAGGGTGCCTAGAAAACAATTAAAATATAAGCTACTAATAAAATGTATTGTAATGATGCAATATTAAATCCTTCTCTCTCCGTTGCAGTCCCAGGAAAGGGGAGTGGTGGTGATTATTGTTCTAAGAGGAAGTACAACTAGGCAACCATCCTCTATATAACATTAATCAGAGAGAAGAAATGGAAGGGATCCGACGCTTCGAAAATGAAGGTATCAGCTAAAGAATGACAAGGGCCACGAAGGGCATGAAAATGAAAGACTCCCTAGGCCTAGAGTGCTCTAATACCATCGGGGTCGGAAAATAACAAAAGTTGACCAAGGGAGGTCGGATAGGATAGACGAACGTGAGGAGCCTGGCACAGGCGAGTGGAAGCAACACCAGGACTCAGGTAAGGGCACCATGATCGCCAACCCGCGGTCCCAAGTTAAGACCCCTTGGAGTCACCTCTTACGACAGGCAGAGGATACTGTTGGTGTTATTCTACCGGCACCATCCACAGCGGGAGTTCAAAGAAAACCTTGAAGAAAAATAATGTGTCATAATTAGAATGGCTTATGGGATATCAAATTGCGTTTAGGCAGTGGCGAAGCTGTTAGTTAATGAATGAGTAGGCAGGAAATCTTAGCTTAAAATTTCTTGTAGAGTAGTTCCAAACGTCGAGTTTTCATGGTCAGTCACACGGTCCTTCAATACTTCATCATTCATCAGTTCCTTCACAGGCTTTTTCTTGATATGACTGCTGAGTCTTTCATTGTTCATTGTATTACACAAGAAGATTTTTATGCTCTTCGGAATACGCACATTCCTTTCAGAGAAAGCCGTGATAAGAGGAAATCTTAATATTAAGCGAATCAGTTTTGACACTTCAACATCCACTGGTTCTAAATCATTGAGGACAATATACAGTAATGTTAAAGCTTTGGAGGGGACAAATGTTTTCTATATCGGAAAAAGTTTATCAATTCATTTTCCAGCATTTCTCTATTATAAAGGGTTATATGTTCATAAGATTGTTCAGTTTAGTAGCAGGGAAAAAACTATAAACTATGAAGTGAATTGGATCCAGCAATTCAACAAACTGAATGCTTTTAAAATCGTCATACCGTATTCCCGTTCACATAATTAAAGTGTAAAGGACATCACTGTTAAATTTTGAGCGTTTGGAATATCCTGTCATCTACATCTCACTATTCATTTTACGACATTTTTCAACGTAAGAGGATACCGTGTTTTCTGATCGCATGTCCTTGAGGATACCAGTGGTTTTCATAATTTCAGTATTGAACAGAATTACATCAAATGTGGTCTTATGTTGCAGTAGAACAAGGATGGTCTGTATAAATAAAGCAATTCTCCATAGAGACAGTGCAAATAATTGAATTGGGCCTTTCTGTGTATGTTAAGCAACTCAATAGCAGAATTTTATGACTCACTGTCCAAATCCTAATCATTCTGTGCAATTATCTCCAAAAACCTGTCTTAAATCATTCTAGTGTGAAAATATTGTGTGGACTGCTCTGGAATGAAAGCTCCAACGGGTAGTACATACTTGTGGAAGTCTGAATCTTTTGGATTCTCTTTGGGTATCTACTCAAAAATTAATAAAACGCTGTCAGCTTATGAATGAAGAGCCTAACCATTCAAGCCTGCCATTTACTAGTAGCAGTAATATCATCGATACGTACGATCGTAGTGTCACTAATAAGAAGTTTCAACATATCGCTGGCTAAATGTTGCAAGGTTTTAGGTAATAGTATGTTACTTTTGAGATACAAGAGGTTGAAATATTTGGCCAGCATTAAGTGTTTCATTAATATTATTTCCTGATTGTTTGTATTTTTTAATCTGCGTATTGTATTCAAGATATACAACATTACATTCTATTTATGCATAAACTTATAGAAGTTATTTAATATTTTATTTTAGCATTGCACATCGGAGTTATTTTCGTCTTTGCGAATAATCTGCATTTGGGACTCTTGCCAAGGTGACAGAGTCCCTATAAACTGCTTACCTAGCCTTTACTTAAAGGTTTTCAAATAACTTAGAAATTTATCGAACACCCTTGATAAAAATTATTCCAGTCCCTTACTCCTCGTCTTATAAATTAAAATTTGTCCTCTTGAAGTCCAACTTTATCTTCATATTATGATCTTTCCTACTTTTAAAAGCTCCGCTCAAGCCTGTTAGTCTACTAATATCACCCCACGCGATCTCTCCACTGACAGCTAGGAACATACCGCTTAGTTGAGGAGCTCATCTCCTTACTCCAGTCCAAAATTTCCAACATTTTCGTAACACTACTCCTTTGTCGGAGAAAAAAACATTTAAGCTATCATTTCTGACTGAATATTTGCCATGTTTAAGGGGAAATGCTTTATACCAAGAATCATTCGTAAGAAATGCTAAACACCCCAAAATGGATAACAAAGGGGAGGGCTATATACTAAGTAGATCATAGCTGCCCTCCCTAGTTAAGTCTTCAACATCTTTCTCCTTGACTCTCATTGCCCTGTAATGCACTGAATTTTTGACAGAGTATCTGTCTCGAGTATGTTTACTATGGACTGAAAATTGCCAGTGACAGATTTCGTTTTTATACCTCTGAATAAGATCTTCGTTGCAAGATTGAAACGCGTCAGCTAACTGCTTCATGCGGAAAGGGCCTCAGTCCACTTTTTACGAAAATTACATTTTGATATCAGCGTGTACTACACGCTAAACATAGGCGTAATTCGGCAGTGGCAAGTGGTAATATTACAGACTTATATATACATATTTTACAAGTAAGCTTTTCGTTACTCTTTATAATTTAACTCAGTAAAACAAAATAACCATTGAAAAATTATTTAGGCCACCTACGTAATGTTGATAGAAATAAGTTATATTATTGTTCAATTTTACCTTTCCCATTATTCTAATTAAAAGGTCGCTAAAAAGTTCTGAAAAATTTCCGAAAATGTTCCGAAAAATTTCTGACGTGCAGGCGTCGAACGCCATGGACTGCTTCATTTAAGACATCGCAACAGTACTGCAAAGTTATACTGCTGTTTCCAGTTATTTACATTCCTAAGCAAGAGATTGAGACCAGGCTTCAAGAAAATAACTTGGATGTTCTCAACCATTTAAGTAAAGTTATAAATGGAAGCGAAGTAGAGGTGGTCAGTTTGAAAACATGTTAATAAGTTTTACACTTTGGACAAGAAACTTCTTTTGTATGAGCTGCAGTGTTGGAAGCATCAAAAAACAAGTACACCCATGAAAGAACTGCCGTCTTTTAGAGAAGTGTTTGGAAAGTGTATTTACTTTATATTATTTTTAAAAAAGTCCTTGTGTATTGCATTCAGCAACCTGTGAGAGGTACTTTTCATGCTTACCGGCGTTTAAAAAAATACTGGAGAAATAGATCGTCCACTAGAGGTCATCTTCTATGGCTTTTTTGGCTATCAAAGTACTACTGATGTTGCCATTTCAATGTCATTTATGATTTTAATTCAAATCGAAAGAGAAGACTTCATTCTGTGTAAAAATTAGTTGTAATAAGATTATATATAAAGAAAAGGTTTGGTTTGTGTTCAAGTTGTCTGCTCGATTTCTACCTTTGCGGATAAAAGCAGGCCAAGTAACAAATACATTTGAATTAGGTATACTTTTTAATTATGTGTGAATGTTCTTTACTTTACCGAGGTTTAGTTTTTAAATTAAAGCGATTAACATAGAACATTAGTTATAACTTTGTGGTCGCAAAATGCTTTCAAAAGGGAGAAGCTCCTAAATGCACGTATTCATGCAGAAGAGGTTTCAGTCCGACTGCACTGCAGTCAGTAAACGAGAAGCCAGTCAGCACCATTTAAACAGAAAAAGGCTTGGCCTGTTCTCCTTTAAACCAGATATTCATTTCCCAGATATCCCAGCTTATAAAGATAGGATACCAATAAAAATGCGTAAAATGAACGACATGAGAAAGGCATTGCCGTATGTTGATCACCAACATAGGCATTGCTATGAACAAATTATCTTGTTGCCTACTAATGTTCGTTCCAATGATGACGAAGACAGCAGCTAGGAAAGTAGCAAAAATGTGATAACATTATCTCTTGTATTCAAGAAAGTTATGTATCTGATTGGCGTTTTAAAATACATTATTATGTTAACCTTGACCTTTTTGTAATATTTTAACTGTTTGCCTACAAATGTTCTTGATTTATACGCACGGGACCTCAGTCCAATGACTCAGGAAAGCTGGGAGTTTACAATAATCAATAAAAGTCACCGTGAAATATATTTTATGTACCTGATTAGCATTTTTTTAAAACATGCTTGAACTAACCTTGACGTTTTTTGTAATATTTTGACTGTTCGCCCATAAATGTTCGTGATTTGTGAAGAAGGGACCTCAGTACAGTGACTTCACAGCCCCTAAAATGGGTATTACATTGTTGAACATCTGCATGCTCTCACACAATCCATAAGTGTACGTAATGTACGTGTTTTAAATGCGATTTGGTTAATATATTGGTTCAAAATATTATTTTTATGTTTTCCCGAAAAGTAACTGTTTTGGACTAAGGCCCTTTCTGCATGAAGATATTCAATAATTGTAACACGACCTAATTCTGCATCAACATTAAACCTTGTAACACAAAACATGCGGGGGCCGATGACCTAAATGTTAGGCCCCTTCAAACAAGCATCATCATCATCATCATCATCATCATCAACAACAACAACAACAACAACAAAACGTGTTTTGCTTAATATTAAAAGTTCCTGTGTAAGCTATCTGCATTTGTAACATTGTGTATAATATTCAAGGATTATTGAGGATTATGAGGTAGAATGTAGGTTTTTTTGTTTCCGATTATTAAAGTTCGGATATTAAGGAAATATCATATTTCTTTCCTGATCTCATTTCATACGAAATCTGCGAAGTAACTGTGAATGATGAGCCCCTGAGCCCCTTTAAAGCAGGTTTATGATGCATATAAACGCAGATTTCAACCATTGTTATTATCCTTCTTTCTTAATCCGTTTACCTTCCAGGGTTGGTATTTCCCTCGGACTCAGCTAGGGATTCCACTCTACATTCTCAAGGGCAGTGTCCTGGAGCGTGAAGTTTTGGGTCGGGAGATACAACTGAGGAGGAGGAGGAGGAGGAGGAGTGTCTTCACCTGCTATGCTGAACACGGGCCCTGTTTGGAGGGGGGGGGGGAGAGGGCAATTGGAAGATTCGAAGGAATAGACAAGGAAGAGGGAAGGAGCGGCCGTGCCGGTAAGTTAGGTACCATCCCGGCATTTGCCTGGAGGAGAAGTGGGAAACCACGGAAAACCACTTCGAGGATTGCTGATGTGGGAATAGAACTCACCTCCCGAGGCTGAGCGGACCCCGTTCCAGCCCTTGTACCATGTTTCAAATTTCGTGGTAGAGCCGGGAATCGAACCCGCGCCTCCGGGGGTGGCAGCTAAGCACACTCACCACTACACCACGCAGCCGGGCTTAGGGCATATTTCCTTCCATATTTTGTACTTCTTTAGGTCATAAACTTCCGAACCCTACTGATTATATTCATTGTGTGACAAATACAATACTAGTTTATTTGAGTTAATTTTAATAAAATAAAAAGGAAATAGTGACAAAAATAACATAACAAGCTTGTTTTTTTTTCAAACCATAAAATTAATTGTGTTTTCAGAATATCCTGAACATAATAGAACGGAATTTAAAGTATGTAATAAGTGATTTGCACGGATTCCCTTCCCTACGATTACCTTCCATCACCGGTGCTCGAACCTAACACACTTGTCATCCATGATGGACTACGTTACTGTATTGTGCTGTGGAACTGTTGACGAGATGTGGAGCAGGAGTTCTCCTTTAAGCTGGAACAGAGTGGGAGAGTGCGGGAGGGAGTTCCATTGCAATGAAAAGTCACTGTTGGTAAGTCACGCGCTGCTTGGCTCACGGGTTACGCTGTAAAACTGACTACAAGAGGAGATCCATTCAGTAGGAACAGGGACCCGAGGCTCACCTAATATTTAAGCATATCGTAATTCGTCAGATGGGGGCGGTATAGTTCAGATATCTCAGCCAGGCTACGACTAGGATGCAAATACAATTTTCGAAATAAATTCCGATGGCTAGAATGCTTACAGAATTACAGAACCCGTAGATTACGGCGCACCGATTAGATTCGATTAGAATATATGTATTTTGACCGGCAAGATTACGGCCAATAGGCCTCTATTCCATCCAATCAGCAGACATAATATTTACATGTGCAGAATTAAAATAAATAAACTACAATGATAAAAATATCGACAGACTGTTTTCAGTCATTCGACCGTGTCAGGAATGGAATGAATGAATGAATGAATGAAACCCCCGTCTAGCGGCGAGTATATAAATTGTGCCTACCGCACTCCCCTGGAACAATAATTAATGACTGTCAGATTTATTTATTTATTTATTTATCTATTTATCTATTTATCTATTTATTTATTTATTTATTTATTTATTTATTTATTTATTTATTTATTTATTTATTTATTTATCGTATGATTAAAGGAGGAACATTAGCTATTTACAAAATACATACATATATATACACACACTCTCAAGTTCATAAAAGTATTTTAGTATGTCCAGATGGTTAATACACTTCTTGTGTTAGGTTGTGGAGATCTTCTATTGAGCCTCTAAACGCTCTGATGGGACATTCGAGCACTATATGATCCATGGTTTGATGCTCTTCACTGCAGTGACAATGAGGAGAGGAACTCCATCCCCACTTGTTCAATATTGTTCCGCATTTTCCCTGGCAAGTCCTAATTCTTTCAGTACACACCACTGTCGTCGAGGTGAATGAAAGCCTGCGGGCTGCTCCCAAGGAGTTTTAATGACTGTCAGATGAAATGAAATGATATCGGAGTGTGTTGATGGAATGAAAGATGACAGGGAAAACCGGAGTACCCGGAGAAAAACCTGTTCCGCCTCTGCTTCGACCAGCAAATATTGAGTGACCGGGATTCGAACCACAGAACCCAGCGGTGAGAGGCCGGCGCGCTGCCGCCTGAGCCACGGAGGATCTAGATTGCAATGATACGATACGAAACGATTTGGTATCTGCCGCAACCGTGCCTCCAGATTGAACATTCCTGATAAGTAATTCATAAATCACTTCCTCCTTGCGCAAGTAGCCGGAATGGAAGACTTCGCGAGAACCAGACATGATGAAAGAAAATTTAGAAAATTTCCAGCGACCGATAAAATTCTTAGAGTTCGAAACGGATACTATGATTTAGCCGTCAAAAGGGCTTAATTGAGACCCATTCAACCACGCTCTGCTACCACTTGTTACAAGGATACCCGTGGTGCAGAAAGAGGTGAAAGAAGGTACCGGGGTGAATGGGTCTACCTACAATGTCGAGAATAGAATTTAAAACTTAAACTGAAGGTTATATTTTCAAAACTTCAAACTTTACAATTTTTACAGGTACAAGTACCAATCATTAAACAAGATTGAAAAAAAAATCCAAGATTCAGACTCTTAACTCTTTGGGGTTTAATCCCCTAGCTTTACATTTCCTGAGCTACTAGCTCAAATTTACAAAAGAGCACAAATTTGTACAAGGGCAGAAATCCCCTAATTCAAAGAGCACTTACTCCCAAAATTACAACATCTAGCCTTCAAGAGGCATTCATTAATCTTACAAAAACTTTGAAAAAGGGCTAACAGGCTCTCAGTTTTCCAAGTCTACCCAAGGCCACATCAACTTACAATTTCTGGCCTTTCAAGGCACAATTTACAATTGGAAAATGATTATACAGGGGTATTTAATACGCAACCTACTGGGCCTTCATGGAACACGAATAATGGTTAAATAAATAAATGGCCCGAACACAAAATGAATGGAGGCGGATACTTGCACTCCTAGATATGAACTCTTAAAACCTAAAGGGTACTAGGCCGATGAAACAGGGGCTATTCCCAGACTATGGAGGTGATTCGAATATAAATTACATTACCACGTTACAGAAAGAAAAACAGTTATGAAGCGTACTCACCTCAAACCAGGATGAAGGGGAGCTCGAGAGGGTACATCACTCTCTATCCCCGATTTACAGTTAAAGATTTATGAAGGTTTATACATTAGCCGGCAGAAGGTTACATTTTAGAAAAGAAGGTTACATCGTTAAAGATTCGGACCTTTCCCTCGGGTTTAACTGCGGAGTTAGCAAGAAAGAAAGAAAGAAAGAAAGAAAGAAAGAAAGAAAGAAAGAAAGAAAGAAAGATGTTATGTGGCCATTACCTTGTTGATGAACTGACGACCGATGAAAGAGGCCGCCCGCCTCCTGCTTTGACACAGATACTCAGTAAGATGACGATCAACTGGCCAAGAGACGTGAAAAGCCGGAGTTTATAAACCCTCAGGGAAGGTTCGAGATCATTCATGGATAAACCAGCCACACCCTCTCAATGTAATTGGTTCAATTCAAAGTTACACTTCAGGATCGAACAAGAAGTCAGTGATTGGTAGAAAATTAATTACCGAAATTAGTGATTGGTTGGCTTCAAAACTGGCGGAAAGAAACGGTAAATATTACCAACCCAAAAATAAATGAACATCAATCAGAAAAGAAACGTATGAATACAAAACTTCTTTGAATTATAACTTCTTATACCTCGCACCAGGGTGCATGAACATAGGTTTTAGTGGTGCCCTCTGTGGAAGAATGTCCAAACTTCATGATGAATGTCAAACAAAACAAGTAGAAATTCGCACAGGTTAGGAAACTGCACAATAAAAAAACTACTCGATATTTTAGTGGTGACATCTTCAGAATAAAGTTCTAAGTTGGTGTAGTTTCAGTGTCACAGTTTCACCAATAGAGGAGTTCGTTTAGCTGCTAGTTTTAAATGCGCGGTGTTGGGATGTACCTCCCGGTACAATAATAATAATAATAATAATAATAATAATAATAATAATAATAATAATAATAATAATAATAATAATAATTTGGTGAAGACTCCATGATAGCAGAACTGTGGAAACATGCCCCGGAAGAAGCAATTGGCATCCTACACCAAACCATTGTAGATATATGGGAAAAAGAACAACTACCAGAGGACTGGAAGCTAGCCTTGATCCATCCTTTACACAAGAAAGGAAATATAAGAGATGTGAACAATTACCGTGGAATTTCTCTTCTGCCAGTAGCCTACAAAATCCTGTCACTATCCATCCTTGAAAGACTAGAACAGCAAATTGAGCACAAACTCGGGGAATACCAAGCAGGTTTTCGGAAAGGCCGATCAAGTGCAGAACAAATACTTAACCTAAAAACAATAATAAGATACCATATGCTGAGAGGTCGAACCTATGTATCTACATTTGTAGACTTCAGGAAAGCATACGACTCCATCGACCGTGATGTGTTGCTTAATATCCTTGCAGAAATGGGAGTCGATGAGAAACTGCTAGCGATAATAAGGGCAACACTAACTAATACCAAATCCAAAGTAAAATTCCAAGGATGTCTCTCTGAACCCTTTGAGATCAAGACAGGCGTTCGACAGGGAGATGGGCTGTCACCTCTTTTGTTCAACTGCGTACTTGAGGAGGTAATACAGGAGTGGCGAAAGACGTTAAAAGAAAGAAACCTTTACAAACCCGTAAGGATTGGGACAAAGAAAAATGGAGTGGAAATAGATTGCTTAGCGTTCGCTGATAATATAGCCCTTATGGCAGAAAATTTCGAAAGTGCAACAGAACAGATCAATGTGTTGAAGGAAGTAGCAGAACAAACAGGTTTACAAATTTCCTTTCAAAAGACAGAAGTAATGTCAAATATCAAAGATGATACGGCACAACTAAACACCAAATATGGAATGATAAACCGTGTTAGTAAATTTAAATACCTTGGGGAATGGATTCAGCAAAATGGACTTGACAAAGAGGCCATAGCAGCAAGAATCAAGAAAATGGAAGTCGCTTTCCAAACCACCCGCAACATTTACAACAAAAAGTGCTTTTCCCTGAACACAAAAATTCGTCACTACAACACTGTCATCAAACCAGTATCATTGTATGCATCTGAATGCCTTATCCTGTCCGAGAAATGTTTGCTTGCGGATTTAGAGAGGAAAGAAAGAAAGATCTTACACACCATACTTGGTCCAAACTACAAAAATGGCATCTACATTAGAAAATCCAGGCAAGAAATATACTCTAAGATAGAGGAGATCACGGACACAATGCGTTAAGGCAGAGTTCGCTTCTACGGTCATATACGACGGATGATCGACTCTCGATGGACGAAACGTATCTTCAGTATATTTGACGCAAAACCAAAAACGGCAATGCCATGGTACGTTAATGTCAAGAAAGATCTTAAAGAACTGGGCCTACAAGCAGAAGATGCACAAGACCGAAATCTTTTCAGAGCAGCCATCAAGACTTTTGGGACTTTCCGGGACTAAAAACGGGCAACTGGTGCTAAATGGACAGAAGAACGTCGTGCTAAACACAGTGAGCTAATGAAGACGATGTGGATCAAGCGAAAGACGAACAAATGCCAGAATGTAAAGTGAGGCTTATCGTGGTCCCTAGTTGGCCGATTAGCGAAGTTGAATGAATAATAATAATAATAATAATAATAATAATAATAATAATAATAATAATAATAATAAAGCAAAAGAAGCAACCATCTCCGTATAGGCCATGAAGGCCCCTGAAGGGGTGGAAGGTAAAGGCTTCCAACTTCCGTAACCTCGGCACTTTGTCGGGTAGAGTGGTTAGCTCTACGCCCGGCCGCCTTTGCCCCCAGGAATTAACCAGGTACTCATTTTTGGTGTAGGCTGTGTGAACGTCAGGGCCATGTGCACCTCCGGAAGTGGAAACCTCGTTTCTTAAATTTTACGACTTCCTGACGGGGAATCCAACCCACGTTCTTCCGAGTGAACCGAGCACGCCTTTACCGCCTCGGCCTGGCATCCGCTAATAATAATAATAATAATAATAATAATAATAATAATAATAATAGTTTTACGTCCCATTAAATACTTTTACGGTTTTAGGAGACAAGGTGCCGGAATTCCGTCCCACATGAGTTCTCTTACATGCCAGTAAATCGACCGACACGGGGCTGACGTATTTTAGTACCTTCAAGTACCACGGGACTGAACCAGGATCGAATCTGCCGACTTGGGCTCAGAAAGCTAGCACCTTAACCGTCTGAGCCGCTCAGCCGAGTTTTTACAAGGAGGAAGGAACAGATATGTAGTGAGGAGCGTGAAGGAAGTACGCAAATCAATAGTACTGAAATAATTTAAACGTAAAGTAGCGGGTCCGCCTCTGTGGTTTAGTAGTTAATGTGATTAGCTGCCACCCCCGAATGCCCGGGTTCGATTCCCGGCTCGGCCACGAAATTTGAAAAGTGGTACGAGGACTGTAACGGGGTCCACTCAGCCTCGGGAGGTCAACTGATTTAAGGTGGGTTCGATTCCCACCTCAGCCATCCCGGAAGTGGTTTTCCGTGGTTTCCCACTCCTCCTCCTGGCAAATGGTACCTAACTTAAGGCCACGGCCGCTCCCTTCCCTCTTCCTTGTCTATGCCATCCAATCTTCCCATCCCCCTCCAAGACCCCTGTTCAGCATAGCAGGTGAGGCCGCCTGGGCGAGGTACAGGTCATCCTCCCCAGTAGTATTTCCGATCCAGAATCTGAAGCTCGAGGACACTGCCCTTGAGGCGGTAGAGGTGGGATCCCTCGTTGAGTCCGAAGGAAAAACCAACCCTGGAGGGTAAACAGATTAAGAAAGGAAGAGGAAGAAAGAAACGAGGTAACGCGAAGTTTAAAGAAAATAAGTATGTGGTGAAGAAGGTGAATAAGCAAGGCATTATTTGCTCGTGACTCTCGTGCAGAACATGAGACGATGAAGAGGTCAGCAGAGCAAAATAATCAAGGGTCGAATAATGTCCATCCAGTATCTGAATCGTATCTGTCGAGGGAGTGACTTGTGGCTGATAGTGCAGTATTATGCTCTGAAGTTGTGCTGCATGTTCGCATGGAAGATGGCATCAGCGTACATCGCTCGTGCATTTAACAGAGTTTGAAGGAGGCAGAATGGTCGTATCGGAGAACTGTGCAGCACATTGAATGAAAAGTGCGTGAATGTTCACGTCGTTGGCCAGAGATTGAAGATCAAGACCGTCAGAACGTAGGGGTGGTCACAACGGAGAACACAGCAACTGTAGGAAGTTGCGGGTAGTGATTCGCGCTAGGGGGCGTCATCTAAGGTCATCAGTAACCGTTTGTTTGGGCCACTTATCAGATTATATCACACCCCCATGAACGTGCACCCTGATGCCGGTGGTGTCGAGAAAAGAAGCGCCTGGTGGGACGAACGTTTAAGTCACGAGAACAGGTTCTCCTTCGGTGCCGATGATGGTCGTGTTTGCATGCGTAGCGTCGACTAGTACTGTAAGTTACACCTATCGTATAAACCACTGTACCACAGGACATACGTCTTTAATAACTGAGCAATAGTTTGCAATGGCTATTCTCCTCTGGTGTTTGTACAGCGACCATTGGCCAGTCGAAGTTGCTGCCACAACATCGTCTAACTCGCTTGGTTGCCATTCGTGTACCGACTAAGAGAACTACTATTATAACAAGTCGTTATCCACCCAGATTCTGTTTATGAAACCAAACGTGCTCTCTGAGGTGTTCATAAAATTTCCTGCCAGCAAGACCACCAGAATATAAACATTAGACATACGTGGAACTAGTACTGGACATTGTGTAGCAATATCTTCGACACTGGTGACAACTGTTGTACAATAACGTCGTCAGGAGGAATGCAGATGCAATTCCATTCTGTAGAAATATATTCGTCACCTCCACGATTTTTTCCGTGCGTCCTTGCGGTGTATAGTTTTACTGTTAAAGTACTGAAACTGTAAAGGAGTCTGTACAGTATGGTTGGAAATAACGTGAAGCGGGTATATGAGCGTTTGGAGTTTGGGCATACTGATAAATAGCAACAAAAATGTCAAAATACACACCTACGCAGACGACATGGTAATCATATCCCAAGAACTTCAAAATATCCAAGATGTCTTCAACAAACTCGTAGCATGGGCCGAAAAAATACATGAATCTAAATGAGAAGAAAACAGTGAAAATGGCATTTAGAAGGGGCGGAAGACTGGCAGCGAACAATTACATCCTGTATAAAGGAAATCCACTGCGAAACGTACCAAACTTCAAATAGGGCCTACCTAGGAAGCCGAGGGGACACATACGACCTATAGATCAGAGAACGCGCCTCAGCAGCCAGGATAGCAGCAAATAGTACAAAGAATCTGAGAAAACTATCTTTGAAAACGGGGATGACCATATTCCGCCTGAAGATACGCACCAATTATGACCTACGGATTAGAGGTTATATGGAAGAACCTAAACAAGAAAAATCTAGAAGACATAGAAAAAGGCAAAGCTCACTTTCTGAAAAGAGTTCTAAGTCTATAAATGTACGCACCCACACGCCTCACCTACGTGCTAACAAAGGAACAGGTCTTCATAGAAGAACTTCGCCTAGACCTGCTCCTGTCTGCCACCGAAGCCTACAAAGATCTACGAAGAGAACTCCCCAAAAAGAAGCAAGAGAGTTCTTCGCCACGGATGCGATGATCTACAGGCACTGGACTGAAGCCAGATACGACACATCATGACGAGAGCAGCGGTTCATGGGTTTCACCACGGAATATGCACAACAGAGAAATACCCAGAAGACAAGTGGGTCAAATTACGACCGATACCATGTAATGCGGTTAAAAAACAGAGGAACCTCACTAAGAGACTTCTGTAAGAAATAAAACGGACTAAATATTTTTTAAAAACGCAATTTACTCGATATTACGTCTCGTAAGATTATCTTACATATGTTTGGGCATTAAAAATTATAAATCATTTGAAGAAAATATTTTGATATATCGCGTCGTTGTTGTTTTAACAGCCAGTGAGATCGCTTCGCGGGCGAATTCAAATGGGCTTTGCGCGGCAGTGTTGCTAAACCCACACGTGACTTAAGCTGGGATCGAGAGCCATGACTAGAAATCAGCATCAAACACAAAGACACCGTTGGTTTCGGCCGCTGTCACTGTAATGTACTTGCTATGGTGCGATCCTGTCCGCACGGAGGTCTGTATTCAAACCACTTCCCAGGCGAAGTTCCATTCTCCGACTGGTGCTCTTATGCCAGTCTTAAACCAGGCGCCAGATTTAGCCTCGCAAAGCCCATTTGAATTCACGTGCGAAGCGATCCGATTGGCTAATTTCAGCAGCTGAAAGAAATGACAACGGTGCGAGATGTAGAATTATTATTTTCAAATTATTCATCAGTAGGAACAACTCTTTAATGCTCATATATCCGGTTCACGTTGTTACCGACCACTCTGTATACGCGAGCACCGAAGTCGTCGGAACTGAAGTCATGAGACCTGGGTTGCGGCTTTAGTTACTAGGCAAATGCGCCAGTGTTCACACTGTAATAGTGCAGGGATACGCTGTGGTTTGATTTATGATAGTATGGTTCTGGTTGTAAGAGAAAAAGAAAAATTGTATCTTCTTCATCTCAGCCTTTTCCCACAGTGTAGGGATAGCGTGCCTGCCCCGGGTTCGATTCCCGGCTAGGCCATGGATTTTTATCTGGACCTGAGGGCTGGTTTGAGGTTCACTCAGGCTACGTGATTAGAACTGAGGAGCTATCTGACAATGAGATAGTGGTCCAGGTCCAGAAAGCCAAAAATAACGGTCGAGAGGATTCGTCGTGCTGACCACACGACACCTCGTAATATGTAGGCCTTCAGGCTGAGCAGCGGTCGCTTGTTAGGCCAAGGCCCTTCAAGGGCTGTAGTGCCATGGGGTTTGGGGGCGGTTTCCCACATCACGTAGGGTCAGCTTTGCTTTGGTGGATTCTTCTCTTCTATAAATGTATATCCAATGCTTCTTCCCTCTTCCAACCTTTTTCTTTTGGATCCCCTTCTATCTTGTCTTTCCATCTCATTTTTGATCTTCCTCTCTTCTTTGACCCTTCAATTTCCAGATTTCCAACTCTTTTCCCCGCGTAGTTCTCCCCTCTTATCTGCACATGTCCGTACCATCTTAGCCTACTTTCTTGAACCTTCTTTCCTATGGGTCCCATTTTCACTGATCCTCTGATGTAATCATTCCTTACTCCATCCTTTCTTGCAACTCCACTCATCCATCTTAACATTCTCATTTTTGCCACTTCCATCTTTCTCTCTTGGGCTTTTGTGATAGGCACAGTTTCTGCACTATAAAGCATCAAAGGTCTCACCAAAAATTTATAGAGCTTTTGTTTCATGCTGCAACTGACCTTATCACACAGTACTTCGCTCAGTTTCTTCCAATTCATCCATCTATTATTTACCTTGTGTTGTATTTCAGAAAAAATGTATATTTGTTTACAAATTATTATAATTGTGTAATTTTATATTGTGGCTGTTATTGCCTCAATGCAGAGGTTTTAAATGTGTTTATTATGTTGTACGAACAATAGAAAAGTAAAGAAAAGTGTTGCCATGGTGGTGACATGTTAATGTGAGTCTGATGTCTGTTATGATAGAAGTTAGATGTGTAACTGGTAGTAAGTAAAGGTCCGAATCGTTGGCTGAATGGTCAGCGTACTGGCCTTCGGTTCAAAGGATCCCCGGTTCGATTTCCGCCCAGGTCGGGGATTTTAACCTTCATTGGTTAATTCCAATGGCCCGGGGACTGAGTATTTGTGCTGTCCCCAACATCCCTGCAACTCATACACCACACATAACACTATCCTCCACCACAATAACACGCAGTTACCTACACATGACAGATGCTGCCCACCCTCATCGGAGGGTCTGCCTTACAAGGTGTGCACTCGGCTAGAAATAACCACTCCAATTTTTAAAAAAGTAAGTAAAGGAGATAGAGATTGGTTTGAAGATGTATATTGTGTAAGAAGGAGAAAGGATTAAAGTTTGATATATAAAAAGAAAATATTCTGAAGTTTAATGATTGAACATTCAAGTAAGATGTATAGCTTGTGATGAGAAAGATTTAAAAACAATATATACAGTACCATCCTACCAAAGAATAATTTTGGTAATAAAGCATTATGTATGTTTTGTAATGTATAAGAACACGATGAAGAAGTAATACTACTAGAGAGAATTGTAGAGGAAATGAAGGTGCTTATTTCCATATGTTGGATGAAAAATATTCAGGAGCATCTGAAGATAAATTTTACACACAAGGAACAAAATCAGATTACATGTAGCGGTGAATGATCACAGAGCTAACTTGCTCTTAATATTTATGTAATAACAATCAAACACTGGTGTATTTTCTGTCACAGCAGTGTAGCAAGATAGGAATGGCGGCCTTAATTAAGATGCCGTTTCAATAATTTTCTTGGCGTAAGTATGAAGGAAGCAGTGGCGGCCGGTCAGTACGTGCTACCGGGCTCCAGCACGTAGCTTGGAACTGTAAGCAATATTATTTATGTACAGTACAATTATCCTGGTGCCTTTTCGTTGTTTTGAGTACGATATGAATTTGTGTTTTGTGAAATTCAGGACGAGATCTGTCGAACACCTAGCGCCGTTCTCCCGGGGAACAAGGCTCGTGCTCATGTGAAGTGAGCCCTTGCCTGTAGCCTGAAGGAAGCAATACGCAGGCGCAGCCAAGCTTGCAACACTCCCCCTAGCCGGCGGAGTATACCGTAAACCGGGATCAACTTTCACTGATCCCGTTTATAGTTACTTCCTCTCCCGCAAGGGGGTAGAATTAGTCGATGTCTCCTGCTACCCTTATGTTCACGGCCGACTTGATGCGTTGCTCTAAATAGCTCCTTGGAGCGCAGCGAGGGATCCAGTCGGCCGTGCTTATGTTGAACGTGGTAAGCGAATCTGCCACTAGAGAGTAGCATCGTCTGGGTTCGGAAGTAAAGCGTAAGTGGAGGCAATCTATCTCACACATGCTTATTAAAATATCCATCTTCCTTTTGTGTCAAAAATAAGAAATTCGTAGGTGAGTCAAAGAATCTTTGACTGACCCTAAATGTTATCCCGCATTACAATGTAATTTACTCTGGTGAAATGAAATAGCGTATGGCTTTTAGTGCCGGAAGTATCCGAGGACATGTTCGACTCGCCAGATGCAGATCTTTTGATTTGACTCCCGTAGGCGAGCTGCGAGTAGTGATGAGGATGAAATGATGATGAAAACAACACGTACACCCAATGATGGTTAAAATTCCAGACCCTGCCGGGAATCGAACCCGGGATCCCTGTGACTAAAGGCCAGCGCGCTAACCATTTAGCCATGGAGCCGGACATTTACTCTAGTAATAGGGGAGGTCTCAATGAATCAGTTGGCAGCTCTTCAGTTGCTTTGTGCGGTTTTGGTTCCTGATATATGAATACAGCTTTTTCCATTTCCCTTTGCGGTCATTACCCTCTTGAAGTATGCCATTCATATAATTCTCTTTTGCTTCCTTTTTCACTCTATTCAGTTCCGTCATTAGCTGTTTTCTCGCGGTTATATTACTGGTGGGTGTTTTTTCTCTCATTGTGTTAGTGCTAAAGTTTATACGAAGATTTATCAAATTATTTATCCACTGCAGTGTATATAAAGTGAAATTAAATTAGTGTTCTTAATGGGGATCTATATTCCCACGATTCTATTTGCACTGATGTAAGTTGCGCCATTAGGTTAGTAAAAACAATATTTCTCCAATGAATTATTTATCTCGTAGACAGTTGTCGAAGAATTCATCTGCTTCCAAATTAATGTTGTTTTTGTTTGTTCTGAGTTATAAATTGTGAGAAAAGTTGTATTATTATTATTATTATTATTATTATTATTATTATTATTATTATTATTATTATTATTATTATTATTATTATTACCAAGTTTGAAGTATGCGTTGTTCATCATGGCAATATGCATATTTAAAACAGCGTATTTAGCTCGTTTTTTGTAGCACGTAGGACGATTTTTTCACGAGCCGCCACTGGAAGGAAGTTCAATCATAGGAAACCGTCTTCAGGGCTGCCAATTGTGGAGTTGGAATTTACCATCTCCTGAATGCACATTTACAGTTACACGGCCCGTATCGCTCAGAAAAAAGCAGCGAGTACTTTTTGAACAGTGGGTTCATGATGGTTATTTGAATGTACAAAGTACAAAGACTGTTGTTAATCTCGAACTTTGCCTTCCTCATGGAGACAGTGACGGTCTAGGTGGTTATTGCGGTTGCTCTGTGCGGTTAGCCTCATCAGTGTTGAAGTTCATCTGGCGAGTAGCAGTGAGAGTTTCACACTGTTCCATTCCTGTCTTCTTCAACTGCCCCTGCCTGTGGTTAGCGGTCATCCTGTGCAGTGTTGGGGCCGTTCACTTGTAGCACAAGAGACCAAGAGTAACCCCATAATTTGATATTTTATAGGCCAATCACTTGAACGCCTCAGGCACTGATTTCATACCTCGAGAAGAAAGCTGTTGCTGACCTGCTGTATTGTTGAAAAACGGTTATGTTATTTACTCTTTGAGTATTCGTAATCTCCAGTTAGTTGTTCTATCATAAACCACAGACAATAATAATAATAATAATAATAATAATAATAATAATAATAATAATAATAATAGTAATAATCCGTGCCCGGTCAGCTTGCGTGGGGGTCTAGCTCTGAACTGAGTAGGAGTTAGGCATAACTCTATGGAAGACACTGGGGTGGGGGCCCTCAACCCTGACACGGCGCGTCCCAATGGCTGATAGGGAAAGTTCCTGTAGATATGCAGGACAGGTGCGAATAAGGCATAGCCAAATAAGCACCCGCGGATCAACTGAGGGAACAAGGAAAATGGTCAACGGCCTCGACGGCATAAGAGGATTCATCCCGATGGCGGAGAGGGCGGAAGAACTGACTGAAATCCACTTCGCGTCTGACTTGCAGCAAGCGGCAAAGTGGTCAGCGTCTGTTCACCAGAGGTGCGGCTGGAAATGTATGTTCTGGAACTATCCACTCCAGTCCTATAAAACTGGACTACGGTCCAATACTTGGATAATCAAGTACCATGAGGCGTGGCAGAAAACAAATTTGTACCCCAGGTGGTAACCAATCCACTGCTGACATTAGCAGCACAACCAGACTATCGGATTCTGGGGAGTCTGGCTGGACACGCAAACAGAGGGAGTCGGAGACCTCTGGCCAACTTCGCCCAAACAGCAAAACATTTTTCGGAACACTGAACATAAATTCTCTCTTGCGGGCAGGGAAGTTGTACGAACTAGAGCAAACCCTAAATGATCAAAAAACAGAAATACTGGCACTCCAAGAAACGAGGCTGACTGACGAACACGCAATGGATTTCGGGAATTACAGACTCTTCAAAAGTAAAACAGACAAACGGATTCTCAAAAACACACCCCATTTAGGAGTTGCATTTGCAGTCAAGAAGAGCATACTTAACTCAGTAATAGGTGTGAAATGTGTAAACAATAGGCTAATGACAATCACCCTAAAGTGTGCAAACAAATCATACACACTGATCAATGCACATATGCCAGTCAATGAAGACAATAAAACAGATCGCGAGAAGGTAGACAAATCCTGGGAAATACTAGAAGAAACAGCATCAAAAATTCCTCAAAACCACGTCAAAATTCTGTTAGGAGATTTCAACGCTCAGCTAGGCAAGGAAAGGAAATACAGGAAAACAGTTGGAAAATTCCCAGCACATAAATGGACGAACCAAAATGGACGGAGATTAGTCGAATTCTGCAGGGCATTCAACCTTAAAGTCATGTCGACTCACTTCAGGAAGAAACCTTCTAAACAAATGACATGGAGATCACCCAACTCCCTCTTGGGCGAGTTTCAAATTGACCACGTGGCAATTTCGTACCCAAACCACAGAGAAATTATGAATGTCCAAGTAAGGAAGGGTGCAAACATAGACTCAGACCACTATCTGACAAGAGTCAAACTACAGTTGATACCCCAAAGGTTCAGAAGAAGGAAGCAAATAATTCCGAAATTTGATACCAGTCGGATCCAGCCATCTCTCACCGAAGAATTAGAGAAAAAGCAGTCCAACAATTGGCAGCAACTCAAGACCAAACTAATTGAAACAGCACAAACACTGATTCCTCTGCAGAAAAGAAAAAAACACCCTTGGTGGAACGCAGACTGTGAACAAGCCATCCAATCCCGGCAGAATGCATACAATAAGTGGAACAGCAAAAAGACCGATAAGAATCACAAAATGTTTTTGGCAGTCAGGAAAGAGGCAGCGAAATTAATCCGACAGACCAAAAGGAAATTCGAGAAAGATCAACTACTGGAAATTGAAAAGGACTTCGAAAAAAACCACACACGAAATTTCTACAAGAACTTGAAAACAAAGCTAACAGGGTATCAGCCACAAAACCTTTGCTTTAAGAAAGTAAATGGGCAATTTGCACTGAACAATCAAGAAAACTGCACCGAACTTGCAAGGTATTTTGAAGAACTGCTTAACTGCCCAGAGCCAACACAAAGATTTCCACCGCAGGAACCTGACTTCACAAACCCAAATTCAGTACCACCGGATGAAGAAGAAATTACCAGACAGATAAAACGACTTAAAATGAATAAAGCTGCAGGTGAGGATGGGATCATAGCAGAAATTCTCAAATCAGCGGGCCCAAATACTATAAAAGAATTCACCGGTATCATCCAAGAGATTTGGGAAACAGAACAAATTCCAGAAGATTGGAAAAGTGCACTAATTCATCCTTTACATAAGAAAGGAGACAGAACAGATGTAAATAACTACAGAGGAATCTCATTGGTATCTGTTGCCTACAAAATTTTATCTCAGTGCCTTCTCGATAGAGCCCAACAGCAACTAGAACCAAAAATTGGAGAATATCAAGCAGGTTTCAGACCAGGCCGTTCATGTCCAGAGCAAATTTTGAACCTAAAGTTAATCCTAAGGCATCAGAGAATTTGTAGCAAAAATGTAGTTTGTACTTTTGTTGATTTCAAAAAGGCCTATGATTCAGTTGATCGTCAATCACTGTTTCAGATATTAAAAGAACAGGGTCTAGACCGGAAAACACTCGCAATTGTAAAAGAGACATTGACAGACACAAAATCTAAGGTTAAATTCATGGGGGAAATCTCAGACCCTTTTCCGATCAAAACAGGAGTAAGACAGGGAGATGGGCTCTCTCCACTACTCTTCAACTGCGTCCTTGAAAAGGTAATACAGGAATGGCGCAAACAGAAGTCTGCCCTCAAGATTGACCAACCAATCACTCTTGGTAGGGGCAAAGTAGCAGTAGACTGCCTGGCATTTGCGGACGATCTGGCAATCTTAACTCGTGACGTTTCAACAGCCATAAACCAGATCGAACTCCTGAAAGAAACAGCGGAAAAAGTCGGCCTCCAAATATCGTTTGAAAAAACTGAATACATGACCTGCAGCAAAGAAGCCCCTAAATTCATCGAGACAAAATATGGCAAAATAAAACGGGTCCGGCAATTCAAATATTTCGGTGAAATAATTCAGAAGAATGGAATGGAAACAAAAGCCAATGAAGTTAGATGCCAAAAAATGGAAACTGCGTATAGACTCACCCAAAATATCTATAACAAAAAGTGTCTCTCCAAGCATGCTAAACTAAGACACTATAATACAGTTATTAAACCAAAATGCCTCTATGGATCAGAGACACTAATTTTGAACAGGAAAACTGATCTAGAAAATATTCAGAAAAAGGAACGCAAGATCATTAGAAAAATTTTAGGCCCAAAACTCGTAGATGAACAGTACCGCCTTAGAGGGAAACAGGAAATCAAACAATTTTCTAACATTCACAGCGACATCAGAAAACGCAGATTAAGATTCTTTGGACATATAAAAAGGATGAACCCAGATAGACTCACCAAGCAAATAGTTGAATTTTATGAAAACCGAAGTAAAGCTAAAACGGACACAATAAAATGGATTGGCGAAATTAAAACAGATCTCAAACTGGCAGGAATTACACCTGAAGACATCCAAAGCCGGGTTATCTTCAGAACCAAAGTTCATAAGTGGCAAGTTGACCAAGAGGAAAAACCAAAGAGGAAGACCGGGACAACATGGTCTCAAGAGAGAAAAGAAGCACACAGCAAACGAATGAAGGAAGTGTGGGCACAAAGAAAGGCAAATGCCTGTCTCTAAGTACTTTGCGTAGTCCTAATGGGCTCATTCACAATATATATATAATAATAGTAATAATAATACAGACAAAAATTCGGCATTACAACACAGTCATAAAACCAACAGTCCTTTACGCAAGTGAAACATTGTCACTTAACAGTAAACAAGAATTAGAAGAAATAAAAAAGCAAGAGAGGAAGATCATCAGTAAAATCCTAGGAGCAAGATATACCCAAGATGGTTACAGGCTACAATCAATCAAAACAACAGAAAAAGTTTCAAACATTGAAATTGACATTAAGAAAAGACGAATGAAATTCTTTGGACACCTCACAAGATTACCAGAAAGTCGACTGTCAAAAAGAATATTAAAGTATGTTAGCTCACTTAAGAATTCAACACCTTGGCTGGACGAACTTCGAAAGGACCTCAAAAACGCAAACATATGTGCAACAGACATTTTAGAAAGAGACATCTTCAGACACAAAGTCAACAAGTGGGAAGTTACATCAGAGCAACCAAAGCAAAAACAGTGCAGACCGAAATGGTCGGAAGAACGTAAACAAGCCTTCTCAGAGACAATGAAAGCCTATTGGAAGAACAAGAAGAACCCAAAGAAAGCTTGATTGAGTTGTTTGCTTAACGTCTTCCATTATTGGGAGAATACGCTAATAATAATAATAATAATAATAATAATAATAATAATAATGTTATTTGTTTTACGTCCCACTAACTACACTTTTACGGTTTTCGGAGACGCCGAGGTGCCGAAATTTAGTCCCGCAGGAGTTCTTTTACGTGCCAGTAAATCTACCGACACGAGGCTGACGTATTTGAGCACCTTCAAATACCACTGGACTGAGCCAGGATCGAACCTGCCAAGTTGGGGTCAGAAGGCCAGCGCCTTAACCGTCTGAGCCACTCAGCCCGGCTATTTATATAATAATAATAATAATAATAATAATAATAATAATAATAATTATAATAAAACAAAAGAACGAAATAATTACAGGTACAGTTAGAAAAAGGCAATTAACAATTTTACGTACACGCATATGGAATGGATAACAATAAGCTGACAAAGAAACTTCGAAAACCTAGTAGTATTCCTTAAACACCGCAACAATCGGTTACTAGAAAGAAACAAAAATCTACAAGAAATTTGTAATACGGAAGAAACCACTCAAGATAGAACAAAGTTTAGACACCTAACAAGCAAACATAAATTTACAGACAAATCTAAAATAAAATATAGAGGGTGGACAAAAGAATGAAAAAAGAAATTCCAGTGAACGAAGAAAGAGATACTGGGAAGGTGGTGGTGGTGATTTTCATTTTAACAGGATGTACATCGCCTCTGAATAAATAACATGGAAACTAAAATTACAAATGAAATAAATCTTATTCTTATTTTTCTTCTTCTTTTTCTACCGCTTTTCCCATACTTGTGGAGTCGCGGGTGCGAACTGTGTAGCATACGTAGATTTGATCCTGTTTTGAGGCCGGATGCCCTTCCTGACGCCAACCCGATATGGAGGGATGAAAATACATCTATTTATTCAACGGAAGAATGTGAAAATGAATTTAAAAACTAAACCAAAAATACTTTACTAAGTCGAAAAGGACATAAACGCATCAAAAGTTCCCTGAGTAATCCCCCTGTGGGTGGGGGCGGTAGAATAACACCCACGGTATCCTCTGCCTGTCGTAAGAGGCGACTAAAAAAGGCCTCAGGGGCTCTGAAATTTGGAGCGTGGGGTGGCGACCACGGGGTCCTCAGCTGAGTCCTGGCATTGCTTCCACTTACTTGTGCCAGCCTCCTCACTTTCATCTATCCTATCCGACCTCCCTTGGTCAACTCTTGTTCTTTTCAGACCCCGACGGTATTACGTATGGAGGCCTAGGGAGTCTTTCATTTTCACGCCCTTCGTGGCCCTTTTCTTTCTTTGGCCGATATCTTCATTTTTCGAAGTGTCGGACCCCTTCCATTTTTTCTTCTGATTAGTGTTATATAGAGGATGGTTGCCTAGTTGTACTTCCTCTTAAAACAATAACCACCATCACCACTTCCCTGAGTAACAGAACATTTGAAATGTACATGTTTTTTATTAAACCACTCTCACACATAAAGAGAATGATGATATCAGCAGTTATTATCGCCGTCGGCTAGTGTCTCCTGTAGGCCGAGGTTCCGTCGCAGGCCAGAGAGATCCGTGCACTCTGTAAGGATGTGGGCCACGGTGAATTCTGCACCACAAGAATAGTAGGTAAGAGTTGGTAGATCTTCCATGACATCCTCAGCCTACAACAAACTACGGCCTCTCTCCGTGAAAGCAGGAAAGAGGACCGCCACACGGCAGTTTTCTTCTTAATTGCTGTCAGATTATTGGAAGTTCTAACAGCTAGCTACTCCGATTCCCAGGACGCCAAAATGGTTCCAAGAAGCTAAGTACAAACATCCTAGCAGGTATATTCACAAGTCTAGGTGGTAAAAGTGCCGCTTCTTTTGCATATTTTAGAGGCCGATGACCTTAGATGTCAGGTCCCTTTAAACAACAAGCATCATCATCATCATCATCATCATCATCATCATCATCATCATCATCAACTTTTACATCTTGATCCGCAAGTTCATTTCCCGCAATTCTAGCATGGCTTGGAAGCCAAGCGGAAGTGATTCAGGCGCTAGAATCGCACAACCAAGCTAGAGGGTCATGAATCTGCTGCACCAGAGGTTTTTGCGAGAACTGGTGTATGTAGATTGCGGAGAACTCAACGAAATGGCATATTTCTTCACCCAGCGCAAACTACGGAACTCCTAAGGTGCCGAAGAGCTCTACAGAATACCCACGACAGACAATGGGAAGTGAGATGTTCGTGCTAATATTATCGGACACGAAAGAGAACCGTCCGTGATGACACGTCGTGCGTCCGGAAATTGCTGAACGAAGCCCTGTAAAGACAGCCGATGAACAGAGGCATCCGTGTTCGCCTTGGATCCACGGAGTAGGTCTAGCCATACATCCGACCGCGGAACTAGCCACGGAGAAACCTCACTAGGAGTCCGCTCAAGACAACCACCGATAGCCGTATCCAACCTCGACATACACTATCAATTCGAATCCCAACCGGTCGTGTGACATTCGGCCGGTTTTCGTACCTCTGTTGGTATTGCGTATTAAAGAGATAATGTTAACGTGGATGTTGGGGGCATTTCACGAATTTTGACATCGTACGTGAGGAGTGTCTGCTGCCATCCTCTTCGCAAACTTGGAATAGCGCTAGAACGAAAAGCACCGGTGCCAACCTATCTCCAACATAGTGTACACCATCTAAAAGAAACAGCTCAGTTCTTGACGCTAAACCAGAAGTCGCTCTAACATATCCAATTCTGAATGGAATCGTGGTCGAGTAATATTGTAGCAACTGTGCACGGCCAGTTCCCGTGAAGTGCCGATGAGAAACTTAAGCATATTACGGCTCTTCGTGCCGTCAACCTTCAACTGACGGATGTGGGGCTGCCACGTTAATCGCTTACCAAACTGGAGAACCAGGAACCTGCAGGTTTCGCAAGCGGAGCTCAGTTTCAGAATGCGCACACCGACGTCGACAGAAGTGTTTCAGAGCCTAATTTTCGACACAGTTAATAGCTTGCTGTAGCTGTCTCTCAGCAACCGCCATTCTTCCGGAGCTGGTGTAGAGCTAAATCGTCTAGATACAGGCCAGCAGTGCCAACTGTGCAGTTGATGCCAACTCTGTACAGATCGCTGTGGTAATCATCTTAGGTGTAATACTGAGAAAATGTATTCCTTACTCGAAAGAGCCAGACATGAAGTCTTCAGTAAATATAGGTAGCTTTACCCGAAATCCCAACAAGTGTAGAGTGGAGGTAATCTCATAACACCAGGTTAGATTTCAGAATGACATTCACGAGTCCTTTCTTTGGAAGGAACAACTGGTCGCCATGTTTTTTGACCTAGAAAAGACTTACGACACCACCTCGCGTTGCTGTATTTCAGTATAAGTATGTCGATTTATCGAAAGGATGACCAGTGGAATAAGTTAATAGCTCAGCCATTAAAACGGATGGATAATGTCAGATGCTGTACTTTTAAGTTCAGGTTCGAATTGAATCCCTGTTTCTATCGCTTTTGTGTGTTCAACGTTATAATTTTGGTTGGCATTACCAGCCGACACACGATGTCTTGGAGGAGTTGGCTTATTGACACGTAATGGAATATAGTTGGGGACAAAACGTGACGGCCTCACTTCCTAGAAGCGAGCTGGTAGCCAGTAGTCAATCACACCCTGCACCCTGCTGAGTTAACGAGTTCTAAGTGATCCTTGTTTGTTTTGGAGAGGCTACCAAACCACTTTCTTCCTCACTCTCTGTAGTATTTACCCTTTCTTCGTGTAGAGTGCAGTAGCCGATTTGGCAACTCTGGCTGTAGTAGAGGTAGTAAATCCTATAAGTCGCTAACAGACAACGAGCTGCCGCTGGAAAGTAGTGGTGTGAGGCGAGGTCGTCATGATTTGTCCCCAACTATAAGAATATCTCACTGCAGTGAATGAACGTCTGTTGTCGATATTTTTTACATTAGCCGCAACATGTATTAGCAACATCAAGGGCCAGATTCCAGAGATCATCTTGGGATCTTGGAGCGGGGTCAGGCCAGTTCTCCCTGATGACGCACTTTGTCACAGCCCAAGCGTTTTGGTCTAAGCTGAGGGCCTCAAGGAAGCCAGTCTGTAAGATTGTTTTCGTCCTATTCTTACCTTGTCTTGCACCTTAAATCATCAATTTGTGGGTGGGAGCGGTAGAATAACTCCCACGGTATTCGCTGTCTGTCCTAAAGTGCTCTTAACGTGAGAGCGTGAGTTGGAGACCACGGGGCCCTTAGCATTGCTTCCACTTACTTGTGCCAGGCTTCTCACTTTCGTCTATCCTATCCGACCTTCCTTGTTCAACCCTTGTTCTTTTTTTACTCCGACGCCATTAAGTAGGGAGTCCTTCATTTTCACACCCTTCATGTATGTCCCTTGTTTTTCTTTGGCCGAATTGACCCCTTCCATTCTTTCCCTGTGATTAATGTTAACAGAGAATGGTTGCCTAGTTGGCTTCTCCTTGAGACAATTATCACCTCCGCCACCACCACTAATATTATAACAGTTAGAGAGCTCACCATTCAGTATTGACTGACAATGAATTAAAACTTTGACAAATACAAGGAAGGTAGGTTTTCCAAATATGGTATAAGAGAGGGAGAGAGAGATGAAATCAGGCACATCAGAAATTTATTTTAAACGTGGTTGGTAAGTGATAGCACACTCTCCTGAAATCTAAAATAATATCCACCATGGCTAGTGCTTAATAGCAGCCTACATGTAATCCTCGTTGAGAGTTGTGAATAGAGAATGAGAGGAAGGGTTTTTTGAAAACTGTCAGGTCAAATTACTGTCACCGACTAAGCAAGAAAGGTGGAAAATAAAATACAAAAGCCATCACCTTCCATTAACGAAGTATACAAAAAATCGACGTAATAATTTTTCCTAAAACTGTAGTTGACACAGTGAAACGGTCCCTCTCTCACTGTAGTTATATTAGGGCTCTGAAAGGGTCGGAAGTAACTGATCTTCTTCCTTCGCGTCTCCTCTATAGTTCAGTCTTCCATTGTCCAAGTTAGGTATATAAAGCCCCTACAGCCCAATGTCCCATTCTGAGGAAAGCGCATTAATCCTATTTTGAAAATGTTTTATTTATTTATATCATAATTGTTTAAAATACGCAATTATACGCTTTTGTGCACGAAAATTGACGTAATGAGAAATATCAACAAATGGTGTTCATTCGGGCCTCTTCAGGAGGTGAAACTTAGTAAAGTTTCCACAAATAGGAAATTATTTCGATCTGAATGGGCTGGTGAGAAAATTGATTAGTCAATCAATTACATTTATTTATTTATTTATTTATTTATTTATTTATTTATTTATTTATTTATTTATTTACTTATTTATTTATTTATTTTTTGCTAGTTGCTTTACGTCGCACCGACACAGATAGGTCTTATGGCGACGATGGGACAGGGAAGGGCTAGGAGTGGGAAGGAAGCGGCCGTGGCCTTAATTAAGGTACATCCCCAGCATTTGCCTGGTGTGAAAATGGGAAACCACGGAAAACCATTTTCAGGGTTGCCGACAGTGGGGTTCGAACCTACTATCTCCCGAATACTGGATACTGGCCGCACTTAAGCGACTGCAGCTATCGAGCTCGGTATTTATTTATTTATACCAAAATTTGTTGAAAATACATATTAGGTGTTGTTTAGTATATTTATAATTTTTCCTTGAA
The DNA here is from genome assembly GCF_040414725.1 of Anabrus simplex. Classification (NCBI taxonomy): domain Eukaryota; kingdom Metazoa; phylum Arthropoda; class Insecta; order Orthoptera; family Tettigoniidae; genus Anabrus; species Anabrus simplex. The sequence continues at coordinate 113,590,991 of NC_090268.1, forward strand.
ACTTTAGACTTACCTGTTCATTAATCAGAAAAATGAAAGTTACTGTTAATATTTGGTGTAGAATGCTACGCGTGCCTTGGACCGCAAGAAGAACGAATGCGTCCATTCTTCCGCAGCTGAAGATTTTAAAACGTCTTTCTTTCTGATAGAATATTGCAGTTCTTTGGACACATTGTGAGACAACCTGGAGACAATCTAGAGAAGTTAATCATGAAGGGAAGACCACGGAGAAGTACTGCAGCCAGAAGGATAGGACAAGCGAAGACTATCAGCGGTATATCTTTCCAGTGTGCCCTGAGGAAAAACGGACAGCCTTTTACGAAAACAATAACAATGTTTATCCAACGTGTGCAAAGTAATTACATTTTAGAAATATATTTATAATAGTACATTCCATAATCTACCTAAATTTAATGAAAATCGGACACTGCGTTTTCGTGTATTGGTACTACAAAAATGTTGTTTTAAAAAAACGGGGAAGAAAATAGGCACTTTCGTATTTCACGTAATATAACTTTCATAAGAAAATAAAAATATTCAAATACCGCCAAAGAACGCAGAATGAAACAAGCTTTACGATGGTGTGACTATATTTTAGATTGGTGGACTGATTCAAATTTTATTAGCGTTTAAACTCGACCGCACATACTTCCTGCACCGACAATAGTTACGTACATTCTCGAAACAGTACTGTAGTCAGAATTCAGATGAGGTAGTTTCCCTTTTCTTTCTATGAGATGGTAAAAACTTCGATTCAGAGTCTACTACCTGTTTCCCGCGGGCTCCACCCACAACGTATCATGTTGTTCATTAATCGAAATTTACTTTTAACCTATTAGGTCGTATTCGGTACATATATTACGTAGTGAGGACATGCTACGTTGTTGTCAGTGGCGTGCGGTGAATCATTCATTACCCCAGCTGCAATGAAAAGAAACCAACTTTATTGTTTTATTAACTCACTAGATAAGTTAGTGGAAATATAACAAGCAAACAGATCAAATAAACAGATAAATAAGTAAATGAAATATGAAAGAGCTTATTTATTATAACTCACTCGAATTACAATATTTTCAATCAATCAATCAATACTGATCTGCATTTAGAGCAGTCGCCCAGCTGGCAGAATTCCTATCTGTTTTCTTCCCAGGCTTTTCTTAAATGATTTCAGAGAAATTGGAAATTTATTGAACATCTCCCTTGGTAAGATATTCCACTCGATAACTCCCCTTCCTATAAACAAACGTTTGCCCCAATTTGTCCTCTTGTGATCGTTTCTACTTTTAAAGACACCTCTCAAACTTATTCGTCTACTAATATCATTCCACGCCATCTCTCCACTGAAAGCTCGGAACATACCACTTAGTCGAGCAGCTCGTCTTCTTTCTCCCAAGTCTTCCTAGCCCAAACTTTGCAACCTTTTTGTAACGCTACTATTTTTGTCGGAAATCACCTAGAACAAATCGAGCTGCTTTTCTTTGGATTTTTTCTAGTTCTCAAATCGAGTAATCCTGGTGAGGGTCCCATACACTGGAACCATACTCTAGTTGGGAAAGAAATGTTCCTTTGCTCTATCCAGGAAATAATATCAGTGAAAATTAAATATTCATTGTTCATTAATATCCCCACGGATGTACTTGAAAATAATGAAATAATACACAATATAAACTGTTGCGGTAATATAATGCAAAATTATATCACGTAGATGAATTGAAAACTATGGTGCATAAGATTGAAGCAAGTGTAGTTATCCAATCTACGACTAATACGAAACCTGTATAGGTTGTAATAAACAGACTTAAGGAAATAGTCTGAAAGCACTTAGTACTCATTCCAAATAATAAATTGGTTTATTGTATCACATGCCTATGCTGGCAGGATGTAGTGTTTACAGTGCACTGTGTCTTCTGGTATGGGCTAGAGCAATATTGTTACTTTCATTCATCTGTCTCAGCTTTATCCTTAGCTTTGACAAGACGAAAGTGACTGAGCTATGAGTGATGCTAGTAATGCCATTCCTTATGCAGCCAGTCCCTGCTATGAATGGTGTGAAAATGTTGCTCATAGGGTCAGTTGGTGTATGCATTTCAGTGGGCCTGGCAGACTGATATGTAATAGCAACTTCTGGCTCGGTGAGGAAAGCAACGGGAAACTACCTCACTCCTGATTTCCCTAGTACGCCTCTTCAGTGATGCCTAGGCCATTTATGACAGCTGATGGCGGAGCTGTTGAGGATCCAACCAGCCTTCGGGCTGAGGACTAAACATACATATTGTATCACAGAGCAAAATCCGATGCCTATAAGCAATCACTTGATCTTTATGGAACTGAGCTTAATTTTCCAGAGAAACTCGCTAGACTGTATCATACGTATTGCTTGCTATTTTAAGTTCCATGCTATTTGTTTCTTCAGACCATCAGCTGAGAGATTTGGTATCAGAAATGGCGTCAACACATACAACCTTCTACCTGTATATCACATAATATTATTACCAGATTTATGATATCTTTGACGATATAACTAACTCTGCGACCCCTCATGAATCGTGGTGCAAATTTTGATGCTGATCAGTGGAGTTGTGTAAATTTGTACAACAAAAAAGCACCCTCACTTTTGATTATATATATATATAGATTAGTTCCTTAATAATAATAATAATAATAATAATAATAATAATAATAATAATAATAATAATAATAATAATAATAATAATTGTTACGGGGTTACCCGTGGAACAGCAGAGGTGAAGGAAGGTGCGGGCTGGAATGGGTCTGACTACAAAGCTGAGATATTGATTAAAATTGCATTAAAGGTTATATTTTCGAAAATAGCAAAAATTAACAAGTTTCATATAGAATTTTAACATTCAACAAAATAACAACAAGTCAACAAGTAATCAGGTCCAAGACCAGGAAGCCAAGATTTAGATACAAATTAACGATCTGGGATTCAAGCCCCACTTTTTACAATTTCTGAGCTCTCAGCTCACAACCACATATTACCAAAGGGCAGAAAAGCCCTAATAACATGGAGCACTTGCTCCCACCTAGCAATGTCAGGCCTCCTAGAGGCATATATCCAGATACTAGAAAGAGCTCACCCGCTCTCAATTTTTCAAGCCTATTAAAGGCAATACCGGACTTTTACACAAGATTGCCGTCAAGGCACCACTTACAATGAAACAGGGGTATCTTGTACCCAACCTACTGAGCCTTAGTAGGAAAATAATAGGTTAAGTTAACGGCCCAAAACGCAAAACTGAATGGAGGCGTGAATCTGCACTCCTACATGAAACTTCTTAAAACCTAACAGGCACTAGGCCGATGAATCCGGGGCTATTCCCAAACGATGGAGGTGACTCGTATACAGAATAAATTTAACACATTAAGGAAGAGTAGAAAAACGGTTACGAAAACGTAGTCACCTCAAATCCAACATGAAGGGGAGCTCGAGAGGGTAAAGCACTCTCTATCCCCGATTTACAGTTAAAGATATGTGAAGTTTTACAAAAGCGACGGCAAATTACATGTTTCAAGATAGGTTACATAATAAAGGTTTCGGACCTTCCCCGCGGATTAAACTGCTGAGCTAGCAAGAAATAAAGATGTTAAGTGGCCATTACCTAGTTGAAGAGCTGCTGCCGGATGAAAGAGGCGCTTCCCGCCTCCTGCTACACTTCCATACACTATGCTAGATGTTGTTCGAGTGGCCGAGAGACAAGAAAATCAGCAGTTTTTATACCCTCGTGGAAGATTCGGGACCTTTCATGAATAATCAAGCCACACCCTCTTTGTTTATTGGTCCGTCTTGAAAATACACCCAAAGTCGAAGAAGAATTATATGATTGGTCAAAAATTTATTACAGAAATTCTGGATTAGCTCAATTCAAAACAGGCGGAAAGAAAATATTAATATTGCCAACTCACACATGAAAGAACGAAATTTAGTAAAAACAAAAACTTATGACTAGAAAATTTCTTCAGAAAAGTTCCTTCACTTCGCACCAGGGTGCATGATCATAGTTTTTAGGCGGTGACATCTATGAGAGAATGTCCACACTTCTTGATTAATGGAAAACAAAACAAGTTGAAATCCACACAGTATTGACAACTTTGTAGTCACAAAATTTATGGTAGAGACATCTTCTGAGAAACTAATGAGTTGATCCAGTTTTTTTTAAAGTTCAGAGTTTCTCCTGTAGAGGAGTACTTATTGGCGGAAGATTTAAAATTGCGGCGTAAAGGTGTACCACCCGGTACAATGATGATGATGATAATAATAATAATAATAATAATAATAATAATAATAATAATAATAATAATAATAATAATAATAAAACTGTTGGTTGCGCGTTTAGTGGCGCGCAGCTGTGAGCTTGAATTCGGAAGACAGTAGGTTCGAACCCCAATGTCGGCAGCCCTGAAGATGGTTTCTCGTGGATTCCCACTTTAATTCCAGGCAAAACGTGTGGCTGTACCTCAATTAACGCCACGCCGCTTCTTTCCCCCTCCTAGCCCATCGTCGCCATAAGACAGGCAACCACACCTATTCAACATCATAGCGCAATTCTTTTGTAATTTGGTCGTCTCTTTTCCGGAATTCCAAAGTAAGGCTTAACGTGATTATTCAGGGCGGCTTTTGATAATATATTGAAGTTAGAGGCATCGGGAGGCAAAAAAAGAAATGTTCCTTTCCTCTATCCACGAAGACATGGTTGGTTTTTTTTTGCTTCCGGCTCAAGCATCGTATGGTAAGGTGCCTTATCAAACTAAATAGCCGACTTCAGTGGGACTTTCATTAAAACCTTCCGAAACCATTCCTCAAAATGCCGAGAATTCATCTCCTTGTGGTAGTCTCCAATTCCTTTCTTTCCTACAAAGCAGAGTTCCGCGCCTTCCAAAAAGCCGTCTTCACTACCTATATCTAGTATAATTACACGTTTTCCGGCACCAGATGAAGTTCTAAAGCCCGCTCTCCATCCAAAAACATCCTATAAATGGTAGTAGTCGTAGTTAAAGGAATTACAATTCAACGCTTTTATTACGTTTTAATGCCAGGCATATTTAACCATGCGATTTTGACCGTACCAAGTCTCATCTGTGTAATATACTTTATACCCACTTTCTCTAAGTCGTATTTTTCTTAAAAATGCATGCTGTGAAGCAGCAACAGACACTGGTTCCGTAAGGACAGGCTTTTTTTATTTTTTTAAACCTAAAACCCATGCCTTTAAATCAGTTGATGAAGCTTTGTACATTACATAATTGGGAAGTCCGGTGTATTTTTTCAAGTTTATCCTTACATTTTTTAAAAGGTTGGAAAGAACTCGGAAATAGAACTGCGAATTACTCCAATAGTGAACTGATCCACTTGCATACTCGGTCGTCCGCTCTATATCCTCTTCCTCTAAGACGGGGCGATAAATCAGCACAGAAAGTTTTCGCATTTCCCTTTCTAAGTTTCTGCAGTGATTGGAGCGAAATACCAAGACAATCTGCCACTCATTGGCACACAGGATATCGGTTTTCACGTAACCCTTCTCCCTCTAGCAGCTAATTGCATTTACTATCACACGTATTTCACTTTCTGTAAAACATAACCTCGGAGGCATTTTTAACTCGAACAGAGCAATACAGCCTGATACTGAAAGCCCAGATGAATGCAAATAACTACACCATAAATAAGTCTGGAAGTACTATGATTCACCTGCTTGTCATCTTATCATGAAAGGGAGCTCACGCAACGGGGCTTGACCGCTTACTGGACAACCCTTTGCTCAAGCTGCTTGACACTCCTGAGTGCATATCGATTGCTCGCTTTCAAATAAAAATCGGTGTAAAATACATAAATTATTGTACGTTTTATGTATACAAACATTTGAAACAAAAAACTTCAGACCATTCTGATGAACTCATTCTCCATATCAGAGGACCACCCGTTATCAAATAGACAAGATTTTACAAAAACAATAACTTTTTGCCAAAGTGTGTAAAGTAATCAAACATCAGAAATATATTTACAATAGTACATTCCATAATTTACCTAAATTTCATGAAAATCGGACATTGCATTTTCATGTAATGGTATTACAAAGTTGTTCTTTACAAAAAGGCAAGAAAATAGGTACTTTATGGATTCCACCTAATATAACTTCGACAAGAAACATAATAATAATATGCAAATAGCACCAAAGAACGCAAAATGAAACAAGATTTTTGATGGTGTGATTATATTTTAGATTGGCTGATTCAAATTTGATTAGCGTTTAAACTCGACTGCACATACTTTCTGCGCAGACATACATTAGGCTACATAGCCTCCAGACTTTCTTCAGGCCTACCAATGAACGGTGTGTGATGGTACAACGTTGTTAACTAGCTATCAAGATCAATTCAGTTGTAAAAAAAAGAAATAATATTTTTTCCTTTGAATTATTTTATTAAGAAACTGTTCGAAAAAGGAAAAATTGGACTTTCAATCTTCTGCTTTCAGAGCGAAGGTAAATAAAGAAATTTAATTTTACATTTGTTAGCAATGCATTTATTCATCATACATTTTTTCATAACATTCTATTTTTACTTCCCGTCTCTCTCCTTTACTGAATTCAAATAATCACTTCGCGTGATGTTTTATGTATATGCCTTGATGTTACATTTAAATGAATCTTAATGGAAATACTGACGAAGCGACAATTCGGCAGTTTTCATGTAACAAGAAATAAGTAATGATTGTAAGTCGACTCATTTTAATTCAGTCAATTGTTTTGTACAGTAAAACGTATTTCAAGGAATGGAACTTAATTTTCAATCAATGGATGGAAACAAGGAGAGAGAATTAAAAAATTGAAGAGGAATGAAATATGATTATTTAAGCTGATAGAGAAAGAGGGTCGGAGGATTGTATTAGAGAAAAAGTGTTCGAGACTTGAATTCCAAACTCAATTGCAATCAATACTTTTTTTACAGTGTAAAGCAATTGATGTGTATGTGAAGGGTTGAAGGGATGGGGGTAGGGAATGTTGGGAAGGGAGAGATACTGAAGGCAAGAAGGGTTGGGTCGGGGTGGAATGTGGACTGGATGAGTGATGAGGCTCTGGGGGGTGAGGATGAGATGGGATAGGACAGGATAGGGGTATAACTCGGAGGAAGGGGAAAGAAAGGCAGTCCCCTTTCCACTCACACACACACATACTTTCATTTAAGTACCAATTGCTGATCCAACTGTTGGTTACTCGAAAGAAAAATGTTCTTTATATGCATATTTTTCAGTTCATCACAAATTGAACCACCGCCATACGAGAAGCAAAAACAAATATACACCATTCGACTTCATCACTCTAAAAAAATAGCGACCGGAGAAGTATTTCATTATCGTAATGCGTATCTGTAAAAAGCCATTAACAGAAAACTGATAATTAAAACTACAAATAATAATTCCTATGTATGCTTCTATGTAAATGAATTTTTGATAAGTTAGTATTTAACAATAACTTCATGTAAAAAACCGAAGGAAAGTGAACCAGCGTTAGAGTTACGAGAGAACCGATTGAATTAAAAATCAGAAACGCTTTTTATGTATCATTATTGCTTCTTGATATTTCCTAGTAATCAAACGGCGAATGTCGTCTTATTCTTATAATCTGCTGTCCGCTGTCTGTAATTCCTTTTGTTTTGCCAAATTTTCAAATATCTATCCGTTTTAGGTCAACTCATGACCGAATCGGTGGTTTTTGCTTTTCGTGTCTGTTTGTTTGTTTGTCTGTTTGTCTATTCCACCATCACGTCGAAACGGCTGGATAGATCTCAACCAAACTTCATATTTAGAGTATACTCATCCCGGGGAAGGTTTCGATATTCATATCATTTTAAAATCTTTGAAAAGACGGGGGTTTCATAGGAAAACCACAACGGTTTTCCTCCATTTTCTCTTATACTATTGATTTTCTGTATACTCTGTGGACCGTATGTGAAAGACCTCTTCATTATAGATAACTTTTGTTATGTTCATAATTTACCTTACTCTTCAAATGACGGAGAAATTTACTATTTTCTGCCGATACCATGCTCTGCATTGAGTGACCGACAGACCGACAACGAATATATGGGTTATCATGGAAACGTCTCTGACGTATTGCAATTTTCCTCATCATTCCTTTAAATTCGTGGTTGTTCCTTGGGTAGAAAGCAAGAGAGTCGTCAATCGGCCATTCTGCGGGATATTGGCGGAATATCATTGGAGGTTATAACCGTCCTCGAATAGCTTAAGTAATAACACAAATATTCATCTTCTTATCTGATTACCTAAGAATCCCTGCGCCTAAATTTCTCTCCGATTACCGCGTTCTTATATCCATAACTCACACCGGTATAATTTATTGAGGAGAATTAGATTTTCCAATACATTCACTTGGTATTTACATATTTGTCGTCATCCGGATGTCCTCAGTTATAATCCATTTTCTATTAATTTCAACTTACTAAACTGTATTATTTTCTTCCTTAATTACCACGTATGTATGCGAGTGCTAATCCCGAATGCTGGACACTCTTTTCTTTGAGGAAATATTCTAAGCTATGCAAATGTATAACTGTTGGACCAGGAAAATTCCGAAATATGGATGCAGACCTTCGTTTCTGGGCAATTGGTGGCTAATCAGTAAGTCGTATCACAAGTCAGAAACCAAATGGCGTTTCATTTTGGAGAGATCTATAACTTTTGTCGTATGACTTTTCGTCGTATTTCTATCCCTAATACGTTAAATTTCTCGATTTCAAATTGATTTTGTACTTTTACACGTATATGTTATCATTTGGCACACTTATAGGAAAGGTAGAATCATGACATTCGGCACGCACATTGACATGACCATTGGCCATGTCATAGCCAAATTTTATGATTCTAGCTGTCACATGAGTATCAAAAATATAAAGTAGTGTGTGAAAACTGTACAAAATTTCACCCCATTCAATGACTCTAACTCAATCTAACCCATAAATATAAATATAAATACGACAAGATGTCAAAGCAGTAACTATCGAAATAAAGGTCTGCACTTCTAGAGTGTGTCTGTACATTGACAATTTTGGCGAAATTTCCGTACAGTTATCCGTTACAGATGTAATAATGAGCATCTGCATATATTCAGTTTTGGTGTCTGTCTGTTTGTTTGTCTGTTTGTCTATAACTTGGAAACTACTGGATATATTTCCACCAAAATTAATATTTAGAATCCACCTGTTCTTTGGTAGGTTTTAGGGCAAATATTGTTTCTAAATCCCTGAATTGACTGGGGGATTATACGAAACCGTGATTTTGCATTCCCACAAAATATACACAACCAAACTTAATGCAAATGTATCTGCCTTAATGGAAATTAATTTCTAAGCCTTTTACCTCATGTGCATCATTTCAATACGAGGATTAATAAGGGAGATATCATTAACAGACCGTTTTCCGGTACAAGTCCCACCGGACTGAACTCAAGAGCGGGTGCTTGTAAAGCGTATTTTTTACAACTTGAAAACTACTGAAGATATTTGAGTCAAACTTTACATTAATATCCACCTGTCCAACGGTACGTGTTAATCGTCAATAACATTTCATGTTCCCGGAATGGACTGGCGGTTTATAGGGAACAGAAATGGTGATTTTACTCTTACACAATATATACAGTACAAGACCAACCTGAATGGAAATCGACCAAACGTGATGGAATTCCATCTCTAAATTTTTTTCATGTGCATTTTTTCGACAGGAGGATTAATAAGGGAGATATCATAAACGGTCCGTTTTTCAGATTAAGTCCAGCGGATATAGCCCAAAAGGTGTTGTACGTGGAGCAGGTTCTTTATCTATGTAAATAAAATCGTAACGACTGTGTGCCTGTACATTGACTATTTTGCCGAAATTTTTGTACAGCTACACGTTTAAGGGGTAATAATGTCCATCTGCACTTTTTTTGGTTTAGTTTCTTGAAAGTCCTAATTTTTACACTCCTCACCGAAAACCCAGATTGCGGCATAATGTGACAGTCGAAGAAGGATGTTGAAATTTGGCAAAATTATACGTTTTAGCCTGTAACGGACGGAGAACTTCCAAGATCTTTAAATTTTTCCCTTTTTATCCCGAAGAATATCGAAATATGGAGACAATTTTAATGATGGTGCAGACCTTCGGGAATTATTATCACATAACGGATGGCACAATCCCCGTTCAATTTGGAGTGATCTACAACCTTGGTCTTACGACATTTTGTCGTATTTCTATCCCTTTTACGTTTTATTTTTGTCTATTTCTCGATGTTAAGTAAATTTGGACTTTTCACATACATAATTCATACCTTCCATCACTTATAGGAAAGATAGAATCATCAAACTCTACACGAAAATTGGTCCACCCAGTAGCCATATATGAGCCAAATGCTATGTATGTAGCTGTCACTTAATTATCCGAAAAGCAATGCAATGTGAGATAATCTTACACAAATTTGACCATATTCCACGTTTCTAACTCAATCTGACCCATGAATAGATGAGATATCATAAGACCAGCAATTTAGGCCGCTAAATCCGGCGTCTTATGGTACAATCCTTTCTCGATATGATGTACCGTTTAGCAGCAGTTAATCTGTAAATGAAGGTCTGCAATATTGTAAACAAGCACATACTTTCGTATGTCGAACTATGTATATTCAATGATGTCGATTTTGTAGCGATCGAGAAAGGGTGTGTCTGCTATTGTAAGCAGTACTCCCCACTCCGACTTTGACTGGCAGTAGGAATGGGGTCCTTCTCCAATTCCTGTGTAAATGGCATTAATAAGGCAGGCCTACCATTGTAATGAATAATTCACTTCTCGATTTGACTTGCAGAAGGCAAGGGAGCATGCAGTTTTGTTCAAAACTCCACTTACCCGATTGTGTTTGGCTGTAGGCAAGCATTCCCGTAGTTATAAACAGATGTACCCATCTAAAATGTGACTGGCATTAGGTATACTGGCCTGCTATTTTGATGGAAACTCACCAACTTGGTGTGACTGGCAGTAAGCTGGCTGGCAGTTGGAAAATGGGCCTGTCATTATAATGATAACTGCACAACTCAATTTTGACTGGTTGTAGGGAAGTTTCCTGCCATTATAATAAAAACTCCTCAATTTGTAATATGTCTGGAAGTAGGAAAGGGGGGCTACCATTGTAACGGAAACTCCCCAAATCGATTGTGACTGCGCAGTAGGCAATGGGGCCTGCAGTTATAATGTAAACTTCCCAACTCGATTGTGAATGGCAGTAGGCAAGTGAGCCTGTCATTATCATCACAAATCCGTAACAAGCACTTTACATTGGAAACAACGTATGGGGACCTCTCCATGCTGTTTCTCGGATAACGCTAAGAGACATGCTATTTTAAAACAATCTAATTTATTGCATGTACAGTATTTACTTCAATATTCGTATACAATGCGGAATACCGTAGCGAAGCACGGGTACATTTGCTAGTTTTCAATAAGATACAGCTTGGCTAAGACCCGAGGCAGTCATTGATGCAGTTCATTTACCTTTATTTACAAGTTATTGTGTCTATACGTTCCACATTAAGATAACTAACACTAAATGTAAAAGGAAAATACTTTCATTGAACAAACTTTACAGTTGACCGAGTATAAAGGATATTAAGGAATGACGAGATTTGATCAACTATTAAACTAATAAGAAAGAACTAATAAAACAAATAAGAAGATTAAATGCAAAGAAACAAAAACCTAGACAATCATTCAAATTACGAAGAAATGAATGAATGAATGAATGAATGAATGAATGAATGAATGAATCGATAATGATGATGATGATGATGATGATGATGATTGTTGTTTAAAGGACCTAGCATCTAGGTCATCGGCCCCTAATGGTACGAAATGAGACGAAATGTAATGACAATTTAAAAGTTCAAAATCATCCACTGACCAGAATTCAAAACGTGACGACGAAGAATGAATGGATGAATATGAATTTAAAACAATTAGTGGATCCGATCCGCAGTGCCCCACATTCCCAGAAACTATCGTAAAGCAATAGTATTCCTAACCAAGGGACTGCTTCTAAAGCACAATCCTGCATCGATGATGCTTGTTGTCTAAAGGTGTCCAAAATCCAGGTCATCGGCCCCTCATAATTGTACTTACGGCTAGTACAGTTGAACCATGCTATTTATTATGTTGCGGTACTAATCAAAAGTAGCGTAGAGTCGCCGTATTCCACACATTATGGTACTACTCACACGTAATGTAATACGCACATGTAACGCAAACCTATGGTGTTTCTCACATTGCGGAACCACTTACAGGCAACGCAAACGTACGGTGTTCCTCACATAGGTGTACTAACCACAGGGACTCGTACTGTCCCGTGATGTTCCTCACATAGTGGATACTAATCATAGGCAACGCCCAGACCCGTGGTGTTTCTCACATAATGGTACCAATTATAGGGAACGTAAGCCCGTGGTGTCCTGCTTGTACAGTGGTGGTATTAATCGCTGATACAGTAAACCCCATCCTGATTCACACTGTGTTGTTACCAATCATATATCTATTGTGTACCTAACATAGTGGTACTACTCGCAAGTATAGGTGACCCATGGTGTTCCCCGCGTGGTGGAACACTAATTACAAGGAGTCTCATGGCTCTAATTCGATCATCCCTTGGTCACCCCTTTCAGTCGCCTCTTACGACAGACAGGGGACACCGTGGGTGTATTCTTCATCTGCGTCCCCCACCCACAGGGGGCTGTGTGTTTGGTCCGCGAGAGCTATTTTATTTCGCTGAAGTCCGCCGGCAAGCCGGTTAGGACACCCCTATCCGCTACCTGGGACGCGCCACGTAGGAGTATCACCTCTCCCCCTGCTATGCAACGTAGTAGGTTCGTGGAATGAATGAATGAGTGAATGAATGAATGAATGAATGAATCAATCAATCAATCAATCAATCAATCAATCAATCAATCAATCAATCAATCAATCAATCAATCAATCAATCAATCAATCAATCAATCAAATCAGTTAGTCAGTCAGTCTACCACGCAGGCAAACCAACAAATAATAATATATTGAAATACCGCATTTGCATCCATATCAACCAAATAAAGGTCACTTGTTCAATGTGGGAACCACATGAGTAATGTACTCCTTGATATTATGCGCATTATGTACTGTTTCGAGAGAAGGAATGGACTGAAGGTTTGATATTTTTGGAGATTGTTCATTGTTATGACTAGATAATCATTGATAGTGGCATTCGAGTGTAAAATACAGTACTATTGTAGCATATAATAAATAATAAGTGTTGCATTATACTAGCCCCTACATTCAACATCTTTTACACCAGATTCGTTGACAAATATTTTTCGTGTACATTTTCTATTCATTTGTAATGGTTTTGCTGGACAATAAATAATTTGGTTGTATGTTTTGCAAGTACTATTTCGAAAAACACTTGTAGACGAAAGCCTGGATTTATTTCGAAACCTCTCCGCAGTGTTCGAAGTGGGGGTACATGAAGCTGTTGATGGCGATTCGCTCGCCGGTTGGGGACGTTATGCCGTGAACGGACCCCTTGGTGTTATTCGACAGGAGTAGGCTCGTGCCGACACCGGCTTTCATTCTCTCCCTACCTCAGTATCATAATCATAATCTTAGGTCACCCATGGGCGTCAAATAGGAAGACCTGTACCAGGCGAGCTGAGTACGTCCTCGGATACTTCCAACACTAAAAGACACACGCTAAATAAATAAATAAATAAATAAATAAATAAATAAATAAATAAATAAATAAATAAATAAATAAATAAATAAATAAATAAATAAACATAAATACACACATACATAAACATAAGCTTCTTGTTGTTTTTTTGTTTGAGTCATCAGTCCACAGACTGGTTTGATGCAGCTGTCCAAGCCACCCTATCCTGTGCTAACCTTTTCCGTTTCTACATAATGCTGCAGCCTACATTTGCTCTAATCTGCTTGTCATATTCATACCTTCGCCTACACCTACCGTTCTTACCACCTACACTTCCCACAAAAACCAACTGCACAAGTCCTGGGTGTCTTAAGATGTGTCCTATCATTGTATCTCTTCTTCTCTTCAAATTTAGCCACAACGATCTCCTCTCACCAATTCGATTCAGTATCTCTTCATTCGTGATTTGATCTAGTACTCATCTCAGCTTCAGCATTGTTCTGTAACACCACATTTCAAAAGCTTCTATCCTATTTCTTTCTGAGCCAGTTATTGTCCATGTTTCACTTCCATACAATGCCACGCTCCGAACGAAAGTCTTCAAAACCCTTCTTCTAATATCTATATCAATATTGGAAGTGAGTAAATTTCTTTTTTTTAAAAAAAAGGCCTTCCTTGCTTGTGTTAGCCTGCATTTTATGTAACATAAACATACATAAAACGGGTTATATGTAGACTTTTTGATTTGCACATTTAGCATTTTGCAGCATTCATACGCTTGTATTTAGAATTTTATAGTATCTCGAAGAAAACAAACATAGAATCTGAGTTAATTATAAATAGGTAATGTCTTTTGATAATTTAAAAAAAAGTAAAACCCACATTTTCATAGTAAAGTGAAAATGAAAACCTACAACCTGTTTTCCAGTCATTGATCGGGTCAGGGATGTAATGAATGAATCGTATATAGGGTCGCCACTCCCAAAGTGATTTATTAATGGGGCCGATCACCTTCGGTGTTAGGCCCTTAAAACAACAAGCATCATCATCATTTATTAATGAAATGAGAATGGAGAGTGTTGCTGGAATGAAAGATGACAGGGAAAACCGGAGTACCCGTAGAAAAATCTGTCCCGCCTCCGCTTTGTCCAGCACAAATCTCACATGTAGTGACCGGGATTTGAACCACGGTATCCAGCGGTGAGAGGCCGACGCGCTGCCGTCTGAGCAACGGAGGCTCCTTTATAGTAAAGTATAATGAATAAAATATAATAAAATTGTACATTTATTTTAAATTGAAGTAGGATAAAATATACCGCAACAGAAGAAAAGATCTGTAGTTTTACAGACTCAGAATACTGTAATAAGAAAACAAAAAGAACTAAGTCGTATTCACGAACAACGAAACCAAAGAAGATACCTAATTATTTTGTTCTGTCATTCGTATCCTCCTATCACTTAAACTGTATTTACTGAAATATCTTTCAGCATCTATAATCTTGGTAAGACCCTAAATAAACTCCGTAATTTGAATGATTGTGTTGGTTTTTGTTTCTTTGCATTTAATCTTCTTATTTGTTTTATTAGTTCTTTTATTAGTTTAATAGTTGATCAAATCTCGTCATTCTTTAATATCTTTTATAGTCGGTCAACTGTAAAGTTTGCTCAATGAAAGAACATGATTCCAAAAATTCGTTACTTAAAACAGATTTTGAACTAGAAACTAGTCACACAAATCTTCGTGCCAGATGCGGACATGAAATAACTACGTACATCTGGCTGGAATACAACTAAGTTGGCAATAGAGCTGGCTATTGGTTTTCTTTCCTCAGGAAATAGCTAGCCCTTCAGACGTTGTCATTGTGATGACCGATGACTCATGAAATATATCTCCATAGATGAGTAACACATCAACGCATTCGTCACCTGAATACATCGCGAATGTAGATTAGTAACTAACAACATCCGCTTCCTCGAGGTCATCTATTCCCAAACTGTGGTCGGTGGACGCCTGAGGGACCACGACGATAATCCAAGGGTCCGCAATAATAATGTAAGTTGTATTTGAAACGTGAAATTTTATTGTACACACACAATTCATACGAAATTATACTAAATGTAGGGAAAATATAAGTTACATACAGCTTGGCCGAGATATGATACAAGATAGCAGCTGAAAAAAGAAGCAATAGTACAAGGCAGTGTAAGTGATTTAATTGTGAGACATTAAGAACTGATGGTATCTACACTCAGACCTTATCTTCCGCCTGTGCTTGAGAAAATATCGTGGATCAGAAATCCTTTCTTTGAAACTTAACATGAACTTCCCTCCCTTCATGAAAATCAATTAGCCAAAGCATCTTGGAGAAAGTGAAAAATAAATTGAAGTGTTATAGAGGTGGAGAAACAGATGGCGTGGCATGTTTAGCTCCAGGAAGTTCTATGACGGTACCACAACTCTGATCGACTTTTGGATCCATGCCATCCCCTGTACCCTACAATTTCTAGAAAGAGCATTCTGAGTTTAATGCCTTTCTTGACAACATACCTGTGCGAGTGTACCTTTTCTGCTCCCACACAAATGAAAACGATGTACGGAAACATAGCTAATGTAGAGGCTGATCTTCGGTTAGAGTGACTACGCTTGTAAAAAGCTTAACCATTGGAAAACAGCGCCATCCGTCCCATTGATCCAACAACAGCAACAAGTGAATTTTTCAAGAAAGTTTCCAGAACCAGACTGTTGTAATTATTAGCAAAGTGTCCCATTGTTTTATGATTTCTGTGCATTTATAAACTAGCTTTATGTAAATGAAGTTAAATTAAACTTTCAAAGAAAGTGAATATTAGCCCTAAATATTTTACGAATAAATGCATTATTATGTTCTGTGGCTAAGGGATCCTTGGACATGCTCAGGTGGCCTCAGAGACAAAAATTTGGGAAGCCCTGCTCTAGACGAGTCGATGTACAAGTTATGTTCTCACGTTGAATATAGTGATAAACTGTCCATTTCGGAAAGAGAAGTCTATATTCATGACATTCTTAGTAAAGGGACAGTGCCTGTGGGCTCTCCGGAGCACATGAGCACGTAAACACTCAGTTCTAACGCATATTCATGCATTCATGGATACCGGTAATTCAAAATTGTTTCCTTTCTTGGACATGATTTCGTCAATTGATCGAAATCATTCGACTTATATCGAACTCCCTTACACTAGCAGCTGTTCGTTTCGACTGAAAAAGCCAGGGAGCACACTGGAGATTTTGCTATGACCCTTAAGACTATACGCATGCGCATGGAGATGACGTAATGGTTTATGCACAGATATTGCCATAAGCGAGGAGCACGGTAAGGAATGTGCCTTTCCTCTACAACCACCCTCAAACCAGAGATAGTACTACAGTTGACCACAAGGGTCCGCCACCTCTCCTGTTACTGTTGGCCACAGCTCCCAGAAGTTACTATTGCATTACATCCCCGGAAGATTTCGCTAGTAGCTAATTCTAACAGGAGTTCGTAATCACGGGATCAGAAAGTCAGAGCCTCAGCCAAAGCCTCAGCGATTCAGCCCGGCAGTCGTAATTTAAGAACTTTTTGTACACTCACAAATTAGTCTCGGAAAAATGCATCCTCGGTTTTAAGGGTTCTACCATATTATGAGCAGAGAAACAACTGTACAAGGAACTTTTAGCAAAATGATTTAAGTAAGTGATTTTGTACTTATTTGCATACTACTACACAAATTTTGTTGTGAACCCCCTGAAAATTTGATCAAGAGCCGACACTGTAAAGGGAACTGAGCACAGTAGAAGTTATGCCAGAAGTAAAATTATTTACATATAATATTAAAACATTCCCACGAATGTTGAAAGACTGTATGGATTCCATTTACAAAAATAATTGTATGACCCGACGACGTTAACAGATAATAATATACATTGGGCCACTCTTTCAACGGGAGCTACTTTTTTGTCTCCATAAACAAATAATTGGATGGAAATATCCGTAACATACTAAGTATAGATTCTTTTTTGTAGAACTACTCTCTTCTTGCACAAGGGAGGACGATAAGAATGAGGTGATTTACACAACCTTTCACTTGTACGGATGTATAGTAATAATAATATTCAAAGACTATGGCAATGTGAAGATGTAATAATTGTACCAATCATCCTTGATGATGATGA
Source organism: Anabrus simplex (assembly GCF_040414725.1). NCBI lineage: Eukaryota > Metazoa > Arthropoda > Insecta > Orthoptera > Tettigoniidae > Anabrus > Anabrus simplex. Next base: position 113,608,913 of record NC_090268.1, read on the forward strand.
TGATGATAATGCTTGTTTAAAGGGGCCTAGCATTTAGGTCATCGGACCCTAATGGTATGAAATGAGACGAAATGTAATGACAAATTAAAAGTCCAAAATCCTCCACTGACCAGAATTCAAAACGTGAGGACGAAGAATGAATGGATACATATGAATTTAAAACAATCAGTGGATCCGACCCGCAATGCCTCACATTCACAGAAATTGACGTAAAACAATAGTATTACTGAACAAGGGACTGATTCTATAGCATAATACTGTATCGATGATGCTTGTAGTCTAAAGGAGTTCAAAATCCGAGTCATCGGCCCGGCATAATATTTCTTATCGCTAGGAAATTAGAACCATGGTATTTGTCATGTTGAGGTACTTATCAAGAGTAGCGTAGACTCGCGGTATGCCACACATTATGGTACTACTCACAAGTAATGAAATCCGCACATGTAATACAGACTTATGGTGCCTCGCACATTGCGGCGCCATTTACAGGCAACGCAAACCTATGGTGTTCATCACATACGAGTAATAACCACAGGGACTCGCACTATCCCGTGGTGTTCCTCATATACTGGGTACTAATCATAGGCAAGCCAGAACCATGGTGTCACTCACCCATGGTGTCGCTTCTAAAGTGGTACTAATCACAGGTACTGTAAAAGCCGGCAACGCACTCTGTTGCTACTAATCACAAACCTATATTGTACCTAACATAGTGGTACTACGCGCAAGTAAAAGCGACCCATGGTGTTCCCTGCGTAGTGGTACTAATTACAAGCAGTTTCATGGTTCTAAGACAATCATCCCTTGGTAGCCCCTTTTAGTTGCCTCTTACGACAATCAGGGGATACCGTGGATGTATTCATCGTCTGCGTCCCCCACCCACAGGGGGTTGTGTGTTTGGTCCGCGAGCGGTATTTTATTTCCCTCAAGTCCGCCGGCAAGCCGTTTAAGGACCCCCCCCCCCCCCCATCCGCCACCTGGGACGCGCCACGTGGGAGTATCACCTCTCCCCCTGCTACGCCAACGTAGTAGGTTCGTGGCCAATCCTTTCGAGTTCAGCTGCTATACTTAAAACTCTGGTACAAGGACTGAAGAAGTTGCATGTCAATAATAATGCTTTAGGATGTTGCCTTCTGTTGTAAGGTACATCGAGAAAGCAAGGAATAAAGAGTGGTAGCGAAGAAGCCAGGGTCTAAATGACTGGATGTTCCCGAATGAACATTTCCCTTCTGGTCACATAACAGAATGAGGGACTTGGAAGTCACTTAAGACTGCGTTCAGGTATCACGAGATGCAGGTCAAACCTGCTGAAGTGGGGCTTCAGTTCGTATTCCAGTTTGTGTGATGAGCAGAAGAGCAGACCACAGCACACGTATTGCAATGTGGTGCATGCCCTGCCCGCTGTTCAGTGGACCTGTTCAAGGAAACACCAAATGTTCTTGACGTGGTCAGCTTTTGGTCCTCTACAGTTTAATTCCGCGATCATACAATACAGTTTAAGTGTTTTTCTTTTTTCTTCAAAGTATTCTATGTATATATAGTATGAATTATTCTTTCTTTAATGTATTCTCACTTCTGACACGATAAATACATAAATAAATCTATGAAAACAAGAGTAAAGCCGAAACAGACACATTGAAATGGATCGACGAAATCAAAAACCGATCTGAAACAGACAAGAAATACACCAGCAGATGTCCAAAACAGTGTGAAATTCAGATCCAAAATTCACACATCGGAAGAAGATTGGAACAACTTGTCTGAACACAAGAAGAAAGCTCACGGTAAGAGAATGAAAGAAATTTGGGCACTAAGAAAAGCAAAACCACGCCTCTAAGTACTTTTCGTAGTCTTAATGGGCTTATTCACTATTAATAATAATAATAATAATAATAATAATAATAATAATAATAATAATAATAATAATAATAATAATAATAATAATAATAATAATTGTTACGTGGATACCCGTGGAGCAGAAAGAGGTTAAAGAAGGTTCCGGGGTGAATGGGTCTATCTACAATATCAAAGTTGAGTTAAAACTTTAAAAGGTTATATTTCTTTTCCAAAAACAAACTTAACAATATTTTTCACTGAGTGAACATTATAATATATCAGGTACAAAAGCAATCTCGAAACGAGACTAAGAAAGTCAAAAGATTAGTGATTTTTACTATTCTGGGCTTCAAGCCCCTAATTTTACAATTTTACAAATGAAAGAGGTAGTATTTAGTTAAGGGCAGAAATCCCCTAGTTCAAGAGCACTTGCTCCCAAAATACAATATGTAGCCTTCCAGCGGCACTCGTTACTATTACAAAACTTGAAAAAGAGCTAACAGGCACTCAGTTTTCCAAGCCTACTCAAGGCAACATCAACTTACAATCACTGGCCTCTCAAGGCACGACTTACAATTGACATTACTTTACAGGGGTATTCATAACCCAACCTACTGGGCCTTCATGGAAAAAGAACAGGTTAGATAACTGGCCCAAACACAAAATGAATGGAGGCGTACACTTGCACTCCTAAGTAATATTGAAACCCTAACGAGGCTCTTGGCCCAGAGATACAGGGGCTAATCCCAAGCTACTGAGGTGACACGAATAAAGATTGAACTAATGCATTGCGGAAAGGGAGAAAACAGTTACAAAACATAGTCACCTCAAACCAAGGTGAAAGGGAGCTCGAGAGGATAACTCACTTTCTATCCCCGATTTACAGCTCAAGATTTTCTGAAGTTTTTACATAGCCGAAAGAATATTTATATTTTAGAAACGTTTGTTACATAACTAAAGGTTCGGACCTTCCCCTCGAATTAGAGCTGCGGAGGTAGCAAGAAAGAATTAAGTTATGTGGTCATTACCTTGTAGATGTTCTAGCTGCCGAAGAAAGAGTCCGCCCACCTCCTGCTTAAGCACACCCACTCAGATAGACGACGATCAATTGGCGAGGAAACATGAAAAGCCGCAGTTTATATACCCTCAGGGAAGGTTCGAAATCATTCAAGACTAATCAGGACACACTCTCTTAATTTTATTGGTTAAATTCAAAAGTAACAGTCAAAATCGAACAAGAAGCCGGTGATAGGTTGAAAATTAATTACAGAAATTTTTCATTGGTCAGATTCAAAACTGGCGGAAAGAAAAAGTAAGTATTGCCAACCCAAAAATAAATGAACATAGATCAGTTACAACAACCTAGAAATACAAAACTTCTTTAAATTATAAGTTCTTCCAACTTGAACCAGAGTGCATGATCATAGTTTTAGAAGTGTCATCTGTAGAAAAATGTCCAAACTTCTTGATGTATATCAAAACAAAACAAGGAGAAATTCAGTCAGTTTAGGAAACTGCACAATCACAAAATTACTTAATATTTCAGTGGAGACATCTTCTGATTAAATTTCCAAGTTCGTGCAGTTTCAGTTTCACTATTTGACCAAAAGAGGAGTTCATTTAGGCGCTAATTTTGAATGCGCGGCATTGAGGTGTACCTCCCGGTACAACAACAACAACAACAACAACAACAACAACAACAACAACAACAACAACAACAACAACAATAATAATAATAATAATAATAATAATAATAATAATAATAATAATGGAGTAGAACTTGATTAATTTGAATATAGCACAATTTGCAACATCCGTGGAATGTTTCTCAATTTGTTTTCAAAAATTAATTAATTTTAGGGGGAAAATGGCCTTAAGTGAGTATGTCAGTGTGATAAACGAGGTGTTCTATAAAGAGTGGTTAGAACAGAACAAGCATTTTAACCAGTATGAAAACACCGGGTGAGTTGGCCGTGCGGTTACGAGCGCGCAGCTGTGAGATTGGATCCGGGAGATAGTGGCTTTGAACCCCACTGTCGACAGCCCTGAAAATGGTTTTCCGAGGTTTCCCATTTTCACACCAGGCAAATGCTGCAGCTGTACCTTAATTAAGGCCACGGCAGCTTCCTTCCCATTCATAGGCCTTTCCTGTCCCATCGTCACCATAAGACCTATCTGTGTCGGTGCGACGTAAATCAAATAGTAAGAAAAAGAAACCAAAATGAATAAAATTATAATAGGAAAGTATTACCAATCTCATCACTTCGTTATGATTAAATGGATCATCCATAAAAAATTACATCTTTTACAAATTGAAAGGTCAAGCTGAATACATTGACTGGGGAGAGGAAATAGAGGAATTAATTAGAGTCATGTGTTGCAAGTGTTTTATTAAACACCATAATCTCCCTATTGGTATGATGAGCAAGTGACTGTCGCCTAGTTCACATTCCCCATTTGTTGTCGAGCCACTCTCTTATCTGTGAGGTGTTGGAGACTGTTCTTTGCTATATCCAGGGTCCGTATCTAGCTATTTGCGAACTGGACATTATCCAACTAGCACTCAACATCCGTCAGTTCCTACTTCTTCTTGGCCCACACATTCGCCTGTTCTTTCACCAGTGAACACCTCTGGTTTATGGTCACATCAGACCACCTAAGGTGAACTTTGGTTTCTTGTCGAAACGATATGAATCAACATATGCCATAAATATCCAAAGTCATCTTTATTTATAGTTCATAAACGTTACACTAATACGCAGGAGGTTTTCGGTGGAAAAAGGATGGGAATCGGCTGTGATTTGGAAGGTAGTGGCCGTAGCCTGGTGTGAAAATGAAGAATCCACGGAAAGCCATCTTCAGGGTTGTCGATGATGGGATTCGAACCAACCATCTACCGAATGTAAGCTCACAGCTACGTGACCCGAACCCTGTAGCAAACTCACTCGGTCCACCCAACATCTCTTCACCCTTCCTCACCTATTTCACGGTGTGTCGCAGCCATGTTTTCTGCCCAGGTGGCTCCATGATGCCGAATTCTCTATGTTCAGTACGTCGAAATAAGCTTTACTCCAAGTGTAATAATTTTACTTTTGTATATTACTTTGATTTCACTTGTCTTTCAAAGTATTTTAGTTTTAATAGCTGACGAAAAGGAAGCAAAGACACCTCCGTACAGGCCACGAAGGTCCTTGGAGGAGTGGAAGGTAAAAAACCCTTTAATTTTCATTTTAATTCGTGAAGTCTTCTCTCTACCATCCTAGTAACTAGCCAGCATTCACATGCGTACATTGCTTCTGGCTTTACAACTGTACGTTAAACTTTGGGCTTGAGGAACAACTCTCTTAAAAATATGCCACCATAGAGAACTACTTGCCTGATGTTAAAGAAATGTTTATATGTTATAGCCACATGTATTCGTAGTGTAATACTCTAGTTCCGTTTTCTTTCCAACAACCCCAAACAGTTCTTATCATTTTTCTATTGCTATTTGTTTTACGTCGCACCGACACAGATAGGTCTTATGGCGACGATGGGATAGGAAATGCCTAGGAAATAGAAGGAAGCGGCCGTGGCCTTAATTAAGGTACAGCCCCGGCATTTGCCTGGTGTGAAAATGGGAAACCACGGAAAACCATCTTCAGGACTGCCGACAGTGGGGCTCGAACCGACTATCTCCCGATTACTGGATACTGGCCGCACTTAAGCGACTGCAGCTATCGAGCTCGGTTATCATTTTTGTAAAGCAACATTTTCACAACCCAGAATAAACGTACAACACGAAATTTGAGCTTGTTTTAAAGCACTTAGTCGTGGTTATCAGAGACTACAACCACTGTCCGACTCGTCAGCTGAACGGTCAGCGTACTGGCCTTCGGTTCAGACGGTCCCGGGTTCGATTCCCGGCCGGGTCGGGGATTTTAACCTTAATTGGTTAATTCCAATGGCACGGGGCTGAGTGTATGTGTTGTCTTCATCATCATTTCATCCTCACTACGACGCGCAGGTCGCCTACGGGAGTCAAATAGAAAGACCTGCACCTAGTAAGCCGAACCCCTCCTGGGATATCCCGGCACTAAAAGCCATAGGATATTTCATTTCACTACAACCACTAACCGTACAGTGTGATGCTGAATATATGAAGAGTAATATTGATGGGAAGTGAAGTAAGCGGTTCCTGGAGAAGAAGCCAAAAACTAGAATATTTACCACAACCACAAATAAAGATAATTATGACTTAAAAATGTATGCATTTATATACTTAGAAAACATAAAATATGATCTATAAAATTCAAAATGAAAATGAAAACCTGCGACCTGTTTTCCAGTCAATGACTAGGTCAGGGGTGTAATGAATGAAGCAGATATAGGCTATTAGTACGATGGGGTCGCCACTCCCAAAGTGATTCATTAATGAGTGATAGATGTTATGAAATGGGAATGGAGAGTGTTGCTGGAATGAAAGATGAGAGGGAAAACCGGAGTACCCGGAGAAAAACCTGTCCCGCCTCCGCTTTGTCCAGCACAAAACTCACATGGAGTGACGGAGATTTGAACCAAAAATTCAAAATATGACTTAATATACAGCATGTAGATTACATACAGAAATACTTTTATTACCATTGCTACAGACTGCAATTATGTACAGTTAATATAGTTATAATTCTTCGAAATTTTTAACCTAAAAATCAACTATAACACTGAATAGTTCATGAATTTATTAAGGTTACACCGCATACTCGCAGGCAAGTACGGACTCTGTGAAGGGCATAAACACTACTGTTACTTTCACTGTTCAATATTCAATCAATTATTGGCTGTACACAAAATATGTGTTATGTGAATGAAGCTTTCATATCTGATCTAGTCTCCATTATAAGGATTGTTGCAATGTATGACCACATGCGTCTTAAGATTGTCGGATGAGAATCCTCTCCTGTTGTCGCTGAGTATCGTCCTGTGGCGAAAAAAACTTCTTTCGGCATCACATGATGTAACGGGAGTGTACTTGAATAGAGTTAGATCACTTGAAGAAGTCCGGCGTGTTAGCCTTTGGTCACAGGGGTCCCGGGTTCGATTGCCGGCAGGGTCCGGAATTTTAACCATAATTGGTTAATTCCCCTGGCACGCGGACTGGGTGTATGTGTCGTCTTCATCATCATTTGATCCTCATCACGACGCGCAGGTCGTCTACGGGCATCAAATCAAAAGACGTGCACCTGGCGTGCCGAACTTGTCCTCGGACACTTCCGGCACTAAAACCCATACGCCATTTCTATTTTACTTGAAGAAAATTCCTGGAAATCAGAGGAGGAAGGGTTTCCACAAAGAATATCACTTATTCCACACAGGTACAATAGTCCGCTGTTATTCTCGAGTAAATTTTCTAATTTTATGCTCACCCTAGATGCTACAGATCCTTTCGTCTGCTCATGTAGTTTACAGAATGATATCACTCCATCCGTACCGAATATGTTTTCAGCGAACTCACGAACAAAACTTCGCAGTTTCTCACTTACTGAGACTTTCGTCTTAGGCATATTGAAAACAACGAAATGACTGAAGCTCTCTCATTAAGTAAGGTCGTTCCGTGTAAACAATAGTCCGGTTTCCAGAAATTGACGCAACCAGCAAACAAAAGTTCTTACCTGCTACAAATATTCCACACACTAATTTTCAATGGTTCTTCGGTAGAAGTATATTCCAGTTTATCCTGAAAAATAATTTCTGGAGTTTAGGCTACTCTGATATTTATAAAACGAAATTCAAATGAAAATTACCCAAATATGTAGTTATAATGACATTTTGTTCAAAATATGCCACAAAACTTAAAAAAAAAGACCTGAATATGCTTTTATATGCTCAATAAAACAGGTTCGGTTTAATTTTGATTAACTTGTTTGGAAACGTGTTGAAAATCCAAGAATACATGATATAATGTTAAGGAAAATAATGTGACTTGTCATAGAAATACGTAACTATCGGTTCGTTTGTAATTAAAACCTAAACTTAAGTGTTCACAATAAAAAATCCGACAGTGGGATTTTTCAACACAGTCGATTTTTAAAACGTTGATCCCAGTGCATTTCATGTTATCTAGCTTGCTATAAGCGAGTTATTACCTTGGCTACAAGCACATTTCCGCTCACGCATCATCCTAGGCCAACACATACCCACACGCATCGCACAAAAATGGATTTATAAATAGCTCGCAGCATCATACAATGCAGATGAAAGTCGCATGTACTACAATGCCTGCAGGAGAAACAGGGGGAATCAATTTTTAACTACTGGTTACTAGTAACTGATAACAATGAGCGTTCATGCCCGCTGTAATACGATCTGGGTTCGAAGCAGTCATTAACACACAGTTTTACTCCCCACTATTACGGAAGTCCTTCACTAAGGCTGCACTCGTTGCGCGTGCATTTTTCGGAAACATCGATTTATGCCCTCAGGTTGATCGATTTCTGTAATCTAGTTGGACGTTGCAGTATACGAATATCAGAAGCGTTCATAAGAAAATAATTGAATGAAAGTAGACTGGTTCCGTATTTTTCCCTCGTAAAATTAATGCGGTGGGGTTTTGGGAGAGACAATTATTTCTTGACGGGGTTGTTTAGTATTGACTATTATTATTCTTCTTGTTTTCGAATAGGTCTACTATGGACCACGTTAAGCATCATTCATTTACGGTTCTTCCTCTTTCGATCGGCCCAGTACTTCTTCATCCTTTCGGAGTGGGCTTCTTTACGTTCTCGTGACCAGTTGTTGCCGGTCCGTTTTTTGCTACTTTGATCTTGGAATCCCTTAATTTTGTTGATGATTTTTCTGTATTCCTGTCTGTTGTATACTGCCTGCTGTGATATATTATTTTCCTCCATATCCTCCTTGACCCCTTTAAGCCAGCTAGTTTGTGTCTTCCTGTTCTCCATGTATTCCAGAATTCGCTTGGCTGTTCTCTCTGGTGGCATTCTTTTAATGTGTCCGTAGAAGCAGAGTCTTCTCTTCTTGAAGGATGTTGTGATTTTTTCGGTCCTTTTGTATAGTTCCTCATTTGGTCGCAGTCTAAATTCTTGACCCACTTTCCTGGGCCCTAGTATCTTCCTCAAGATCTTCCTTTCTGTCTTTTCAATGTTTTCTAGTAAGCCCTTCCTGTTCAGTGGAATACATTCGATCGCATATAGACTTTCTGGTTTGATGACAGTGTTGTAATGTCTGATTTTTGCAGTGAATGAAACTGATTTTTTATTGTAGACATTTCGACATAACTGGTATGCTGCTTCCATCTTTCTTGCCCTTTCCTGTAATGCTATTCCTGGTAGTCCTGTTGGGGTTATCCATTCCCCTAGATATTTAAACTTCTGTACTCTTTTAATTGTTCCATATTTGGTGACAATATTTTGTGTCGGATCCTTTTTGTCCTGAATCATTAGTTCCGTCTTTTCGAAGGATATCTGAAGTCCCGTCTTTACAGCAGTCTCTTGAAGTGTTTCAATTTGTACCTTATTATTATTATTATTATTATTATTATTATTATTATTATTATTATTGTGGTGTAGTGGTTAGCATGATTAGCTGCCACCCCCGGAGGCCCGCGTTCGATTCCCGGCTCTGTCACGAAATTTGAATAGTGGTACGAGGGTTGGAGCGGAGTCCACTCAGCCTCGGGAGGTCAAATGAGTAGAGGGGTGTTCGATTCCCACCTCAGCCATCCTGGAAGTGGTTTTCCGTGGTTTCCCACGTCTCCTCCAGGCAAATGCCCCACAAGGAGCCTGTACTTGTATGCCATGTTTTTAAAGTCGGAGGCCCTTCCTGACGCCAAACACAGTTGAGGAGATTTGCAGGTAAAATGAAGGATAGTGAATAAAATTGGGTAAAGGGAAGAAAGGAATCGGCTGTGGCAGATGAATAGCAACTGCCCCAGCGTTTGTCTGGAAGTGAAAATGGGAAACCACAGAAAACCATTCTCAGGACACGGACTTTTCACTGTTGTTACGGTACCAATAGTGTTTCAATTCGATTTCTAATTCTGGCTTCATTATGGGTGGAGCCGTGCGTACTGCTAGTTGCAAATTTCTTCATTCCTGGCCTCTTTCCCTAGGACTGATCTGGATTAACCGAACGAGTGGCTGCGTGGTTTGGGTCACATAGCTGTCAACTTGCATTCTGGAGATAATGGGTTCGAATCATACTGTCTGCACGCCTGAAGATAGTTCTCCGCAGTTTTCCATTTTTCCACAAGGCAAATGCTGGGACTGTACCTTAATTAAGGTATGTATTCCCTACTGCGTGCTTCTGTGATAGTTGTTATTCTCGTATGATGTCTGTAAATATTATTATTATTATTATTATTATTATTATTATTATTATTATTATTAATAATAATAATAATAATAATAATAATAATAATAATAATTGTACCGAAGGTTCACCCGCTCCGCGCATTTAAATTAAGCGCCTTTTAGAAGGCCCCATCTACTATATGACATGAACAATGAAACTCATTTCGGGAGAAGTTTGAACATTTATCGACAGATGTCTCTACTATCAACTTACGTGCGCCCTCTTGTGCAAGGATAAACATTCAATTTTCAAAGTAATTTTGTGTGTCTAGGTTTCCTAAATTGAATTGTTTGTAGAGTGTTTTTGGTATTCTAAGGTTATCAGCACTCTATCGCTTCCCGCTGGCTTAAAATTGTAGCCAATAGGGAATTTTGTACATTTGTTTAATCCACCAATCAGGAATATTTGATATTGATTGGATTATCCAATGCTAACTGTAGGTGTGTCCGGGGCTTCGGCCCAGAGATTTCTGGAACCTTCCTCTCCGTTATAAAAGCTGGAATCTTTTGGGCCATGTTGTCTTTTCGATCGCTCCAGTCCAGCAGTAGAGTGTGTTCATAGAGGAGGCAGGGTACGTGCCTCGCCCATCTCCGGACGGCCCTCCAGCTCAAGGTAATGGCAGACATCTTTCAATGATGTTATCATCTCAGAAAGCTAGTTCGAGGGGAAGGTTTCGATGCTGATGCTTGGTGTTTTAAGGGGCCTAACATCGAAGGTCATCGGCCCAGGGGAAGGTTTCAAAATCTTTTCTTAATGTAACTTTGTAAATCTTTAAACTAGGTCTAAGACCTTAGACGAACTTGGGAAATAAAGAGTGCGAACCCTCATTTATTCCCCCTTCAACTTGGTATTGACGTGACTGTGATGTTTGTAATTTTTAAAATCTATTACGATCGCCGAATCTACTCTACATATTCCTACCTTGTTTACTGCTGCTCGCTTCTACTTCCTTCTCGCCGCACCATGTACCTCACTCACCTGCCGTCTACTTGACTGATTACGTCATCTTCGCTGCACTTCGCTGTGCCTGTGCGCTGTGTAACCACGTGACATTATGTTTCTAGAACTCACTGGCTTGTAGCCTGCGTTCTTTTTCTGGAATCTTCCTTTCTACTATATATTGTTCTCTCCGCCTTTCCACCGGGGAGTCGGGCTTCGTGGCGGAGTGGTGGACCACACACTAATACAGTGCTTATTGTAATCACGTCAATTTCATCTGGACTCTATCTACAGCGACTCGGTGAGCAAGACTTATAATATTTATCTGCATTTGGACTCAAAACTTTCATTCGGGCTATTGCCTGCTGTAATACTTCCTTCTGTCGAGTGGTTATGCTTCCCTTTAAAAACTCATAACTTAGACTGCTTCTATTCACGCACTGCGCTACGGACGATTGTAAATTACTTTCAGACGTCATCCTAGATCTATGCTATTACTAAACTTCAGCAATACCCGGTGAAGAAAATCCTTTCCCCGTCCTAATACTCATCCTACTTCCCTTCCCCCTCCGTTTCATGCTTTTTCTCTTTCAGGGTTCTGTTTCGATGTATATTGTACACTTCCAATGTTCAACAGGCTTTCCTTTTATGTAACATTGGATAATTATTTGTAAATGTGGCACACCTTTTGGATTTTTCTTCTACTTGCAATTATTTATCTTGTTGTTAAATTATGGTTGTTAAATATATATTCTATTTCGCATTGTTATTGGCCTAGCTTCTTCCTTACTGCGCGATTTTCCTTGATTTATACTACTCCTCATCATCATCATTTATTATTATTATTATTATTATTCTAGTACGCTGAGCTCTCTACAGTATCGCCATATATCTTTGCATATTCCTCTGCGTACTTCTGATTATTTATCGTTACTTGTACTTTTGTCTAAACACGCTAGCACCCCGACTGTTATGGTAGCGCTATATTATAGTATGATAGCTGAGGTCCTCCCACACTACAAATCTATCTCGTAATTTTGTAACTTAAAAATTTCTTTCCATCTAGTCACCTCCGTAGCATAGGCTTAGCCTCTGTAACGTCGGGCCATAAGCCCACATAGGATGTTAATGATGTTCTAGTGAATTCGAAAGGAGCGCGAGTGTTCGCCTCCTAACATTTTGATTTCGACCAGTACCTTTAACCTCTTTCTTTTTTTTTTTTCACTAAGGCCGTGTAGAATGGGTACTTATTACCCCTGTTAAAGTTAACTACAATTATTCTATTCCCTATGTAAATTCGATTGTTGAGCAGATAAGACAATGAGCACTGTTCGTATTTGGTAAAGTTTAGATTGTGCCTTTCAGAGGCCTGGAAATTTCGGAGAATAGTCTGCTAGAGAGAAATTGTGTGGAGCAACGACGCTCCTTGTAGATGTAGTAAATTTTGGAGCTCAGTTTCCTTGTGGATTTATTGAAGGGAGCAATGATGCACTTGTTAAAGTTGTAACCGGGGAGCTTCAAGCTTAGTTATTAAATCATGTTGTCTGATTGTTATAGACTTTTCTAACATTATTTCTCGAGCTCACGAGCTAACCTTTTGTACCTGATTATTTGTTATTGCTTAGTACCTGATTATTTGTTATTGCTTAGGAAAGTTTCAAATCTGAAAAGAAAAGAAAAGAAAAAAGAAAAGAAAACAAAGGGAAGAAATAAAATTCCTGATTTTAAAGTTTTCTAATTACTGTTGGATCTTCCCTCTATCCACCCATTCATGCCCGCACCTTCTTTCGCCTGTCTGTTCCACAAAACATGGTAACAAAAGGAAGAAGAGGAAGAAGAAGAAGAAATACAGCGGAAACCATTCATAGCGACATCGCTTTAGGACGTACTGGATATAACGGCAAAATGTAACGGTACCGTCTATATCCTATATAAACATTGTATTTAAAAAAACCACTTAGTACGACATATCCTGTAAAATGACGTATTTTATTCGCACATTCGGAATAAATGTATCGGCTATAACGTTGAATGTTGAATTTTGTTTGTTACATATTTGGAGACTGGTGACAACAATGCAACGATTATTATTGTAGATTTAAGTCAGCCTGTTAAACAATGAAGGCAGGCATCGCTGTGTAAATAACGCAAAAGGAAAGAAAGTGTATGATAATGAAGGAAAGTCACACATAATATGGCGATTAGAAAACGGGGATAAAAGTGTCAGCATCGCGAAGAAATTGGATGTATTACACAGAACGATTTCTAGAATTTGGAAGGACAGAGTGAAAATAAGTCTGTGTTCGAAGATAAATCTTTAAAATTCAAGCGAGCCCGATCATCTGAGCATGAAGATATTGAAGAATGTTTACTTAAATGGTTTAAACAGTAAAGAATAAATTATGTGCCGATCAATGGACATACTATTCTTCAACTGAAAACCAATAAATTCTTCCCAGTCCTACTCCATAAATAGCCTACTGTACTATAAAACAGTGCTTATTTCAGTTACGTTTTTGAAGCTTTACCTTAATTATTTTATTTAATCATGTAAATGTGAAGCATAAAACTTACAGATACGACATTTTTTGGAAGGAAACAAAAAACCGTCCGCCTCTGTAGAGTAGTGGTTAACATGATTAGCTGCCATCCCCGGAGGCCCGTAGTTGGCAGCTCCCGGCTCTGCCACAAAAATTTGAAAAGTGGTATAAGGGCTGGAATGGGGTCCACTCAGCCTCGGGAGGTCAACTGAGTAGACGGGGTTCGATTTCCACCTCAGCCATCCTCAGAGTGGTTTTCCGTGGTTTCCCACTTCTCCCCCGAGAAAATGCCGGGATGGTACCTAACTTAAGGCCGCGGCCACTTCTTTCCCTCTTCCTCGTCTAACCCTTCCATTCTCCCCATCCCCCGCAAGACCCCTGATCAGCACAGCAGGTGAGGCCGCCTGGGCGAGGTACTGGTCTTCCTCCCTAGTTGTATCAACGACCCTGAGTCTGAAGCTCCAGGAAGCTGTCGATGAGGCGGTAGAGGTGGGATCCCTGCTGAGTCCGAGGGAAAAACCAACCCTGGAGAGTAAACAGATTAAGAAGAAGAAGAAGAACCCAGTTTGTGCGACTACCGGCTATAACGGCCTTGACTGTCAGTCCCTTGGGGGTCGTTATAAACGATTTTGACCGCAATCATATGACCACAGCTACCGTTTGTCCGCTTCCGTGACGTAACGGTTAATGTTATTGGCTGCCGTCTTCGGGGGCCCGGGTTCGATTCCCGGTAGAGCCAGAAATTTAAGAATGGCAGGAGGGCTGGTGTGTAGTACATGCAGCTCACCTCCATTTGCGGTGTGCCTGAAAAGAGCGGCACTACCTCGGGATGAGGACACGAGTTTGGATTGTTTAGCTACAGTATGCAGACATTCCAATTTGGCGCCATCTGCCTTTCTGCCTGTTAATTTCGACGTTGCGTTTTACTCTAGGTCTAGTAGATGTCAGAGTAAACCTAATCTCGTCCGGCCCCGCGGTGTAGGGAGCAACGCGTCCATCTGTCGATTCTCGCCCGTGTCAGGGGTTTTTAATTGTAAATTATTACTATCCCTGGCCTGGAGACTGGGTGTTTGTGTCGTCCTTTACGTTCCTTTCCTCACACATTCAACACTTTACGCTTCCACAGTTTCCAAATACACGCAGGTTCCTAACATATGGTGCAAGTAGGAGCCCCGAACAAATAGAATTTTTTAAAGAAAGAAAGAAAGAAAAAAACTTCTCTCTCTTGAGCGTCTATGACTGAATTTAATGAACACCAAATTTGTCACTAGAGATCTTTTACAAGCCGACATCGTACGACATAAAGTGTCGCACGGACCTTTTTCCGCCTTTCAAAAATCCGACTACCTCTACCGTTTTTGAACCCGATATCTTGCGATGCGGAGGCCGATACTCTACCATTAATCTATAGAGGAAGCTATGGCTCTAAATGAAGATGTGTATTAGGGTAGTCACAAATATCGAGCCCCGGAACGAAGTAAATTAAGCAAACGTGGTTAAAATCGAACCTGGGGCTCTTTGAAGAGGCCATTGTGTGTCTGGCCATTCACCGAAGGAACTGGACTACTTACAGATGGCAGTTCGATCCTGGCTCAGTCTGATGGTATTTGAAGGTACTCAAATACGTCAGTCTCGTAACGGTAGATTTACTGGCACATAAAAGAACCCCTGCGGGATTAAATTCCGGCACCTCGGTGTCTCCGAAGACCGTAAAAGTAGTTACCGGGGCGTAAAAACAAAAAATAACTTTATTACTTACAGATCTTTCTTTCTTAATCCGTTTCCGTCCAGGTTTGTCTTTTCCGTCGGACTCAGCGAGGGATCCCACGCCTACCGCCACAAGGACAGTGTCCTGGATCGTGACACTTTGGGTCGGGGGTGTTACAACTGACGAAGAGGGCTAGTAGATCGCCCATGCGGCCTCACCTGCTACGCTGGGAGATAGGCAAATTCGAAGGGATAGACAAGAAAGAGGGAAGGAAGTGGCCGTGGCCTTAAGTTAGGTACCATCCCGGCATTTACCTGTATGAGAAGTGGGAAACCACGGAAAGCCACTTCGACTATGGCTAAGGTGGGAATCGAACCCCCTCTACATATTTGACCACCCGAGGCTGAGGGGACCCTGTTCCAGCCCTCGTACTACTTTTCAAATTTCATGGCAGAGCCGGGAATCGAATCCGGGCCACCGGGGGTGGCAACTAATCACACTAACCACTACACCACAGAGGCGGACGTTACTTACAGAAGCACGACAAAATAACATTACAGTTCTAGGTTAACATGCACGGATAGAAACTGCTTTTAAACATGAAGTCAGTTCGGGTACACGTGATTTCTAAACATCGACTCATGCCTTTATCATCTAGTTCTTTGTCAAACTTCCGGCGGGCTGTGTTATCAGGTGAGTGGGGGACATATTGTTGCTCCATAGCTGTGATAAGAGCGGCCGCCGCCCTCGTTCATATCTTGTTTTGGGTGAAACTTTGTTTACAAGAAACACACTTGAAAGGATTTCCCTACTCGAGCAACACGTGCGCAGGCTAGCGTTATTAATTAGTGAGTGTGTACTAACACAGTTACGCAATACAATACCTTCCAGTTATCCACATAAATAAAATTATAAGTTTTTTGTGCATTTCAAATTACAACCTCATAGGATAGATTATTGTTTTGTATTATTGTCTGGACCATCAGTCCATAGACTGGTCTGATACAGTCCTCCATGGCACTCTATCTCAGGGATGCCAAACCTGTGACACGCGTGCCAGTAGAAGACACGCGTACACAATTTGTATGGCACGCCACGCAAAATACTAACGTATTTTAATGTTTTTAACGTGTAATAAATAGGTGAAGCCGCCTCTGTGGTGTAGTGGTTAGCGTGATTAGCTGCCACCCCCGGAGGTCCGGGTTCGATTCCCGGCTCTGCCACGAAATTTGAAAAGTGGTACGAGGGCTGGAACGGGGTCCACTCAGCCTCGGGAGGTCAACTGAGTAGAGGTGGGTTCGATTCCCACCTCAGCCATCCTCGAAGTGGTTTTCCGTGGTTTCCCACTTCACCTCCAGGCGAATGCTGGGATGGTACCTAACTTACGGCCGCTTCCTTCCCTCATCCTTGCCTATCCCTTCCAATCTTCCCATCCCCCTACAAGGCCCCTGTTCACCATAGCAGGTGAGGCCGCCTGGGCGAGGTAATGGTCATACTCCCCA
The DNA here is from genome assembly GCF_040414725.1 of Anabrus simplex. NCBI lineage: Eukaryota > Metazoa > Arthropoda > Insecta > Orthoptera > Tettigoniidae > Anabrus > Anabrus simplex. Next base: position 113,625,784 of record NC_090268.1, read on the forward strand.
GTTGTATCCCCCGGCCAAGAGTCCGAAGCTCCAGGACACTGCCTTTAAGGCGGTGGAGGTGGGATCCCTCGCTGAGTCCGAGGGAAAAGCCGAACCTGGAGGGTAAACAGATGATGATGATGATGATGATGATAAATAGGTGAAAAATCTACTAACATGGCATATTTCAAGATTACATTTTAATAAAGAAGTATGTCACAATTAACTCTTTGGTCTTTTTTTTGGGTTTTTTTTTCTAATTGTATTGGGTTATGCCTTTGCTGCCGAGACCTGGTGTTGACAGTGCACTATGTCTTCTGGTATGGGCTAGAGCAATTCTGTTGCTTTCATTGACCTGTCTCAGTCTTATCCTTGGTTTTGACAATATGAAAGTGACCGAGATATGAGTGATGCTAGTAATTCCATTCCTTATGCAGCCAGTTCCTGCTATGAATGGTGTCAAACTGTTGCTCATAGGGTCGGTTAATGCATGCATTTCAGTGGGCTTGGCAGACTGATGTGTAATAGCAATATCTGGCTCGACGAGGAAAGCAACGAGAAACTACCTCACTCCTCATTTCCTTAGCACAGGTATTCAGTGACGCCTAGGCCATCTATGACAGCTGATGGTAGAGCTGTTGAGGATCCAACCAGCCTTAGGGCTGAGGACTGAACATACATACATAAGAAAATAATTTCATTCGTCTATTTCAGCAAAACACAATTGTACTAAAGAGACATCTTTAATTAGTGTTAAGCAGTGATGAAAACAAAAATAGTAATTCTAACAGTTTGTCATAATAATATTTAGTAGTAGTATGAAATGTTCATTGCAAATTAAATATAACGGAAGACAGGTACGCTACTAAACAAGTTGTGTACTTATTACATCATCATCATCATCATCATCGTCATCATCTGTTTACCCTCCACGTTCGGCTTTTCCCTCGGACTCGGCGAGGGATCCCACCTCTACCGCCTCAACGGCAGTGTCCTGGAACTTCAGACTCTTGGTCGGGAGATACAACTGGGGAGTATGACCAGTACCTCGCCCAGGCGGCCTCACCTGCTATGGTGAACAGGGGCCTTGTAGGGGGATGGGAAGATTGGAAGGGATAGGCAAGGATGAGGGAAGGAAGCGGCCGTAAGTTAGGTACCATCCCAGCATTCGCCTGGAGGTGAAGTGGGAAACCACGGAAAACCACTTCGAGGATGGCTGAGGTGGGAATCGAACCCACCTCTACTCAGTTGACCTCCCGAGGCTGAGTGGACCCCGTTCCAGCCCTGGTACCACTTTTCAAATTTCGTGGCAGAGCCGGGAATTGAACCCGGACCTCCATGGGTGGCAGCTAATCACGCTAACCACTACACCACAGAGGCGGCACTGTACTTATTACAAATGTGACAATTTCACAAACTTTATACCTATATACTAGCGATAGTTATAAACCACATTAGAAGCAGAATACAGTACAAGGATAAATAACAATGTTGATAGCTACACCCAGTGTCGAATTACGTAATGTTATTTCCAGACTAACGGGTTAAACTGTTATTTCATTATTATGTGGCATAATTCATTCATAACAACCAAAGACATTCGATTAAAATGAGTGTTATGTCATAGTAAACTATATTTTAAAAAATTAAGTGCGCGTTCGAGTTTTCCCCACACCCTGAGCACACCCTGGCTTAATAATAATAATAATAATAATAATAATAATAATAATAATAATAATAATAATAATAATAATAATAATAATAATAATAATAATAATGGCTTATGGCCTCCGGACAGGCCTGGTGCAGGTAATTTGATTTGACTCCCGTAGGCGACCTGCGCTTTGTGATGAGGATGGAATGATGATGAAGACGACATATACACCCAGTCCCCGTGCCAGGGGAATCAACCAATTATGTTTAAAATTCCAGACCCTGTCGGGAATCGAGCCCGGGACCTCTGTGATCAAAGGCCAGTACGCTAATCATTTAGCCATGGAGTTGGACACCCTGGTGACGTCATCGTGGAATCGATTCCTCGCATGCGACATTGAGTGTGGCCTCGGTGTCGCAGGGACCGATTCTCGCGATTTCAGGTGATATTCGCGCACATCACTACTGGCTGCATAAGGAATGGCATTACTAACATCGCTCTCGTTTCATATTCTCACTTTCATCTTGTCGAAGCCAAGGATAAGCCTGAGAATAGTCAATAAAAATAGCAAGTTTGTTCTATCCCATACCAGGTGGCACAGTGCATTGTAAACACTAGGTTTCGTCAGCAAAAGCAGCCATTAAATATTAGAAATGCATCGAAAGACCTGTACATGGTGCAGTTGCAAAGTACCCGAACCTGTAACTGACAGAAAACAGTATCAAAATATCTGGAAGAAATATGTAGCGTAAATAAATAAGCAAATATCCGAGAAGTGTCCGACTCGTTGGCTGAATGGTCAGCGTACTCTCCTTCGGTTCAGAGGGTCCCGGGTTCGATTCCCAGCCGGGTCGGGGATTTTAATCGTTTCTGATTAATTCTTCTGGCTCAGGGACTGGGTATATGTGTCCGTCCCAACACTCTCCTCATCATATTCAGACAACATACCACACTACCAACCACCACAGAAACATGCAATAGTAATCACATCCCTCCATATAGGGTTGGCGTCAGGAAGGGCATCCGGCCGAAAAACTGGGCCAAATCCACATACATACATACATACATACATACATACATACATACATACATACATACTGAGCCCAATTGGCTCATATCATTGTCTTTAAAAATATTAGAAATTTAAAAAATGGCATATGAGGGAATAGCCGCAGTTACATTATAGGCCGGATGTGTGGCGCCATTTCGCTTGCCCAGATTTAAAGATAGTTCCACGTGTCAAGGTCATCTTGTGATGAAATGGAAAGCATTGGAATATTCCATGAGGTGTGATGACAAAAGTCACCAGATTTAAGTTGGCAACATTTTCAGGCAGCGAATCGCAGCAGAGCAGGTTTTGGAATGATGGGGGTAAATTAAAGATGGGTGCCGCATAAATGACTTCTAAGAATATTTAAATCCACCAGGGGATAAGGTGAAAACAAGATTAAACCATTTTGAGAACAATAATTAAAGACGGCGTATTTGCAACAATTTATTGGAATAAATAATCGCAGGCATATGTGACGGGATGTTACATCATTGTTAATGGGGTTCCCCGAGCTCCATATCCAGAATCCGGCGTGCATGGAGAGGACGCGAGCCGCTAAGAACAGACACTCTGCTACGGAAATTTGAACGTGTCGGACGTACGTGTATGTGGTTCACGAGAACCCTAATCTAGAGCATTTCCTATCAAATAACTAGCTGTCGAAGATACTACGGGTCCGATAGACTTTGCATTTAACTCAATAATGACCGAAATTTTTGTAAAATTCAAGAAGGTGAATTTTTACAACATTAACTGAAAATTAGGATCGGAGCGAGATCAAACAAGGACGCATCGCAGTGCCACGTGTAAACTCGCGGAAAGCAGAGACAAAGTGTATATTACAATTGTGAATAAGTGTATGTGCTAGAATAATTTAACTATATCTGTGTTTTTTTTTTATATGTATTTTAGTGTAGTAAGAAGTGATGAGCGTGTGATTTCATGAAAGCAACAAGAGTGAAGACCATGGTTGTGGAGAATGGTATGGGTTCAGGTTTTGAGGCCGTTAGCGTGATGGCTTAAGTACATCATGGGGCCGACCTGAAACCATGAGGCCGTGGAGCTGAGTATGGAGCGTCGCCGAGTCGATAAGTACCCTGATTCATTATCTAGCATGTGCATGATTAGCTGTTAACTGTAAATAAATTAATGCATGATTATTCGTTTATTTTCCTTTTTAAGTACTGTAGCAAGGATAGTTAGGTTTTTTTTAGGTTTTATTTTATGCTGATGCTTAGGGGGGTGTACATATTGTGATATTAGCGTGTGTTAAAATATGGTCTTCGCGAGTGTGGAAATAATGTGTGTAAATAATGATCTTCCATTACGGGTGTGAAACATGGTTTTTTTTCTTTTTTCTCAGTGCGTGATCTTCTAGCAAATATTAGCGTGTGCGTGTGTGAATATTTAATGAGTTAGGAGGCATCGATAAGATATTAGTCAGAGGGAGTAGATAGTTTAATTGGCATGTCGCATGAAAAGTTCGTCAAGAAAATTTTCACTGACCCAAGATTCGAACCCGGACTGTCTGGCACATTACAGTGGGATTTTGGAAAATATATGTCATCAGTAAGTAACGTGCACCGTTAATCAATGAGAAAATTTTGTGCTGAAGGGAATAATTGTCATCCTAAAATTTTTCCGAGAAGTAGTTAGCTAGTGTTGAAATAGGGACCTCTAAGACACAAAATGCCGACCGCAAGAGTCGAACCAATGATTGTGTAGCGCCATATATATATGTAGATACCGGCATAATGATATACGTGTTCCTGATAATGGAGTGAGAAATGTAGAATAATACGTGAAATATGAAATGAATAAAATATATTGAGAGTATTATATAATTAGTAACTGTTCGCACAGGCGCATGATATTGTGGAGGAACATATGGCTTCATTTAGAGTAGAGAGAGAGAGAATTTAAGTGGGTGCGAACATGTTAGAATGCCGTGTCAATGAAATGAGTCGGACGTGAGATAAGGCAGCAGACCAGGACGGCGCGTTGTGTATTAGAGAGGCTATGGCAGCTGTAGTAAGGTCTTATAAGTAACAAAATATCGCATTCATCCGTAAGAAAAATTCTGTTTGTGGAACTCAGGACAGCACAATTAGATTAAATAATGATAGCTAGACTTCGTGACAGATCATTGCGGCAAGTGTAATGATAGGTCACTGTAATGATGCCATGTTGAGGGTCGGAGTTCGTTGCCCGGCCGAGTCAGTGGATAAGGATTTCCCTTGTGACTATATGATTGAATTATGTTGTGTTTGTTATATTATATGTTCTTCAGTGTATGAGCAATGCAAATTCTATTTTGCAGTTGCAATATTTCTTGTGATGTTGAATTCAGTTCACGGTGGTTGTTTATACTTGCGGCAATGAGGTTCATCCCATTGTCTGTAGAATCAGTGTAGGTTAAGATATATTTAACATTATAGTATAGGGTTTCTTGCTACAGGGTAGGCATATGTTTTGTGTATGATAAAACAGCTAATTAAGCATATGTGAGATATTTATCATTTTAATGAATCGGTAAATTAATTTAATTTATTTATGTCAGGGTTACTTTTCGATTCCGTGCGTGCGTTCCATATTATCAGCATTATATGAGGGGAGGATGGTACTGAGAAAGAATAAGTTAAATAGTTTCGGACTCAAATAATAATAGGGACTATTTGTATATAAAATTTGTGATGAATAATTTTATGATATATAAAATTTTGGATTGAATTACCAAATCTAACAAACGTAATTGGATAGATTTATGATTTTCAAGGTAACAATTATACCGACATTGATAACTGCGAATTTGTAAATTATAATGAATTTAATGGATTTAATTAATTAAAAGATGAGTTGTGAATTACACGGCGGATGTTGCTTAATGAATTTACACAGCCTCATACATTTCATTTTGAAGAGTGTATTTAAATAAATAATTTGGTATTTAGTAAATGGTAACTACAAGGTTTATAATATGGTGAGGAAATAATTTAAAGGTATGGAGAGCAAATACGAATTTGTTATTCAAAGAATGAACGGAAGAAGTTTTGGTTGTATTAACATTTTAAAAGGTACTTTGACAAATTAACAAAGGTCATGATGATAGATTATTATAATATTTTATTATTGAAAATTTTGAAATATGGTGGTACCAAAATATGAGTGGAATGGAATTGGATTAAAATTTTTGAAGTACTGAAGTAGAGTTGATGAATAAGATGAAAGGGAATTGTAATAAAGATGAAGTAATGTGTTTAGAAGGATTTGAAATCTATGAGTCATGAGGTTGATATTTTATAGTCGAGGGTGATAGAGGTTGTGAACAATATTTGGTCCGAAGAGTTTATTGTTTGTATAGAAGTATATTGCTTTGCCAAAGTTTAGCTTTTTCAATAAATTTTGCATTCGTAAATGTTCTCATTCAGATTTTATTTATTTTTTTTCTTCTCTTTTATCCTTCCTGTATAATTAATTTAAGGTTAGTTTTATAATATTCGAAGAGGTTTCTGTGGGTAGTACCCAGTCAGCGACCCTGGGATGTCTCGAGCCGGCGCCACATTTCAAAGGCAGGAAGGGTAGAGGGTTGAGTTGGCGCCCAACGTGGGGCACGATTGTGTGTTTACCCATTAAGTGGAACCAAGTTGATCATGGTGATGATAGAAATTTTGGAAATTTTTTTGGAAAAATCCTAAATTTCGGGTTTCACGATTTTTGTTAGATATTTTATGAGTGACATGTAAATGTAGATTATTTTGCGAAACTGAATGAGAACAGATCGTGAGTACCATTGTTATGGACATAGGCTCATGGCAGTCACTTAATAGAAATGCCCAAAAGAATAGAGGGATTGTGTTAAATCCAAACGAGGTAAAAAATGTCTGGTTTATTCTTCAGATAAATTCAGCCAGGGGCAATAGTTAAGAATAATTGTAGATTTTCGTGGAAGGATGAGATGACCTCGGTCTCAAGTTGTGGAAAATGGCAGTGACAAATGTTATGGTGTCAGTTTACGACGATATGGACCATTGTTTCGGTCGTATCCGCCGTAATGCTGAGGGCATGTGTTTGTATACTGGCATGTACTGTATGTGAAGTACTTAATAATCCGAAAGCCCAATAATAGTATCGCGATATTCGGTGGTTCGATGTTAAATTTCTTTGGGGCTGTGTTAATTAGTGGTTTGTGAATTTTTTTTCCGGGTTTAGTTTTCTTTGTATAGAACTTTGGCAAAATGTAGATGAAATAGGGACAGCTTCTAGATGGCAATGTTTGGCCAAATTTTTGATTGATATTATCCACGTAACGTAAAGTAAAGAAGCTGGAATTAAATTATATGATAATGATTATGAAAATTTGAACTTATTCTTTCTCATATCCACGGCACATGGTTAGAGGGAAGGCCCGTTTTCTCAGAAGATAATATGGTAGATGTGGAGGTGATGAAGGGTCTTATGACCGAATTCATGAATGAACTGAGGGAGGACATGAATGAACAATTTAGGGAAGCGAAGGAGAGCACTAGTGAACAATTTCAAGGTGTCAATGAACAATTTAAAGAAGTCAGGGACCAGATGGTCAGTATCAAGGATCAGCTATCGACAGAGATAACTATAGTTAAAGAGGGCTGCGATAGGAATGCTCAAAGATTAGAGAAGCAGATAGAAGAGGTCCGAATGGAAGCAGTTACCCGCAGTGACAAGTTGGAAGAAAAGATAGATCAGGTCGCTTTAACAGTATCGCAAGTAGATGCCAGGTTGTCGGAGAAACTGAGTCAAGTCGAAATAAACGTCGAGGGTCAACAGAAAGCCGTAAATTCGATCAAGGATAAGATGGTTGATATCGAGGAAGATATTGTATTGACAGACGCCAAAGTTACCAAGTTACAAATAGAAACACATGAATCGTTTGTTAAGACTGCCGAGGGATTTAATGACCGGTTGTTGCAATTAAGAGATAATGTCCATGGAGAAGTTAAGAAGGTAGAAGACCAACTGAAAGAAGAGATGGCTGAAAATAGGAAGGAACTCTTGGAGGAAATAAATGGAGTGCAAGCGGATCTTCGAGCTGAAGGTTCTGAAGTAACCAAGCAAATTAGTGAATGGGCTCATAAATGCCATAAGACGGAAGTGAAGGTGGACATACATGAAGAATTAATGAAAGAAATGAAAGAGGAGATCGGACAAATCAAGGGACTTAAGGAAGATGTCGAGATATTGAAATTACAGGAGACTAAGGGAGAACTGCTCATGCGATCGATGATAAATAAACAAAATGTCTTAGAGCAAGCAGGAAGCCATTCTAGTAGTGTAGGATTGGGAAATGGAGTAGATCAGACCCGTTTACCTGAAACTACCAACCAACCATTTGAAGAACGAACTTCAACGCCACAGATTATGGGACCAATTCCATATTTTGAATTGATGAGATTATCAGAGGGAAAGCCAAGGAAATTTACTGGTGGACCCGAGATAACACCGAAAAGTTTCCTTAGAGAGATGACAGAATATATTCAGGACAATAGAATTCATCCGGATAGACAGTTGAGGATTGTAGAGCGATTTCTAGATGGGCAACCATTGATCTGGTTTAAAGCATTCAAATATTGTTTTGACGATTACGAAGGTTTCAAGCGTGCCTTTTTACAAAAATACTGGGGACAGGAGGTTCAACAAGGACTCAGACTTGAACTGTATTCACGAAAATATCAGAGCACAGTACCCACGAGATACGCAGACTTTTTCAGTGGGCAACTTTTGAAGCTTAGGGAGTTAGACTGTCCGCCTCCAGAAGAAGAGTTAATCGCATCAATCGAAAGACAGTTACCTGTGGATGTGCAAAGGACATTGATAGCTGCGAACGTGAAAACAGCTGTAGAGGCCGAAGTATTGTTGAGGCAATTAGATCAAACATCGAACTTGTATCATCCTAGGAATCGGAATATTGAAGCAGTCCATACTATTGACTTGACCAAGGAAGAGAATTCATCAGAGAAGAAGACCCAGGGAACCAACACGTACAACAATAAGAACGATGATAATCAGAACAGAGAGTATCGAGGAGGATACCAGGGAAGAAATTGGAAAGCTCAATCCTTTGGAAGAGGACGAGTCAACGATAGAAGTTATGAGTCAAATTATAATCAGAATTATGGAGGAAACAGAAGACAAGGGTACCGATATAGATATGGAAGGTTTGGAGAGATGAGAAGACCATATCCACCATATAATAGGTCAGGTGATGCAAGAGGTCGACCACGAAGAGAAGAAAATGACAGAATTGATCTTCAAGAACGCAGGAATGAGTCTAGAAGATATGTTGAGGAGTTGGCCACGAAAGGAGTATCGTCGGACCAGTGGAAGAGTGCGATTCAACAAGGGAATCAGGACAGAAGTCATGGAGCTGAGAGTAGGGAATATCAGGCTCATAGACGTAGAGAGGAATCTGGTGGATTAAATATAAATGCCCCGAGGTTTTCAATGGAGGGAAGTGGAGCTAAAAAAAAAGCCGAAATGTAGTATTCCAAGATAGTGCAACCGCAGGATGTCGCCATCAGGATAATCACGGATGGGCAATTGCAACCATTGATTCTTGGATAGCTAGACCAGAAGATCTTGTAGAGGATAAAGATAGATTTGTAAATAATGAAATAAAGAAGTTACCTGTCATTTATGTCAGAGTTGGGAGTCTGAGGGTCAGGTGTTTGGTGGATACTGGGGCCAGCGTCAGCGTGGTATCACAAGTTTTAATCGATGAATTACAGAGGAAATGTCAAATACCAATTATACCAGTAGCATCAGTTAAAATTCGAGGCATAATACCAGACAAAGTTACAACATGTAAAAGTCAAGCTTATGTAGATGTAGAAGTTGGAAGCAATACCATGTCTCACCCATTCATTATAATGAACCGAATGGAATTCAACATGATTATAGGGGCTGACTTTCTCCGAGAATTTAAGGCAGTTATTGATATGGAAAAGGATGTAATAAGCTTCAATCTCAGTGATGATCAGTCAGAAATTCAGTTAAACCAACTACCAAACGTTGAGGGAGAAGAAAGAATTTGGTTGGCAGAACAATCGGTGGAAGAGATAGTTAGAAACATACATCAAAATCAGGATGCTATTCTAGAAGAATTTGAGGAAATGATTTTCGCATTGGAAAGGGAGACTGAGTTACCAGATTTCGGGGACAAAGTCAAAAATAAAGTATCAGAAGCCATGATAGGAGAAGAAGATAAGTCAAAATTAAAGGGGATTTTAGGCCACCATAAAACAGTATTCGGATCCAAACCGGGGAAGATTCCAAATTATAAATATGAGCTGAAAGTAAATAGTTGGGAACCGTTTAAACAAAGACCTTATCCAGTAGCAGAGAAGTTTTACCCAAAAGTTAAAGAAGTAATCAAGGAAATGGAGGATAATGGTTTAATATCTAAAAAACCTACACCATTTTTGAATCCTTTGGTGATTGTTGAAAAACCTAATGGAAGCATCCGTGTGTGCTTGGACGCAAGGGCCATAAATCAACGACTTGTGCCTGAATACGATAAGGCCCCTCCTATCAAGGAATTGCTGAGAAAATTCCGAGGCAAACATTACTTTACGACTATCGACTTAACGTCATCGTATCACCATATTGAGTTGGATGAAGCTACTAAGGTTTTGACAGGATTCCTGTTCGACCAACAGACGTATATCTTTAACTGATTACCTTTTGGTTTGAAGACAGCTGGTTCTGCTTTGATCCGAGCCCTAGATAAGAATTTAACGCAGGAAGTCAAAGATTCTACGGTCAGATACGTAGATGATATCATGATTGCAACGGAGACTTTGGAAGAGCATTTTGATGTATTGCACAAACTTTTGGAAAATTTAAATCGTGCAAATTTTAAAGTAAATCTTGAAAAGTCCCACTTTTGTCAAAGAAGTATTATGTTTTTAGGTCATATTGTGGACGGTAATGGCGTCAAACCTAGTCCTGTAAAGATCAGATCAATACAAAATTTCCCCAGACCCATGAGAATCAAACATGTTCGTCAGTTCTTGGGAATGTGTAACTTTTTCTCAGACCATTGTCCTTTGTATACGGAAGTTGTTGCACCTCTTCAGGATTTGTTAAAGAAGGATAAGAAATGGAAATGGGATGAAAATTGTGAAAATGCATTTTTGAAGACGAAGGAATTATTGGCTAATAGTGTGAAATTGGGGTATCCAGATTTCGGAAAACCATTTATAGTTCAGACAGATGCTTCAGCTGTGGGAATTGGAGCGGTCTTATATCAAGAGTCGGAAAACAAAGATCACCAAGCAAATTATTTGGCTTTTATGAGTCGCAAATTGCGGTCTCACGAAATTAAGTACACTACGACGGAGTTGGAGATGCTTGCCATTGTTACAGCATTGGGACATTGGAGGAAGTATATTTATGGCTATCCTATTATCATTCGGACGGATCATAAAGCCTTAACCTTCCTTTTCAAGACAACTATGTCAAGCGAGAGGGTTAGCCGATGGGGCTTATTTGTTCAGCAGTATGATGTTACCCTTGAACATTGTGCTGGCAAGTTAAATGTGATTGCAGATGCGTTGAGTAGAAATCCTGAATCTGGAAAAGCAGAAGTAAATTTGATTGAAATTACACAAGAGGATAATCAGTTTTTGGAAAAACTTAGGAACATTTCGGAAGCACAAGAGTTGTGGGATGAGACCAAGAAATTGAGGGATTATTTTCAGAAGAAATTGCAGTCGGGAACAGTTGAATATAGAGAAGCAGAAAAACAAGCTATAAATTACAGTTTCTTTAATGGCATACTTCACAAATTCATTGATGAAGAGCACACGAAATTGAGAATTGTTGTACCACCACAGTTGAGATGTGAATTGATCTGGCTTACACATCATTCGATAGGACATGCTGGGATTGATAAGGTGACGGCGACCATTAAGGAAACCTTTATTTGGCCAAATTTGAAAGACATGGTGCGGAAAGTCATAATGACATGTGATATATGTCAGCGAATTAAACCTTGTCCATTTTTAATGAGACAAATTCCTAGGCCAGTGCTACCCTCTAAGCCTAAAGAGTTGTTTGCAATGGATTTCTACGGCCCTTTGCCACGTGCAAGTAGAGGATTAAAATATATTCTGGTATGCGTTGATGTGTTCACAAAATTTGTGACATTATGCCCTATCCAAAGAGCAACTACGAAAGCCGTTATTAGTCAAATAAAGAACAAAATTATACCTCAGATGGGAAAGCCGGAATTTGTACTAACGGATCATGGGACTCAGTTTACGTCCGAAATTTTTAAAAGGGATACTCAGAATTTGGGAATAGGACATGTACTCAGTTCAATTAGAAATCCCCAGTCAAATCCTGCTGAGAGAATTATGAGAGAGATTGGGAAGTTTTGTAGAATTTATTGTCGGAATGAACATTGGAAATGGATCAGAGTATTGCCAATCATAACTGAGAGTATTAATTCAACGATACATGAATCTACTGGCCAGATACCCGCTGTCGTACACCATAATGAGTATCCAAAAAGACCATGGGAAGGTATAATCCCGTTACCAAGTGATCCAAGACCTTCACACGAGCTTTGCGTCCAGAATACATCTCAACATCTCAAGGAACAAGCTGAACGACGTTTACGAAGAATGCGTAATAAGAGGTTCCACCGAAGTTTACGTGTGGGAGAATTGGTGCTCGTGAAGAAACCTGCAGTCTCAAATCCTAGTTCAAAATTTTATCATAAATTTGCTGAACTTTATATTGGGCCATATGAAGTCATACAGGACTATGAGAATAATTCTTATAAAGTCAAAAACTTAGAGACAGGAGTTGAAAGCACTTATAATGCTGGAAATTTGAAATTATATTATCCCACAAGGAGAAATATTGACCAGGAAACAATGGTTGACGAAGACGATCTTGAAGGACATCCTGAAGAAGATGAAGGAGGAGAAGAAGATGGTGGAGAAGACGATGAGATGGAAGATGAAGAAGAAGAAGATGTTATGTTAACCTACGATACTACATACGAGATGCCCAGAGGAGAAATGGATGAAAACGAAAGTTCTGGCGGAGAATGTGCCTGTGAAGAATTAATTGAATTAAGAGGAATGATGGAGAAGGTGGTTACTAAGTTAACAATGAATAATACTCGTCTTAAGGAAGAAAATTTGAGTATAAAATCTGGATTTGTTAAGTAAATAATGGAAAGACAATGATATATTTGGAAGATGTGTGGTTGGAAAAATCCCTTGTCAGTAATTTTTCCAAAAAGAAAGTGGGGGAAAGATGAGCCCAATTGGCTCATATCATTGTCTTTAAAAATATTAGAAATTAAAAAAATGGCATATGAGGGAATAGCCGCAGTTACATTATAGGCCGGATGTGTGGCGCCATTTCGCTTGCCCAGATTTAAAGATAGTTCCACGTGTCAAGGTCATCTTGTGATGAAATGGAAAGCATTGGAATATTCCATGAGGTGTGATGACAAAAGTCACCAGATTTAAGTTGGCAACATTTTCAGGCAGCGAATCGCAGCAGAGCAGGTTTTGGAATGATGGGGGTAAATTAAAGATGGGTGCCGCATAAATGACTTCTAAGAATATTTAAATCCACCAGGGGATAAGGTGAAAACAAGATTAAACCATTTTGAGAACAATAATTAAAGACGGCGTATTTGCAACAATTTATTGGAATAAATAATCGCAGGCATATGTGACGGGATGTTACATCATTGTTAATGGGGTTCCCCGAGCTCCATATCCAGAATCCGGCGTGCATGGAGAGGACGCGAGCCGCTAAGAACAGACACTCTGCTACGGAAATTTGAACGTGTCGGACGTACGTGTATGTGGTTCACGAGAACCCTAATCTAGAGCATTTCCTATCAAATAACTAGCTGTCGAAGATACTACGGGTCCGATAGACTTTGCATTTAACTCAATAATGACCGAAATTTTTGTAAAATTCAAGAAGGTGAATTTTTACAACATTAACTGAAAATTAGGATCGGAGCGAGATCAAACAAGGACGCATCGCAGTGCCACGTGTAAACTCGCGGAAAGCAGAGACAAAGTGTATATTACAATTGTGAATAAGTGTATGTGCTAGAATAATTTAACTATATCTGTGTTTTTTTTTATATGTATTTTAGTGTAGTAAGAAGTGATGAGCGTGTGATTTCATGAAAGCAACAAGAGTGAAGACCATGGTTGTGGAGAATGGTATGGGTTCAGGTTTTGAGGCCGTTAGCGTGATGGCTTAAGTACATCATGGGGCCGACCTGAAACCATGAGGCCGTGGAGCTGAGTATGGAGCGTCGCCGAGTCGATAAGTACCCTGATTCATTATCTAGCATGTGCATGATTAGCTGTTAACTGTAAATAAATTAATGCATGATTATTCGTTTATTTTCCTTTTTAAGTACTGTAGCAAGGATAGTTAGGTTTTTTTTAGGTTTTATTTTATGCTGATGCTTAGGGGGGTGTACATATTGTGATATTAGCGTGTGTTAAAATATGGTCTTCGCGAGTGTGGAAATAATGTGTGTAAATAATGATCTTCCATTACGGGTGTGAAACATGGTTTTTTTTCTTTTTTCTCAGTGCGTGATCTTCTAGCAAATATTAGCGTGTGCGTGTGTGAATATTTAATGAGTTAGGAGGCATCGATAAGATATTAGTCAGAGGGAGTAGATAGTTTAATTGGCATGTCGCATGAAAAGTTCGTCAAGAAAATTTTCACTGACCCAAGATTCGAACCCGGACTGTCTGGCACATTACAGTGGGATTTTGGAAAATATATGTCATCAGTAAGTAACGTGCACCGTTAATCAATGAGAAAATTTTGTGCTGAAGGGAATAATTGTCATCCTAAAATTTTTCCGAGAAGTAGTTAGCTAGTGTTGAAATAGGGACCTCTAAGACACAAAATGCCGACCGCAAGAGTCGAACCAATGATTGTGTAGCGCCATATATATATGTAGATACCGGCATAATGATATACGTGTTCCTGATAATGGAGTGAGAAATGTAGAATAATACGTGAAATATGAAATGAATAAAATATATTGAGAGTATTATATAATTAGTAACTGTTCGCACAGGCGCATGATATTGTGGAGGAACATATGGCTTCATTTAGAGTAGAGAGAGAGAGAATTTAAGTGGGTGCGAACATGTTAGAATGCCGTGTCAATGAAATGAGTCGGACGTGAGATAAGGCAGCAGACCAGGACGGCGCGTTGTGTATTAGAGAGGCTATGGCAGCTGTAGTAAGGTCTTATAAGTAACAAAATATCGCATTCATCCGTAAGAAAAATTCTGTTTGTGGAACTCAGGACAGCACAATTAGATTAAATAATGATAGCTAGACTTCGTGACAGATCATTGCGGCAAGTGTAATGATAGGTCACTGTAATGATGCCATGTTGAGGGTCGGAGTTCGTTGCCCGGCCGAGTCAGTGGATAAGGATTTCCCTTGTGACTATATGATTGAATTATGTTGTGTTTGTTATATTATATGTTCTTCAGTGTATGAGCAATGCAAATTCTATTTTGCAGTTGCAATATTTCTTGTGATGTTGAATTCAGTTCACGGTGGTTGTTTATACTTGCGGCAATGAGGTTCATCCCATTGTCTGTAGAATCAGTGTAGGTTAAGATGTATTTAACATTATAATATAGGGTTTCTTGCTACAGGGTAGGCATATGTTTTGTGTATGATAAAACAGCTAATTAAGCATATGTGAGATATTTATCATTTTAATGAATCGGTAAATTAATTTAATTTATTTATGTCAGGGTTACTTTTCGATTCCGTGCGTGCGTTCCATATTATCAGCATTATATGAGGGGAGGATGGTACTGAGAAAGAATAAGTTAAATAGTTTCGGACTCAAATAATAATAGGGACTATTTGTATATAAAATTTGTGATGAATAATTTTATGATATATAAAATTTTGGATTGAATTACCAAATCTAACAAACGTAATTGGATAGATTTATGATTTTCAAGGTAACAATTATACCGACATTGATAACTGCGAATTTGTAAATTATAATGAATTTAATGGATTTAATTAATTAAAAGATGAGTTGTGAATTACACGGCGGATGTTGCTTAATGAATTTACACAGCCTCATACATTTCATTTTGAAGAGTGTATTTAAATAAATAATTTGGTATTTAGTAAATGGTAACTACAAGGTTTATAATATGGTGAGGAAATAATTTAAAGGTATGGAGAGCAAATACGAATTTGTTATTCAAAGAATGAACGGAAGAAGTTTTGGTTGTATTAACATTTTAAAAGGTACTTTGACAAATTAACAAAGGTCATGATGATAGATTATTATAATATTTTATTATTGAAAATTTTGAAATATGGTGGTACCAAAATATGAGTGGAATGGAATTGGATTAAAATTTTTGAAGTACTGAAGTAGAGTTGATGAATAAGATGAAAGGGAATTGTAATAAAGATGAAGTAATGTGTTTAGAAGGATTTGAAATCTATGAGTCATGAGGTTGATATTTTATAGTCGAGGGTGATAGAGGTTGTGAACAATATTTGGTCCGAAGAGTTTATTGTTTGTATAGAAGTATATTGCTTTGCCAAAGTTTAGCTTTTTCAATAAATTTTGCATTCGTAAATGTTCTCATTCAGATTTTATTTATTTTTTTTTCTTCTCTTTTATCCTTCCTGTATAATTAATTTAAGGTTAGTTTTATAATATTCGAAGAGGTTTCTGTGGGTAGTACCCAGTCAGCGACCCTGGGATGTCTCGAGCCGGCGCCACATTTCAAAGGCAGGAAGGGTAGAGGGTTGAATACATACATACATACATACATCTTGCCAGACAAAATAAATCTATTGTATTGTATTGTATTGTATTGTATTGTATTGTATATGTGTTACACAGTTCGCACCCGCGACCCCACAGGTGTGGGAAAAAGCGGTAGCAAGAGAATAAGAAGAATAAGAAAAAGAACAGTAGGGCTTACCATCACTGAAAAATTCAGATGTTTTGAGACTCGGATGTTTTGAGACGACCCGCTGTACAGAATCCCGGTTGAAGATTTAGAGTGCTTAATGTGAGAAATCTGGGTTAGAGGAAAATCCCTCACAAAGAGAATAATTCTTCCGAGCGATTAAATTGTTGAATGGAATTTTTCATTACATTGGTGTCGAGGTATCCAGTCCCTTCCATATGATAGAGTTATGAAAACGTCTACGTGTCTTATCTATTCTAGTCTCGTCTCGTCTCGTCCATCAAAGAAAGCATATCATTTCCTTTAGTAAAAGAACCTCAATTTGTTGAGCTCAGTAACTCAGACGGTAGAGTTATGGCCTTCTAGCTCAAGTTCGCAGGTTCGATCCTTGTTCACTCTGATGGTATTTTAAGGTAGTCAAATACAGCATGTCAGTATCGTGTCGGCAGATTAACTGATTCGTTAAGGAATTCCTGCGGGACAAAATTCCGGCACCTAAGCGTAAAACCGAAAAAGTAGTTCGAGGAACGTAAAACCAAAAATATTATTATTATTATTATTATTATTATTATTATTATTATTATTATTATTATTACAATATTGGCTTTCGCCTGCAGCTCAAGACGGGGGAAACTATGAAGTGTCATTTGGAGAATACTCATTAGCTCAATCTCAATCCAAGTGTTTAAAAAACTATGGCTGCATAACTAACGCATTGCAGTATCATAGCCGGTGCTCTGATTTCCTACTGTTACATTGGAAAGTATGTTGAAATCTTGAGCCATGGACGTAAATCTATGAAGAGAAACCTGGGGGCGTATACAGTACTCAAACGAATAAAGTCTTTGATGAGGAAGCAGTTCGTGGGGAGGAATATGAGTACTTTAAACTTTATCTGATCCCTGGCTGCTCTACAATATTGTTCACTGTAAATACAGCGAGAAATATGCTTACGGCAGTAACCAGCTATTTCGGGAAACAGCATTCCCAATTAGTCAGGTGGAAACATTCACAGGGCACCATTTATACTATAAATACTGCAGATATAATGCGTTAGTTACTAGAAAGGATGTGTAAAGTGAAGTCCAATACTTTCAAGCTCTAGAATATAAAGTCATCATTTCTTACTAACATGCGCTTGATGACATAATATGATAAAAAATATTTGTAAAAAATTAAATTCGTATATTCTTCTTAATACGCAAATAAAAAATACTGCTGACCATGCATTCTTCTATCTCCCTGATATAATTTGCATAGAATCATTTTATTAAATTATTTATTTTTAAATGCATCATTTTCTGTTTGATACGAGTTGTAATACAGTGACTTCATAACTAGGTCTATGGAGATTCACGTTTTCACGTTTGCAACCTGGTGTATGATTTTAGAACTTTAATAACAGTATTTGTGCCAAATTATACTACTGTTCCCTTACTGTTTTACTCTTGTATGATATTCAGATACTCTATCTGATCAGAAGTATCCGAACACCACTATGTAATGCTGAATTGAACCCCCGATATCACGACAGATGGACCCGATATACGTTGGAGGATGCAGAGTGGGTCTCGGCATACAAGTGGCCACAGTTGGTGCGTGGTCCAACAGCTCTGCACTCTGACCGGCAAACCGAGCAGAGGATGGGTGGCCACGGCTCTACTGTGGCTCTACACCTCTGTATTCGGGAGATGGGAAAGGGCTGGACCTCACTTCCTGTCCCCACCGTCGGCTGTCCTGAAAATGGTTTCCGTGGTTTCCATTCTCCTGCACTGAGGCGAATGCCCGGACAGTTCCTAGTATAGGCCACGGCCGCCAGTCCCCTCACCTTCTCCGAGCATCTCCACCGTAACAAATCTCCCGGCCTGAGAGACGGCGTTACCGTCTAAGAGGCCCGCCTCCCGCTTCAGGAGAGGAATGAAAACATTTTACTAGTAGTACTAGGCCGCCAGTATAAAAGGAGGCGGGGAGTATTATTGTGTTGTCAGCAGAGAAGCAGTAACAGCAGAATGGGTCGGTCAGGAGAGCTCAGCGACTTGGAACGTGGATTAGTCATTGGATGTCACCTGAGTAACAAATCCATCAGGGAAATTTCAACCCTTCTAAAGCTGCCCAAGTCGGCTGTTGGTGATGTGATTATGAAGTGAAAATGCGAAGGAACTACCGCAGCTAAACGAAAACGAAGCAGACCTCACTTAATGGCAGACTGAGACCGTCGAGCATTTTGGAACTTGGTTGTAAAAAATCGCAAGAAATCATCGCAAAGAATCACTCGTGAGTTCCAAAGTGCTACCAACAGTCCAGCCAGCACAATGACCGTTCGTTCGGAGTTAAAAAGAATGGGGTACAGTGGTCGAGCCGTCGCTCCTAAGCCAAATATTTCTGTAGTGAGTGTTAAGCGACGCTTGCGGTGGTGTAAAATGCGACGCCACTGGGCAGTGGATGACTGGTAACGAGAGATTTGGAGTGATGAATCACGCTATATACTGTTGTAATCCTATGGAAGGGTTCGAGTTTGGCGAATGCCTGGACAGTGTTACGTGCAACAATGCGTAGTTCTAACAGTGAAGTACGGAGGAGGTGTTACGGTATGGGGGTGTTTTTCGTGGTTAGGGCGTGGTCCCCTTATTGCGCTTGGGAATTCTAAATGTGGAAAGATATGAACACATTTTAAACCACTGTGTACTGCGTAGAGTACCAGTTCGGAGACGATGATTGACTGTATCAGCATGACAATGAACTCTGTCATAAATCTGCATCTGTGAGGCAATTGTGTGTGGACATAGCATTCCTGAAATGGACTGGCATGCCCGGAATCCAGACCTTAACCCAACGGAACACCTTAGGCTTGAGTTAGAACGTCGACTTCACCCCAGACCCCAGCGTCCAACATCACTACCTACTCTGGTTTCGTACCGATAGAAAAAAACATTGGTGACAATAAATATTCTTCGTCTTCTTCTTCCTTGCCTTGTCATCGATAGACTTCATTGATGGCGTCCTGGTAATAAAGCTGCTGCTGCAGACACTTCATGGTTCTTACATGTACCTTGTCAAAAACGACGCCTCAATTTAAACAAAAATGCTCAAAATATAACCAAATGTCTTCCAATTTTACCACACCGGGTGTGAACTGTGTCGCACATGTGGATTTGACCCTGTTTTACGTCCATATGCCCTTCCTGACGCCAACCCTACGTGGAGGGAGGTAAGCACCATTGCGTGTTTCTGCGGTGGTTGGTAGTGTGGCGTGTTGTGTGAATATAAAGATGAGAGAGTTAGGACAGTCACAAATATCCAGTCCCCGAGCCAGAAGAATCAGACTCGATTAAAATCCCCTACCTGGCTGGGGATCGAACCCAGGACCCTCTGAACCGAAGGCTTCAATGGTGACCATTGAGCTAAGGAGTTGAACAACCAAATATGACCTTATATCACTAAAATGAGCAAAACATGACCTAAACAATGAAAAATGGTCGAAATATGCATTTATATGCAACATAATTTTTTTTTAAAACAGAGTCAGGGACCTATAAAAATAAAGCAAATCAAAGTCATCTCTGTACAGGTCATGAAGGCCCTATAAGGGGTTGAAGGAAAAGGCTTCCACTATCCGTAACCTCGGCACTTGGTGGGGTAGAGCGGTTAGCGCGGCCGCTTTTGCCCCCAGGAATTAACCTGGTAATCTGGTATTCATTTTTGGTGTAGGCTAAGTGAACCGCAGCAACATATGCATCTCCGAAAGTGGAAATCTCTTTTCTTGAATTTTTCGACTTCCTGACGGGGAATCGAACCGGGGACATACCATTCACAGTTATCTTTTCAGATTTCGGGTAAAATGAGCTCAGGAAAACACTTATCCTTAACGTTCGGACCTTACTTACAAGCTCTGCGTGATATTTAGAAAGAATTTCCGAATTTGTTACTTGTATCCAGCACCTCACATGTCTGACCGTACGCCGCTCGTCTCATACACATACTTCGGAAGTTGAATAAATAATACTATATCCTCCAGCTCTTAAAACATAAAGAATTCCGTACTGTAATATAATTTCTGACGCTCGAATTTAATTCTGTTTACATCTATGAAATGAAAGTTTTTGTTAACTGTTTTCAACACACATGAAATATTAATACACACACGCGGTATTTCATTCGAGGAATCACCACGGGATACGCCCCGTGGGGAGATATTTGACGTTGAAATGACACTCGCGTGCATAGCTGGTTTTAAACTCGGAGAGCATGTATGCGCCACTGAAAAAGTCTATTGCTGTGTATGTACTATTGATTTATCAGAGTAGTGCTCCGGGATGTATGTTGATTGTTGTTGTTGATGCATTATTTGTTGCTTTTGTTGCCGCATTTGCTCTGTTTTGCGGCTACGAATGTCATCTTAATCAGATCAGTTGAACATTCTTCCTGCGTCGCCCATATTTCATCCCCTTAGCAGATTTGGACTTGTAGAAATTCAGAAATAGTATGGACAAGGCTAGAATTTTCAGTGGTTCTTCATTAGAAGTATATTCCAGTCTATTCTGGAAAATAATTTCTAGAGCTCACTCTGATTCTTATAAAATGAAAATTACCAAAATATGTCGCTATAATGAGATTTTGTTCAAAATATGCCACAGCACTAAAAAAAGCCCAATAAAACAGTTTAATTTTGATTACCATGCTTGGAAACGTATTGCAAATACAAGACTACATGGTATGATGTTAAGGAAAATCAATAAATATTCTCCACTTACGGGCAAGTTACAATAAAACTGTTACCACGTAAGGTAGCCCATATTTTGACACAAACACTTCAAAAACTGACTTACCAAAATGTGTTCGTAATTTCGTCCCCCAAAAAATTTTTGAAAAGTACAATTAATTTTAATATATTCTTCCTTTCTAATCTTACCAAACACTTTCCCTATAATGAATGACTTGAAGGCCTTTTATGAAAAATGTTTTCGTGGTATTATTTTTAACATAGTCTTTCAGCATTGTTCGTGGGATATTAAACGCTTTACTTGCACGTTTATAACCCATTATCTTGTCCCTCACTGCCTTAACAGCCTTTTTCAAGGTTCCTTATTCCACTGTTTGCGTTTTCCCATCCGAAAATAATAATAAACTTCATATATAACAAAAAATTGAAGGGGGACGAAATTACGAACATTCCCTGATTTAATATAATGGACGCGACAGTAACGTCAACCACCTCACTGTAGCGATTATACGCCATGAACTACGCCACACGACTAAAATGCAGTTCAGCTCAGCATGAAAAATGAATCAGCCTCCGTGGCTCAGGCGGCAGCGCACCGGCATCTCACCACTGGGTTCCGTGGTTCAAATCCCGGTCACCCTATGTGAGATTAGTGCTGGACAAAGCGGAGGCGGGACAGGTTTTTCTCTGGGTACTCCGGTTTTCCCTGTCACCTCTCATTCCAGCAACACTCTCCTATATCATTTCATTTCATCTTTCATTCATTAATCATTGCCCCAGAGGAGTGAGACAGGCTTCGGCAGCCGGCAAAATTCTCATCCTCCCCGCTAGATGGAGCTTCATTCATTACATCCCTGACCCGGTCAAATGACTGGAAACAGGCTGTGGATTTTCAAGGACATGACCTGACATCCCTCATATCATTTATGTAAATGTGATTTTTTATCTATTAAGCCAAAATGATTTTTCTTTATTATTAATACAATGCATTGGAATTATATATTTTTTTCTTTCCAATGCCTTAAGCTATCAAATAGGCTACGGAAGCTAAAATAGGGAAAATAATAATTGGTTCTACCGTTCCCAAACGAACGAAAACATGTTTGTCTCTATGTTGCACTTCGATATAACCACCTGGATAAAAAAAGGCATTTTGCCTAATTTCCGGGCTCTTCTTATGAGGAATATGTCTGTACCGCAGAAAACATGACGTTATAAACGAGTTGTCGCTAAAACTGATGTCGTTATAACGAAATCCAACTGTGTGTTGCTTCATGCTGTGTGTATGTGTGTTTGTTTTAACAGAGAGACATAAAGTCTCTATCATCACTAGGTGTAACTAAACACGATATCTTGGAACTTGCAAAATTATCTTTTCCCATCATTTTTATTTATGAACGACTTCTAGCGTTTCAAATAATTTGTTCTTTATTTTACAAATAAGACAATTGGTTCTTAAAATTCTCAGTGCTAAGCTTATAATTCTTTAGCGGAAATAAATCTTTGCATTTACTAAAAGAAACCCTACAGAGGCACTTCAAGCTAAACCTATTGGCCGTGCTTTAGGGACGCGCAGCTGTGAGCTTGCATCCGGGAAATAGTGGGTTCGAACCTCACTGTTGGCAGCCCTGAAGATGGATTTCCATGGTTTCCCGTTTTCACACCATGCAAATGCTAGAGCTGTATCTAAATTAAGGCCACCGCCGATTCCTTCCCTCTCCTAGGCCTTCCGTATTCCATCGTCACCATAAGACCTATCTGTGTCGGTGCAACGTAAAGCACATTGTAAAAAAAAACTATAGTGATTTTTAAGATGGTATATGAGAGTGTCTTTAGAGTTGGACTTTGAAGTCAAGGCGAGCGACAAGATTACACATTTTTATCAGGTAAAAAAAAGGTTTTCACGACAAGTTGTTCTTCTTTAGATGTTGGAACTACTACTACTAAATGTTTTCATTCCTCCCCTGAAGAGGGAGGTGGACCTCCTACACTGTGACGCCGTCTCTCAGGCCAGGAGATTTGTATCGGAGAAGGAGATTTGGCGGGAGGTGAGAGGGTTTGCGGCCGTGGTCTATACTAGGAACTGTACCAGCATTCGCCTTACTGCAGGAGGATGGGAAACCACGGAAAAGCACTCTCAGGACAGCCGACGGTGGGGACCACCCCTCTCCATCTCCCTAATACAGAGGCCTCTCCTTGCTCGGTTGGCCGGTCGGAGTGCGGAGTTGTCGGACCACGGACCAGCCGTGGCCACTTTTTGGACGAGGGCCATTCTGTATCCTCCGATTGATATTGAAAGCTAAAACATAAATATGGTTGTGTTTTTATTCTGATGTGGTTGTGTTAGGCCTACTTATTCTCGACTTGTGGTATCGTTGCAGAGCGGAATATTTGGCGCCGAAACGGGAGGCAGTTTGTTTATATTTTCTTGTGTGTTATACTTTGGTTTACCAAAGTAATGGAGAAGTTAAAGAAGTCACGAACAGTAATTAGACACGTGTTTACAGCACACTACAATGTATTAGTGAAACTTTTAGAGGCTGATAATGTGAACAGACAGGAAGTTTGTGATCGATTCAGGGGGTACTGGAAGGAAATATGTTTACGTTAACCCACAAGGATGAAGAAATATGTAATCGTCTGCTGGAAGGTAGTGCTGTGGAAGATAAATTGGAAGCCGAATTCATTGAAGTGGAGCAATACAAGTGTAAGTTCGAAATTATAAAGGTCAGTGTCCAGTATATATAATCAGCTGTTCAATGTTAAGAATGGGGATCACAACGGCATATTAAGTGAAAACCCTGTACATATTAGAAAATTCAAGCTTCCAGTAATATAATTTAACAAGTCACGGATGACGACCTGATCCAATGTCTCAAAATTATATAAGTATTGGCCAACAAGACTACTCAAATACATCCTGTATCCAGCGTGTACACAGTTACCACTTTTATTGCCTCCAAGAAGCGAATGTATCATGAGCTCTTCTCCAATAGGTTTATACTTCATCTCCTGGGCAGCGTGTCTTGAAATGCAGGATTTCTGTGACGGCAAGTGCACTGTCAGTCTAGATGATGATGATGATGATGATGATGCTTGTTGTTTAAAGGGGCCTAACATCTAGGTCATCGGCCCCGAATGGTACGAAATGAGACGAAATGAAATGACAAATTAAGAGCCCAAAAACATCCACTGACCACAATTCAAAACGTGGGGACGAAGAATGAATGGATGGATGGATATGAATTTTAAACGATCAGTGGAACCGACCCACCGTGCCTTCCATGCACAGAAGCTGGCGTAGAACAATAGTATTACTGACCAAAGGACTGCTTCTATAGCACAATAGTGAATCGATGATACTTGTAGTCATGTTGCTGTACTAATCAAGAGTAGCGTAGACTCACGGTATTCCACACAATATGGTACTACTCACAGGTAATGAAATTCGCACATGTATTACAGACCTATGCTGTTTCGCACATTGCGGCGCCATTGACAGGCAACGCAAACCTATGGTGTTCATCACCTAAGTGTACTAACCACAGGGACTTGTACTATCCTGTTGTGTTCCTCATATAGTGGGTACTAATCACAGGCAAGCAAGAACCATGGGTTCCCTCATCCCATGGTGTCGCTCATATAGTGCTACTAATCACAGGTACTGTAAAAGCCGTCGCGCTCTCGTTTGCTACTTACTAATCACAAACCTATTTGGTACCCAACATAGTGAAAGGTCATGGGTTCAGTAGTGGTACTACGCGCAAGTAAAAGCGACCCATAGTGTTCCCCGCGTGGTGGTACTAATCACAAGCAGTTTCATGGTTCTATTACAATCATCCCTTCGTTGCCCCTTTTAGTCGCCTCTTACGACAGGAAGGGGATACCGTGGGTGAATTCTTCGTCTGTGTCCCCCACCCACAGGGGGTTGTGTGTTTGGTCCGCGAGAGGTAATTTATTTCCCTCAAGTCCGCCGGGAAGCCGGCTAGGAACCCCCTATCCGCCATCTGTATTCACATTCCGAGGCAAGTCAGGGCACTATAAAATCACATGTTTCTTATCACAAACGGCACATTTGGATTTTCGAAATATGCACACGAAACAACACTTCTTTACCTCTAGGATGCTCATTTTAACATCTATTGACATATCCCTAGCTTTTTTAACAATCCACACGATTATGATTATCAGAGTCACAAAAAATAGAAGAGGCTGTGTATGAAGGTTTTCTTTCTATAGAATAGCTTGACTCTTTCTTTCCATGCGACTTGACATGACCTGCAGACACTTCAAATCCTGACAAAACGAGGGAGAAAAGTTCATTATTCCGTAATTTTAGTTTCATGAACTCCAGTCTATGTCCAGCCTGAGTTACCTCCCCAGTTAATCGGCTCCAATCCCTTGCTCTTAAAAAAATCCTCGGGCATAATGGATTATATCAAAGGACACAACATTGATGCGTTATTTCCACTAGTTACTCTTACAGTCTATAAGGATCGCATATGGCTCTCCAGTTTGTCATATAATTTGCTCAGAGGTAATCTGCAACTGTAGGAAGTGGTCGCCGTACTGTTGTCAGCGTGCTAAGTGGTCGGGAGCACGTTGCATATCGTATCCACCGTTGAACGTCCGTCAGTGAGTGTGGTACCCACCGCAATGCGATTTTGCGCAGTTGCAGCTCTGACCACAATATCCTGTGGATGGTGCGTTTCTCGATGGTGTGACTCGTTGGCTGAATGGTCAGCGTACTAACCTTCGGTTCAGAGGGTCCCTGGTTCAATTCCCGGCCGGGTCGGGGATTTGAATCGCTTCTGATTAATTATTCTGTCTCGGGGACTGGGTGTTTGTGTCCGTCCCAACACTCTCCTCTTCATATTCAGACAACATACCACACTACCAACTACCACAGAAACACGCAATAGTGATTACATCCCTCCATGTAGGGTTGGCGTCAGGAATGGCATCCGGCCGTAAAACAGGGCCAAATTCAAATGTGCGACACAGTTCGTACCCGCGGCCCCACAGGTGTCGGAAAAAAGCGCTAGGAAAAGAAGAAGAAGAAGTAGAAGAGGAAGAAGCGTTTCTCGATGCCACTTGCCCTCTTTAACTCCAGTAGCACCCATCGTCTGTCTTCCTCCAGGTGTTGCTCGTCAGTCTGCAAACTGACAGGTCATCCCGAGCATTGCTGATCATCGGTTGCCAAACGTCCTTTCAGAAACTTTCCTACTCATCATACTATTGTACGGTATGGTAGGGCATTATTCCCAAAGGCTTCCACAAATTCACTATGACATTCCCTTGCATTTCTCTCCCGGAGAACGGCTATTTTGAGGCATCCGCGCTGATCAACATGGGTTACTTCCATCTCGCACGACGCTCGCCAAACAAATGATTTCACAGCGGTCTCTGTGCTACTACCAACAATCACAGAGCCATCTGTTGTTGTGAACAGACACTATGCCCGCATAGCTTCCACGCGACAAATAGCAGTTTATGAACCGCTCACATATCTGCAAGACAAAAAAGTTGCAGTGACTTTTGCCTCAACCCTCGTATTATGATAAGGAAAGTATGTAATTACTATCTTACCTGAAATTCACGGCACCGAGCAAGTGGGCGTGCGGTTAGGCTCGCGCAGCTGTGAGTTTGGATTCGGGAGATAGTGCGCTCGAATCCCACTGTCGGCAGCCCTGAAGATGGTTTTCCGTGGTTTCCCATTTTCACACTGGGGCTGTACCTTAATTAAGGCCACGGCCGCTTCCTTCCCACTCCTAGCCTTTTTCTGTCCCGTCGTCGCCATAAGACCTATCTGTCTCGGTGCGACGTAAACCAAAATCGTAAGATATATATACCGTATATATATATCCACAACATATATTCTTCCTCTATTTATCTGTTAGATGCTCTTTTTGTTCTTTCTGTGGACACATTTCACCTGGAATTATTCACGTTTGTGTTTGTAATCTGCTTGCTGATCGAAAGTCTACTGGTTGACTGCTGGGTGACGTTGCCACTCGTAATAACATGGCTTGTAAATTGGTTACGTTGTGTACATGAGTCGTTCAATCTCCGGCTCCAGGTACGCACAGCGGCCATCTCGATAAGAAGAGGGGTTCGAAGAGTCGTCACACAAATCATACGTGTAATCGACTATATCGGAACATTCATACAAGATTTATAGCTGCTGTGGGCAATAGAGATACGCAGTGGCGTATGCTGGTATCAAGACGTGGACTACCACTAGACTTAGGCTACCCCTTTTCGATAATTGGTTTAGGGAACATCAAGCCTTAAGCATTCTGAGCTGCAGCCAACAGCCAACGAAGCTGCCTGCTGTGTTGTCAAGGCTGCTTCACAAGCTACTGCCCTGGCCTCTGCCACCGTCAATACTCAACACCTGATCGATCGAGTTGGTAGCCTAAGGTTTAGCAAATTGAAGTCCAGCTTTGAGGCTAAAAGGATAGAATGCTTGCCTTTGGCCCGACGGCCTCGGTTCAATTTTCAGAATCAACCCCCTCGTACTGTTAATTCCCCTGGCTTGGGAACTGGGTGTTTATGACGTCTTCGCCATTCATTTTATCCTTATTAGGTCACCACCAAGCCTATGTAGATGCCATGAACCATTATTATTATTATTATTATTATTATTATTATTATTATTAACATCATCATCATAATCGTTAAATATCAATGTTTAATTTTACAGCAGTCGTACCCATAGTTCAATTGTTAATTATCTTCCTCGGAAGATCAGTGGTGGTGTCAGTCCCATGATCACGGGTTCGATTCCAACCAACAAAAGAGAACACTAAACCTGAAAGATTGCGTTTTATTTTAGCAGATCTACCAATAAAAAGAAAACTATATTATCCTATAACAGCAGCCCTGCAGTGTCTTCCTACAAGGATTTAGAAGTAAACGGGAGTGAAATAGCAGCCATCCATTATCTATATATTTAAGACAGAAGGATGAGGTGTGAGGAAGTATATACGATGAGTAACGCATGGTGATAGCAGTGGCGATCTGACGGACCGAAGCCAAGCACAGCTATCCTCCGCCGGTCCCCGCACCTGTAGGCAGACAGCAGCAAGCCGCGAGAGGCGAGTCGATGGGAAGTCTGGGCTGCAGTATGTCTCCGAAGCCTTGTTCTCAGAAATACGTGCGACGTGTTTTCTCATTGCTTTCAAGGTTTGCAAATGGAACAAACTGTCAGATGCTTACAATATAATGTGCTTTAGATTTCCATCGCTCGCATTTGAGGTTTGGGCTTCACTGATAGCCTTGGTAGCCCTCAGTATACGCCACTGAGAGATAGGAACCTGCACTGTGAAGAACGAGTGAATCAACAGACTGAAAACGAGGATTATTGTATCTGTGATAGTTCGTAAGTTAGTACAATTTCTTCTTCTTCATATTTCTTCTATCTTGGTCGGGCCACATGAAGTAACTTAATGAATTTCTGATTCCCGTTGCCTTCCTGTCTTTCCAGTATTTATTCATTTGTTCCTCTGTCCAGACAGATTTTCTTTGCTTATTCTCTTTCTCCTGGAATAGCTCAAACTCCGTAATTTTCAATGTTGTAAATATTTCTTAGCAAAAGTAGGGGTCCCCACACTTCGGAAAACGTAAAGCTACGCAATTTCCTCAATTGTGCCGAATGTTGAAGGGCTGAAGGGCCTGGAAAGGTTTCAAATTGTGAGTCTTGGATAGCTCTATCAAACTAAAAAATTTCGAAATTCCCTTCCGGCCTAAATGCAGTTTCGGAGAAACCGCCTAAAATCATTTGTTTCTTTACCTGTTTCTTTTTTATTCAAATCCTAGCCAAATTAACTTATTTACATAATTCTTTCTGAAATTTGTTCCTTGGTTCACTACCCTCAGGCATAATTTTTACATACATTGTCATTATAGACTGTTATGCCTTTCAGCGTTCAGTCTGCAAGCCTCTGTGAATTTACTAAACGTCGCCACAATCCTCGATTTGCAACTAGTGTTGTGGCCTCATTTAGTTCTATACCTCTTATCTTTAAATCGTTAGAAACCGAGTCTAACGATCGTCGTCTTGGTATACCTCTACTTCTCTTACCCTCCATAGCAGAGTCCATTATTCTCCTAGGTAACCTATCCTCCTCCATTCGCCTCACATGACCCCACCACCGAAGCCGGTTTTTGCGTACAGCTTCATCCATCGAGTTCATTCCTAAATTAGCCTTTATCTCCTCATTCCGAGTACCCTCCTGCCATTGTTCCCACCTGTTTGTACCAGCAATCATTCTTGCTATTTTCATGTCTGTTACTTCTAACTTATGAATAAGATATCCTGAGTCCACCCAGCTTTCGCTCCCGTAAAGCAAAGTTGGTCTGAAAACAGACCGATGTAAATATAGTTTCGTCCAGGAGCTGACTTCCTTCTTACAGAATACTGTTGATCGCAACTGCGAGCTCACTGCATTAGCTTTACTACACCTTGATTCAATCTCACTTACCATATTACCATCCCTGGAGAACACACAACCTAAATACTTGAAATTATATACCTGTTCTAGCTTTGTATCACCAATCTGACATTCAATTCTGTTGAATTTCTTACCTACTGACATCAATTTAGTCTTCGAGAGGCTAATTTTCATACCATACTCATTGCACCTATTTTCAAGTTCCAAGATACTAGACTGCAGGCTTTCGGCACAATCTGCCATTAAGACCAATTCGTCAGCATAGGCCAGACTGCTTACTACATTTCCACCTAACTGAATCCCTCCCTGCCATTTTATACCTTCCATCAGATGATCCATGTAAACTACGAACAGCAAAGGTGAAAGATTACAGCCTTGTCTAACCCCTGTAAGTACCCTAAACCAGGAACTCATTCTACCATCGATTCTCACTGAAGCCCAATTGTCAATATAAATGCCTTTGATTGATTGTAATAATCTACCTTTAATTCCATTTTTTATTTTTGAAAAATTTCCACACCGAATGTAGTTATAAGGGCTTAAGTCGAACTCCGCATTGACTCATATTGGCGCTCGAAGTAGTAGAAAAAGGCAAACTGCTTATCTAATCGACCGTACTGTGGATTTTTTCTGAATATGGATGTATTTATTGTTTCTTGTGATACCCAGCTGAGCCATATCCTGTTAAACTTCAATGGACCATCGGATTTGTGGTTTGGGATTATCACTGACATGATCAAATATTATTTTCGTTAGCCTTTCTAGATTCATCCAGAGCAAATGAACATAAAAGGCAGTCCTCCTCCTTCTCGATACTGTCCGAAATCTTCTCATTTTCAAATACAATTATTTATTGTTCCTTTTTCTTCATTCATTTTCATTTTCCTTTGGATCAAGAGTCTTATCTGGAACTGGCGGTGTATGTTGTATGCGATTTTATTATCATTAAAATCACGCATACATATACCGTCAGCCTAGTGAATACTTAAAATTATATGTTAAACTAGCGAATGTACCCGTGCTTCGCTGCGGTATTCTACATTGCATACGGACGTTTGCGTAAATTACTGTACACGCAGTGAGAAAGATTATATTAAATTGCATACCTCTTATTTGATTATAATCGAGAAATGCAGCTCTATCTAACGTATAAGGGATAGAGATACGACAAAAAGTCATAGGGCAAAAGTTGTAGATCTCTCCAAATTGAACTGCGATTGTACTATCAGTTTTGTGATACGAGTTACCGTTTAGCCACCAATTACCCCGAAACGAAGGTCTGCACCTTCATTAAAATTGCATCCGTACTTCGATATTTTCCGGGGCCAAAATGTTATAGCCTACATTTGAACAGCTTTGAATTTTACCTCGAAGGAAAAAGTTTCCAGGTTTCGGGATTAGCACTGTAATGCATACGGAGTGATTAAGGAAGAAAACAATGCAGTTATGAAAGTTGAAAATAATAGAAAATAGGATTATAAATGAGGACAGCCTGATAAGACAAATATGTAAATGCCAAGTGGATGTATTGGAAAATGAAATGTCTGTCCCAAAATTGTGATGATATGAATTACGGATATAAGAAGGAGGTAACAGAGGAGAAAATTAGGCGCAGGGATTCTTAGGCAAACAGATGAGGTGACATGTGTTGTTTTTACTTAAGCCTAAAGAGGCAAGGAAGAGGCAAGAACTTCAAGCACAAAAGAGAAGTAGAAAAGAAATGCAGAAAAAATTATAGCAAATGCTAGAAAACACCTTCTGGTGTGAAATAATGGACTACACTCCGCGGTACTGTTCAAATAGTGCTTTTCGAGGACAATTGTAACCTCCAACGATATTCCGCAAATATCCCTCAAAATGGCAGACTGATGACTGTCTCGCTTTCTACCCAATGAACAACCACGAGTTTACAAGAATGATGACGAAAATGGCCTTCATTACTTCCCTGCTGACATACAGCCATAGACGTTGCCATGGTAACCAGTAGATTCTTTGTCGGTCTGTCGGTCACTCAATGCAGAGCATGAAAGTCACTAGTAATTTTCTCCGTCATTTGAAGAGTAAGCGAAATTGTGTACATAACAAAAGTTGTTTAAAATGAAGGGATGTTTCACGTATAGTCCATGGATTTTACTGAAAATCAGTAGTATAAGAGAAAATGGAAGAAAACTGTTGTGGTTTTCTTTAAACCCCCAGTCTATTCAGTGATTTTTAAATCATACGTATAATTTAAACCTTCTCCCGGATGAGTATACTCTAGATACGAAGTTCGGTCGACATCTATCCAGCCGTTTCACCGTGATGGTGGGACAAACAGATAAACAGACAAGAAAAAGAAAAACCACTGATACCGTCTTGAGTTGACCTAAAGTTGACCTAACGGAAGGGATAAATATCTGAACAATTGTCAAAACAAACGTAATTACAGGCAGCGGACCCCCTACAACTTTATTTATATAGATGTTTTTTACCACCTTACATCCCGCGCATGTTTCGAGAACGTCAATTCTCTCTTCAGCGGCTATACAAATTGCCCAAAAATTGTCTATAATATAATAATATACACCGTCATTTGGTTACAAATCTAAGTATAACACCCCCACCTCCGTCTGTTTTTCATTGATGCAAAATGTAGGTAATATTGTGGGTGGACCAGTATGGCGTACCCTTGTGGCGTGGAAAAGAAATTGCCATTCCGAGAGGAGAGAAAGCAGGCATGAATTCATCTCCGCAGAGTGGTGCTATCTCTAACGGGGACATTTGGAGTTGTTTCTCGATAGAGTGTTCGCTGGTCTCGTGCAACACCCAAGGACCGATAATGGCGACGAGCGTGCCACCTGATGCTACGTACAGGCTTAGGTTCGTCCCAGCAGAAACTACATTGCTCCGCACTGTCCACTTGGGAGTTGCCGTAGGAAAGCAAATCGTCTGAGTTTGATTCGAAGCCGCAGCGTTTTCGGTCTATTACGAAGCATTAGTACATCGAACGACCAAATATGGTTGATTTTAACATATTTTTGAATATATTCTAGGTTTATTAAACCAAAAAAAGAAGAAAAGACGACAAATGGAGTTTAAAATTGCTTGGAGTTATGCAACATTGTAACAATACCACGTACCGCCCCTGGCTAACAGTTTGTTTCTTAGCGTTCTCGGTGCAGATTTTTGAAGTTTATACTGTGTAACAGTCCACTGCCAGAAAGAGAGAATAGATACACATGGAATACATCGAACAATGATATCCGCAAACAATTCCTCTGTTAATATTTGAGACCTTCGACTTTTCTTATCCATTATTGATGCTGCAGTTTTGAGTTTGACTCTGTTCTATGAGCTACAAACATACTGAGTGACACAATTCCAATGAGACGTTCGCGAATTTGTCTACGAAAATGAAAAATGTATTCCTTTTTTTTTACACAACGTTGCAATAAATAAAGATCCTTTGTTTATTACGAAAAATCTATGAGACATAACACAACACAACACAACGCCTTAGCACGACTCAGCATTGGAAAAGCTGACTGCATCCGTTTCGTGATTGTTAACTGTTAAACTTGAGCAGGCCGTATGTGAGACGGGGTGACATTTTTAAGCTATCGCATCAAAAGAAATTAAAAGTACCGCAAAACGAAAAGAAAGAAGAGCATTATCATTCATTGCATGTAAACTGCAACGAATGGTCAGCAGTTAGACATTTTTCGTAGGAAGAGCATAGCGGTGAAATTTAGTTGTAGACACTAATCTCTGGGTCACCCTTCTTTTCATTTCCTAAGCAACTGAAAACGGCCCTGAAATTCAGTAATACCTAGATATGATAGAAAAAGAGGTCTAGTGAATGTCGCGATGATGATGATGATGATGATGATGATGATGGTGATGGTGGTGGTGATGATAATGATGATCAACAACAACTGAGGATAGTCTCTATGCCATACCAAAGTTTTAAGACATAAGTGGGGCTGTATATGTGAAATACAGTTCTTACACTGCTTCTGTGGATCAAAGGTAGTGTCCGATTCACGATCCAAAGTCTGTAAGCTCAGTCCAGGCCGTAATGGCTGATAGTAATTTTTTGAACTTGTCGGAATAGTTAGAATGGTAAAAACATTTGATAGCACCCTACACAGCCGTCCACAGAATTAATCCAGCCTTAAAAAACATATATTCGAGTTTCACTTCGCTGCCAGGTGAGAGCAAATCGGAAGGTCAAAATTGGTATGCACGTCAGTTTGGTGACCTTAGAATTCCTACAGCCCTCTAAGGTAGGCCGTTCAGTAATGAACTACATTCCTATTAAAACTGAAAAAATTGCTTCTTGCCCATTATTGTAAAGAATTGCTCAGTCATCCGCAAAGTTCTTATTCTTTTTGCAAGTACATGACTGAATAAGAGAGGGGCAGTTCAACTCCTTGTCCGACCCCTGTGTTAATAGTAAAAAGGCTCTACTTTTGAAGTAGAGTCAGTTCTCTTGTTTCCTATCTGTTTAGAATATTCTAGAATACTGAAATGTGTATGTCGGTCTATAGAGTCATATGCCTTCCTGAAGTCTACAAAAGTGATCACTGTTTGTCTGGCTTTATGGATTTGCAAGATAGTTTTGAGGTTCAGAATTTGTTCTGCACACGATCTCTCCTTTCTGAAACTTGCCTGATGTTCACCTTTTAGATCAGGAGTTTATAATTTGTAAGGGCCCGAGGGCAAAATTGGAAACTTTTGGCATGATCCCGGGACGCACTTCAATAATAGGCCAATTTTCGTAACATTACACAAATCGAACAGATACCAGTATGAAATAATATGCATAGTTCAATTGAAATTAAGGTTTAATGATTTTATTTGCTTAAAACACTATTTTAAAATTTTATAAAAGAATGGAATTAAAAATGAACGCTATTATACCCAGGACAATTGAATTTGGAAGAAGAGCACCCAACAATACCAGTTCATTTGAATTAATACTTGACCAATAATAAATAAGGAAAACAAAATACGTAAAGACATAAAGACATACATACATACATACATACATACATACATAATCATTATAGACTATTATGCCTTTCAGCGTTCAGTCTGCAAGCCTCTGTGAATTTACTAAACGTCGCCACAATCCTCGATTTGCAACTAGTGCTGTGGCCTCATTTAGTTCTATACCTCTTATCTTAAAATCGTTAGAAACCGAGTCTAACCATCGTCGTCTTGGTCTACCTCTACTTCTCTTACCCTCCATAGCAGAGTCCATTATTCTCCTACGTAACCTATCCTCCTCCATTCGCCTCACATGACCCCACCACCGAAGCCGGTTTATGCGTACAGCTTCATCCATCGAGTTCATTCCTAAATTAACCTTTATCTCCTCATTCCGAGTACCCTCCTGCCATTGTTCCCACCTATTTGTACCAGCAATCATTCTCGCTACTTTCAGGTCTGTTACTTCTAACTTATGAATAAGATATCCTGAATCTACCCACCTTTCGCTCCCGTAAAGCAAAGTTGGTCTGAAAACA
This sequence comes from Anabrus simplex, assembly GCF_040414725.1. NCBI lineage: Eukaryota > Metazoa > Arthropoda > Insecta > Orthoptera > Tettigoniidae > Anabrus > Anabrus simplex. The sequence continues at coordinate 113,661,169 of NC_090268.1, forward strand.
GACCGATGTAAAGATAGTTTCGTCTGGGTGCTGACTTCCTTCTTACAGAATACTGTTGATCGCAACTGCGAGCTCACTGCATTAGCTTTACGACACCTTGATTCAATATCACTTACTATATTACCATCCTGGGAGAACACACAACCTAAATACTTGAAATTATCGACCTGTTCTAGCTTTGTATCACCAATCTGACATTCAATTCTGTTGAATTTCTTACCTACTGACATCAATTTAGTCTTCGAGAGGCTAATTTTCATACCATACTCATTGCACCTATTTTCAAGTTCCAAGATATTAGACTGCAGGCTTTCGGCACAATCTGCCATTAAGACCAAGTCGTCAGCATAGGCCAAACTGCTTACTACATTTCCACCTAACTGAATCCCTCCCTGCCATTTTATACCTTTTAGCAGATGATCCATGTAAACTACGAAGGTGAAAGATTACAGCCTTGTCTAACTCCTGTAAGTACCCTGAACCAAGTACTCATTCTACCATCAATTCTCACTGAAGCCCAATTGTCAACATAAATGCCTTTGATTGATTTTAATAATCTACCTTTAATTCCATAGTCCCCCAGTATGGCGAACATCTTTTCCCTTGGTACCCTGTCATATGCTTTCTCTAGATCTACGAAACATAAACACAACTGCCTATTACTCTCGTAGCATTTTTCAATTACCTGGCGCATACTGAAAATTTGATCCTGGCAGCCTCTCTGTGGTCTGAAACCACACTGGTTTTCATCGAACTTCCTCTCAAAGACTGATCGCACCCTCCCTTCCAAGATGCCAGTGAATACTTTCGTATCCTTCAGTTCTATTCCCAACTCTCGCATTGAAATCGCCCATTAGCACTATTCTATCCTTGCTGTTGACCCTGACCACGATGTCACTCAATGCTTCATAAAACTTGTCAACTTCATCCTCATCTGCACCCTCACATGGTGAATACACGGGCACAATTCTTGTCCTAATTGCTCCCACTGACAGATCTACCCACATTATTCGCTCATTTACGTGCCTAACAGAAACTATGTTGCGTGCAATGGTATTCCTGATAAAGAGCCCAACCCCAGACTCTGCCCTTCCCTTTCTAACACCCGTCAAGTACATTTTATATTCTCCTATCTCTTCCTCATTATCTCCCCTTACCCGAATATCACTTACTCCTAGCACATCCAGATGCAACCTCTTTGCTGACTCAGCCAGTTCTACCTTCTTTCTTCCATAAGCCCCATTAATATTGATAGCTCCCCATCGAATTCCATTTCGTTCGCCAAGTTGTTTCCAAGGAGTCCCTCGCCTGTCAAATGGGAGTGGGACTCCATTACTCCCATAGGTCCGAGTCTTTCTTAAAGTGTTCTGAGCTCGGTAAATTCATGCAGCAGGATGCTGCCCTACTTGTACATAGTCCAAGTAAGGATCTCTCCTCTAACGGGTTATGGACCACCGGTGAATTATATAGTCCTAGCCGCCTGAGCACAAGGAGGGCCACGACTCAGAATATGTCCGAGATGCCCACTCGCATCCCATAGCAACTGGTATCCCGACTCTCAGGACCACTTACTAGGCCACTCAGCCGTTGCCCACGGTTCACGAACTAGGACGTGACTACAGTAACCCACAAACATGAACCATATGTAAAGACAAACTCAAATTAATAATGGAGTCAAAACAAAACTCAGAAGTGTGAAGGGAACAATGATATTCAGTTGTAAGAGACTAAAATCTTAGCAGTATACTTCCATGAGTATTTCCCTGAAAATTATTTGATTCTGCAGCACTGTGTACCAGCCAGTACCACCAATAAGAGAACAACGAAGATCGGAAGCCGCTTCTTACACCAATGGCAATTAAAGTATTCCTTGGTATTCATTGCATGTTACGTTGTATAAAATCTCCACTGCGAGGTTGACATGGAGTTCAAGATTTCGTACGGATCCCATAGCAATTTTTATTATGGTTAAGACCTAGGAATGGCATTTGTGAGGGCTCATTTCCTACCGAAGTTTGGATTTTAAATTTTTAAATTAAAAAATAATCTATTCAGGCCAAGTGAATAATTAAAAACAGGAAATAATATTAAATAATTAATTAGTTCTGAGGGGCTGCCCGGCCGAGACGGTAAAGGCGTGCTCGGTTCGCCCGGAAGGACGTGGGTTCGAATCCCCGTCAGAAATGAGATTTCCACTTCCGGAGGTGCATATGGCCCTGAGGTTCACTCAGCCTACACCAAAAATGAATACCAGGTTAATTCCTGGGGGCAAAGGCGGCCGGGCGTAGAGCTAACCACTCTACCCCATCACGTGCCGAGGTTAACAATGGTGGAAGCCTTTACCTTCCACTCCTCTAAGGGCCTTCATGGCCTGTACGGAGGTAACTTTGCTTTTTTTGTAATTAGTTCTGACTTGGGTCTATAACGGGTATAAAAATCAACACATTTTTGATCGAACTATGAATTTTCTTAAGCATTTTCTTCGCATTTCTTTAAATACTTCTTTTAAAAATTTGGATACCCATGTTTTAGATTATGTGCTTGTTTTTCAAGTCTGTATTATTATTAATAACTTTATCTTTCTTCCTTTACTAAAACTTCAGTAGTTATACATAAGAAGTTTTCCAAGCTTAGTTATTATTTAGGAATTTTCTGACTGCATGACAGCTGTCCACTGTAATTGCCCTCTGTGGATATGATGTACGGTAGATTCAGTTTGTGCAGACCTGTCTGCAGCAAAATTGCTGAGGTCACTGTTGTTTCCAGAGGCGTTCGATTTCTTCCGTTAAGTCCATGTATTCAATGGAATTTTTCTAGGATCTTAGTTTTCATGTTAAGGGAGTTAGGTACATCTATGTCTATGTGTATCAGTGATTATAACGTCAGATTTGTTAGCAGTTATTATGCTGTTAGTAAAGGCATAGGAATTTCCATTATTATTATTATTATTATTATTATTATTATTATTATTATTATTATTATTATTATTATTATTATTATTATTTTACCGGTTGGTACACCCCGACCCCGCAAATTTAAATATTGCGCCCGTTGAAAAACTCCTCTACAGGAGAAAGCCTGAACTTTAACAAACTGTATTAACTCAACGGTTTCTCGGAAGATGTTACTATTGTAAATTTGGTAATTTTGAAGTGTTCTGAACTGTGTCTATTTCGATTTGTGTTTGTTTATGCCGTATCAAGAAGTGTGGACATTCTCTTCTAGATGTCTCTACAGAGAAAAGAGTACGATTATGCACTCTGGTGCGAAGTGAAGGGACTGTTCTTGAAGAAACTTTGTATTCATAAGTTGTTCTTTGTTAAATTTCTTTCTTTTATTGTTTGGGTTGGCAATATTAATCCTTCTGTCCGCCAGTTTTGAACTCAGCCAATCCTGAAATTCTTTAATTAATTTTCAGCCAATCATGTATGTCTTCGTCGGTATGGATATGCTGCTATTAGCTACCCAATAAAATCGAGTGGGTGTGTCTACTTATTCCTGAAAGGCCTCGAATTCTCCACGAGGGTATAAAAACTGCTGATTTTCTTGTCTCGGTGCCACTTCAGTAACATCTCTCTTAGTGTGTGAATATGTAGCAGGGGGCGGGAAGCGCCTCTTTCTTCAAGCAGCAGTTCATCTACAAGGTAATGGCCTGTTAACATCTTCATTTCTTGCTAGCTCAGCAGTTTAACTCTCGGGGAGGGTTCGAAACCTTTAGTATGTAACCTACCCTTTTAAAATGTAAATTCTTTTCTGTCTATCTATAAATTACAAATCTGTAAAGCGGGGATAGAGAGTGCTTCACCCTCTCGAACTCCCCTTCATTTTTTAAAAAGGAGGTGACTACGTTTTCATAACCGTTTTTCTCTTCTTTAATGTAGTAAAGTTTTCTCATACGTGTCACCTCCCTAGCTTGGGATAAGCTCCTGTATGATCGGCCTAGCGCCACATAGGGTTTAGACAAAACTTGGTGTAGGAGTGCAAGTTATCGCCTCCACTCAATTTTGTATTTTGGGCCATTTACTTAACCCGTTTGTTTTCCTTCCTGCGAAGGCCCAGTAGATTGGGTACGATATACCCCTGTTTCTTTATTATGCCTTGATGGCAGGTTGTGTAAGAGTCCGTTATTGCCTTAATAGGCTTGAAAGATCGAGAGCGGGACAGCTCTTTATAGTGTTGTGGTAAAAGTGCCTTAGAGAGGCTTGAGATGTAAAGTTGGGAGCTAATGCTCCATGTAATTAAGGGTGTTCTGCCCTTTGGTATCTTATTATTGTGAGCTGAGAGTTCAGAAATTATATTTGGGGTTCGAAGCCCAGATCTTGTAATAACCCCCTAAATCTTGTGATTTCTTTGTACCTGATTTTGGCTTGTTGTTGAATTGTTAAGTTTACAAATTCTATGTCATCATTGTTAAGTTTTGAAAATATAACCTTTGTTAAAGTTTTAAATTAACTTTAATTTTGTAGTTGAGACCTATTCCCGCCCGCACCTTCTTTCACCTCTAACTACCACGGATATCTCCGTAACAATTATTATTATTATTATTATACATACATACATACATACATACATACATTATAATTATAGACTGTTATGCCTTTCAGCGTTCAGTCTGCAAGCCTCTGTGAATTTACTAAACGTCGCCACAATCCTCGATTTGCAACTAGTGTTGTGGCCTCATTTAGTTCTATACCTCTTATCTTTAAATCGTTAGAAACCGAGTCTAACCATCGTCGTCTCGGTCTACCTCTACTTCTCTTACCCTCCATAGCAGAGTCCATTATTCTCCTAGGTAACCTATCCTCCTCCATTCGCCTCACATGACCCCACCACCGAAGCCGGTTTATGCGTACAGCTTCATCCATCGAGTTCATTCCTAAATTAGCCTTTATCTCCTCATTCCGAGTACCCTCCTGCCATTGTTCCCACCTGTTTGTACCAGCAATCATTCTTGCTACTTTCATGTCTGTTACTTCTAACTTATGAGTAAGATATCCTGAGTCCACCCAGCTTTCGCTCCCGTAAAGCAAAGTTGGTCTGAAAACAGAGCGATGTAAAGATAGTTTCGTCTGGGAGCTGACTTCCTTCTTACAGAATACAGTCGATCGCAGCTGCGAGCTCACTGCATTAGCTTTACGACACCTTGATTCAATCTCACTTACTATATTACCATCCTGGGAGAACACACAACCTAAATACTTGAAATTATCGACCTGTTCTAGCTTTGTATCACCAATCTGACATTCAATTCTGTTGAATTTCTTACCTACTGGCATCAATTTAGTCTTCGAGAGGCTAATTTTCATACCATACTCATTGCACCTATTTTCAAGTTCAACGATATTAGACTGTAGGCTTTCGGCACAATTTGCCATTAAGACCAAGTCGTCAGCATAGGCCAGACTGCTTACTACATTTCCACCTAATTGAATCCCTCCCTGCCATTTTATACCTTTCAGCAGATGATCCATGTAAACTACAAACAGCAAAGGTGAAAGATTACAGCCTTGTCTGACCCCTGTAAGTACCCTGAACGAAGAACTCATTCTGCCATCAATTCTCACTGAAGCCCAATTGTCATCATAAATGCCTTTGATTGCTTTTAATAATCTGCCTTTAATTCCATAGTCCCCCAGTATGGCGAACATCTTTTCCCTCGATACCCTGTCATATGCTTTCTCTAGATCTACGAAACATAAATACAACTGCCTATTCCTCTCGTAGCATTTTTCAATTACCTGGCGCATACTGAAAATCTGATCCTGACAGCCTCTCTGTGGTCTGAAACCACACTGGTTTTCATCCAACTTCCTTTCAACGACTGATCGCACCCTCCCTTCCAAGATGCCAGTGAATACTTTGCCTGGTATACTAATCAGTGAGATACCTCGATAGTTGTTGCAATCCTTCCTGTTCCCTTGCTTATAGACAGGTGCAATTACTGCTTTTGCCCAATCTGAAGGTACCTTACCAACACTCCACGCTAATTTTACTACTCTATGAAGCCATTTCATCCCTGCCTTCCCACTATACTTCACCATTTCAGGTCTAACTTCATCTATTCCTGCTGCCTTATGACAATGGAGTTTATTTACCATTCTTTTTCACTTCCTCAAGCATAATTTCACCAACATCATTTTCCTCCTCCCCATGAGCTTCGCTGTTCACAACACTACCAGGATGATTTCCTTTTACATTGAGAATATGTTCAAAATATTCCCTCCACCTCTCCAGTGATTCCCTGGGATCTATTATGAGTTCACCTGAATTACTCAAAACACTGTTCATTTCCTTTTTCCCTCCCTTCCTAAGATTCTTTATTACTGTCCAGAAAGGTTTCCCTGCTGCTTGACCTAGCCTTTCCAGGTTGTTACCAAAATCTTCCCATGACTTCTTTTTGGATTCAACAATTATTTGTTTCGCTCTGTTTCTTTCATCTACATACAACTCCCTATCTGCCTCGGCCCCTGTTTGGAGCCATTTCTTATAAGCCTTCTTTTTACGTTTACAAGCTGCTCTCACTTCATCATTCCACCAAGATGTTCGCCTTTTCCCATCTTTACACACAGTTGTTCCAAGGCATTCCTTGGCTGTTTCTACTACAGCATCCCTGTATGCCACCCATTCACTTTCTATATCCTGAACCTGCTTAGTGTCTACTGTTAGAAACTTCTCACTAATCATATCCATGTACTTCCGTCTAATTTCCTCGTCCTGGAGATTTTCTACCCTTATTCGTTTGCAGACAGATTTCACTTTCTCTACCTTAGGCCTAGAGATACTTAGTTCACTACAGATCAGATAGTGGTCTGTATCATCAAAAAATCCGCGGAAAACTCGTACATTCCTAACAGATTTCCTGAATTCGAAGTCTGTTAAGATATAGTCTATTATGGATCTGGTACCCCTAGCCTCCCATGTGTAGCGGTGAATAGCCTTATGCTTGAAGAATGTATTCGTAAGAGCTAAACCCATACTAGCACAAAAGTCCAGCAAACGCTTCCCATTCCCATTAGCTTCCATATCTTCTCCACATTTACCAATCACCCTTTCGTATCCTTCAGTTCTATTCCCAACTCTCGCATTGAAATCGCCCATTAGCACTATTCTATCCTTGCTGTTTACCCTGACTACGATGTCACTCAATGCTTCATAAAACTTGTCAACTTCATCCTCATCTGCACCCTCACATGGTGAATACACGGACACAATTCTAGTCCTAATTCCTCCAACTGACAAATCTACCCACATCATTCGCTCATTTACGTGCCTAACCGAAACTATGTTCCGTGCAATGCTATTCCTGATAAAGAGGCCTACCCCAGACTCTGCCCTTCCCTTTCTAACACCCGTCAAGTACACTTTATAATCTCCTATCTCTTCCTCGTTATCTCCCCTTACCCGAATATCACTTACTTCTAGCACATCTAGATGCATCCTCTTTGCTGACTCAGCCAGTTCTACTTTCTTTCTTCCATAAGCCCCATTAATATTGATAGCTCCCCATCGAATTCCATTTCGTTCGCCAAGTTGTTTATTATTATTATTATTATTATTATTATTATTATTATTATTATTATTATTATTATTATTATTATTATTATTATTATTAGGGTTTGGAAGTTTATGACCTGAGGAAGTAAAAAATATGCAAGTATGCCCTAAAAACTACCTAAATATGACCCCAAAAATGTACAATATGACTTAAGCATTTTAGGAGTTTTACTAACATTAAACGTGCCAAAAATGTGAACAGCGATAATTCAGCACACACATTTAATTATTTAAACAGATAGAGCTACTGTAGGTGCGTTAAAACTCAATATACTCATTCAGTATCAGCCCTGAGGCGAATTTATTTCTCACTCTGTTTTCCTAAAATAAACCAAAAACGAAGAATTAGCATGCTTTTTACTATCTGTCGGCGTACGTTCGTGCAGTACCTCTTTTTTTTTTTGGAATAATGTATTTTAAACCTGCTACCTATCTGTTTCGGGAGAAGAAAGAAAAATACATCTACTACCGTCTTTTGAAATCCTGTGTTATCATTTGTTTGACACTCGACGCAGATAACATGTACCTACCTTGTTAAAAACAGCACCTCAATTTAAACAAAAATACTCAAAATATGACCAAAAATGACCTTGTATCACTCAAATAAGCAAAATACGACCAAAGTAATAAAAATGGTCAAAATATGAATTTATATGCAACTTAAAATTTCTTTAAATGGGGTCAGGATTCCACCATTCACACGCAGTTATTTTCCAGATTTCTGGAAAAATGATCTCAGGAAAGAAATATATGACTTTTCCTTAACATCCGAAACTTAACCCCTTTCTGCTGTCCACCTGCCGTTCTTCACGAAACCCCTTAAAGTTATTGATCTGGTGTCGGTACTTGGTTCTATTAACAATGTCTTCCCGATTTAGTCCATTTTTTTTTTAGATCTTCTCTGGCCTCCCTGAACCACTTATCACATGTGTTAGGTCTTCTATCGAGTATGGTAAAAATTTTCTTAGTCAACCGCTTGTCTTTCATTCCAGATAGGTGGCCATTGAACTTGAGCAAGGCCAACTATCTAGTGCGGCCTTGAACTTGAGTCGTCGCTTCTTGATTGATTCCATCAGTCGTTCGGTTTTTCGGTATAGTTTCTCTCGTCCTCGCAACCTGTATTGTTCAGCCACGATCTTTGGGCTCATTATCTTTCGAAGGATCGTCTTCTTAAACTTCTCAGCTTCTCTCAGACGAGCCTTTCCAGAAACTTGGAGGCGTTCACTTCCATAGGGACATTCGGGTTTAATCACCGTGTTGTAATGTCTGAGTTTAGCTTGCACTGAAATTCCCTCTTCCTTGCACAGGTTGTGTGTTCTGCGAAACTCTGCGACCATCCTATCTCGCCTACTGTTGTTAACTTTTCTTCCATTAAATCCCATCTGTACAATCTCACCATTATTATTATTATTATTATTATTATTATTATTATTATTATTATTATTATTATTATTATTATTTCCGATGAGGCCTGCTAAGGACCACGTGCCAATTTCATACTTTGTTGTTTTTTCTTCCGCTCCTTCCAATATTCTTCCATCCTTTCACTATGCTGTTTCCTTCTGTCCTCGGACCACTTCGCACCAGGCTTCTTGTTCAATTTCAATCTTCCTTGGATTCCTTCCATACTTACTACCCTCTTTCTAAAAATGTCTCTGTCCATAATTTCTACTTCTCTTGTATTATTTCTTTCTGAATCTTTCTTTACTTCTTGAATCGAGCTAGTTGTTGCCTTTTTGTCCCAAAGGTACTTGAAAATCCTTTTTGTTAATCTGGAACCACCCATTCAGTAAATATGTCCGAAAAAATTGCAATCTTCTTCTTCTCCTTCTTCCACTTCTTCTTCTTCTTATTAAGCATTCACTAAGAAAATATGTCCTTATAAGAACCCGCTACAGAGTAAAATGTGAGTATTACCTTTCTGTAGCCTCCATGGATGCCTATTTATAACCCCTTCCAGATAATATTTTAGACAGCTATGGCAAGCGCTGAACTACTTGTTTACATCCGGTGTTGTGAACAAAGAGATGGTTGTGAACTAGTAGTGGCGCATCATACATTTGTGTGCGGGAACTGTGTTACTCATTGCCTGGAAACACATTGAAAGTGTCAGTCGCTAGCGAGCTTCAGCCGAAGCAAGTCACTCCGAGCTCTTACCTCTCGCTTGCGTTGACCGTGTAGCATAACGTGTATTGTGTTCGTTCTTCAGTGTGTTTGTATAATTACACTTCGTGTGCTTTCACGCTACGAACTTACACTTCTCTCAACATGGCTAATGGAATAAACCCTGATACGGGGACTATATTAAAAGAAAGTTTATTAAGATATTATTCGTCGTCAGCGGACATGGATTCAACGCAACCAATTCAACCCAGTCAACAAGTCAACACAAACCAGCCTTTAGTGAAAGTTTCCTCAAATCTACAGCAACAAGCAGCTTCACAGCAGCAGCATTCACAACGACGGGAACAACATCATGTAAGTCCAGAACTTATTAATCAACGTTCTATGTCTTCAACCTCATCACGACCTCTTTTACAACCAAGTAAACTTGCTGAACTTCAACGTGCGCACGAAGCACTTGCTTCTCCCGATCCCCCGTTACAACAGGACGATGGTTTTCAGACTCCCAGTAAAAAGTTAACTGTATCCGCTGCAAGATTAAACAATAAGTACATGGTAGATTTCACAGCCGTTCATAATAAGTATGCTCCTCTTGAACGCATGGATGATAACACTGCAGGCGACAATGTTGCCCCATTAACACCTAAAGTTAACGTGCCACCAATCTTTCTCCACGAAGTAAATAATTATCAGCAAATTATTAGAGACTTGAATACTGTAATCAGCAGTGATTACACTACACAACAGCGCGGCAAAGTTCTCAAGATAAATACTACCACTATCAGCGATTATCGTTCCGTCACCAAATTTCTAGAAGAATCCGAACTTCAATTTCATACCTTCCAGGACCCTACCACCAAAAAACTTGTTATCATTCGTGATGTCCCATACTCTATTACTGACTCGGAACTCCACTCAGAGTTACAAGAGCTTAACTTCCCAGTACGCAAAGTTACTCGGCTTCTTTTCAAAGATAAGCAGCCCATGCCCCTCTGCGCCGTTGAATTGGACAACACGGAAGATGCAAAAAGAATTTTTGACTTGACACACATTCAGCGTGCCATTATTTCGGTCGAACTTCGTCGCAAACCACAAGACATTTCACAGTGTACCCGATGTCAACGGTTCGGTCACACTAAAAACTTCTGCAAGTTAAGTCCACGCTGCGTCAAATGCCCTAATAATCATCACTATTCAGCATGCAATAAACCACGACAAGTACCTCCAACGTGTGTCAACTGCGGCCAAGATCACGCTGCAAATTACAAAGGCTGCCCATATTATCTCAATATGAAGAACAAGCTCAGGCGTGCAAGTACTTCTCCTCCAACACCGATGTTCACCAGCACCCAGCCCAACATTATCGCCCCCACACCACCAGCTAATAATGCTACGAACTTTCCTCCGCTACCATCTCGACCTTCGCTCGTTCGAACATCTAACCCCTCAGCATGGCAACGCCCGCTTTCTCAACGTTCTCCGCAAAACCCAATATATTCAGCTCAGAATCCACCGCAAAATTCTTCTCAACCTGCATCGTCTTCCAGCCTTGTCCAGCCGATTATAGCCTTTCTTACGCCTTTCATCCCCCAAATCAAATCATTTATCATGAAATTACTCTCAGAAATCCTTAACAATGGTTGTTAGTGCCAATCCTCTGTTTTCCCATCTCACATTTCTCAACTGGAATGCTAACGGTTTGAAGGTCAAACGTGCCTCCTTCTTGGAGTTCATATCCCGCCATAATATAGATGTAGCATGCATTTCTGAAACTCATCTCGTTGAACATGAACGTTTTACAGCACCTGGTTTCAACATCTACCGATGTGATCGCCAAGCTCCTGTCGCCTCTGGTGGAGTGGCAGTCCTCATAAAGAAAAGACTTAAACATTATCCGATATTCTTACCACAGTTAACCACTATCGAAGCTTGTGCTGTTAAAATTGAATTGCGCAATGGAACCCCTTTGACAGTCATAGCAGCCTATAAACCCCCTTCAGCTCGACTCCACGTTGAAGATATAAGATTATTGTTTCAAGACAAGTTACCAACCATCCTAATGGGAGATCTTAACAGCAAGAACGAGATTTGGGGCTGTCGTGTAACAACTCCCAATGGTAGACAGCTGTTAGCAGCAACTGAACTTCAAGCCATCCACGTCGCTGCTCCAGACGAACCGACTCATTACCCATCTAACTTCAATCACCAGCCGGACATTCTCGACATAGCCCTAATCAAAAACGTCGCCTTCCCCATTTATATGAGACCAGTGGCTGAAATGGATTCGAATCATTGTCCAGTAATTACATCCTTTTCTGCTGAAACTTTCGTTCAACAACCACGTACTCTTACTCATGGTTATATTAATTGGGACATTTATCACCACCAGCTTGACTCCTGTCTTCAACCAAATATGCCCCTCAAGACTAGAGAAGATCTTGACAATGCCATTTGCCACTTCACCACCATTATAACTACTTCACTCAAAGCAGCTACTGTGCCCCAAAGGAGGCCGCAACAGCCACCTCTTCACTCAACATTTCCCCTCAGAATTTTAAGACTCATCAAGGCTAAACATAAAATGCGACGTCTGTGGCAGGCTCAGCGCCTACCTTGGCAACATCATAGATTAAACCAGCTTATCAGATTAGTACGCACAACTTTAGATAATCACCGTTATGCTTCGTACCAGCATCATCTCTCTGGTCTGTCACCTGATGATTGTACACTCTGGAAGGAAACCAAACGAATACTACATGAACCAAGCCTTATTCCTCCTCTGAAAGCATCTGATACCCATTATTTGAGTGATTCTGAAAAATGTGATATACTTGCAGATGTTTTTGAAGCTTCCTTCACTCCAAACCCACCAATAAATCACGAGTATAACAGTGAAATAGAAGCGTTTCCAACATTCTGCCCTACAGTTCCATAAAGAATCAAATTTACCCCACCGGGAGAAATACGAAATCTGATCAAGAACCTGCCCGTCAAGAAAGCTGCTGGACATGATCTCATCCCTAACATAGCCTTGAAGCACTTCACTCGAAAAGCACAATCATTCCTTGCATCTATCTTCAATGCTCTTCTTCGTCTTGGGTACTTTCCCGACACATGGAAGCATGCAGAAATAATTGCAATTCACAAACCTGGGAAACCTTCGACACTACCCACGAGTTACCGACCAATAAGTTTATTACCAACATTATCCAAATTATTTGAGAAAATCATCCTTAAAGGTCTAAATAATTTCTTAGAGGACACATCTCTCCTTCCACATCACCAGTTTCGCTTCCGTCAACGGCATTCGACAACTCATCAGCTACTACGACTTACGGAACACATTGCGCAAGGTTTCGAGCTCAAACATCACACTCTAGCAGCGTTCTTAGATTTTACAAAGGCATTTGATAAAGTTTGGCATAAAGGCCTGTTATACAAATTGCACACAATCTGAATTCCACATTATATATACAGCATCATCTACAGCTTCTTGAGTCAGCGTATCTTTCGCGTACGTATCAATTCCACGTATTCAACACCTCGGCTCATTAACGCCGGAGTCCCACAAGGTTCTATTCTTGGTCCAACCCTCTTCAACATTTATACCCATGGTATCCCATCGCCTCTATTCGTCAACGTCGCAATGTATGCAGATGATACTGCTGTCTTCACATCCCACCATGACATTTTAACTGCCACTCGTCAACTGCAAGCCTCTCTGCAAACTATATCAACGTGGTTAGATGACTGGAGAATTTCACTGAATGTACCAAAATGTGAAACCATGATCTTTACTCTTCGACCTCCACCTCTCCCACCACCAATCTTCCTAAATGGAACAGCCATCCAATAGACGCCTAACGACAAGGCCGTGAAGTACCTGGGAGTATTCCTTGACCGTCGCTTATCATGGAAATACCATATAAATCAGAAATTAAATCTAAGTTATGCACGACTAAGAAGACTATATCCTCTCCTAAACAGGAAATCTTCCCTCAAATTTGAATGTGGATTACTTCTCTACAAATCACTGCTCCGTCCTTTATTCACCTACGCCTGTCCAGTCTGGGAGGGGCGGCTCGATTCTCCGTATCATCACCAACGCCCCTTGGTACGTCCGAAACAAACAGTTACATCGTGAACTTCAGTTAGACACTTTGGAACACGCGATTTCAATGCACGCCAAGACGTTCTTCAAGAAACTCCAAAATGTACCTGGTGCTGTGTTCTTCGCCCTTGGAAAACGATCCACACTTCCACGACGGATTAAAAATAGACTTCCTCAAGTTTTACTTTCGCCAAGAGAAGAATCTGAAGATGAACAGTGAGTGTTTGTGTTTATCAAAAATAAAATACATCAACGTGAACGAATTTCCACTCGAGTGCTATTGTTGCTCAGTGCTTCCTTTATTCCACTGCCCATTTACTTCTCAATGAAATATTAGTATAACAAGCATTACCAAGAACATAAGAGTTAACTTGCCTAGCAAAAACTGGAACATCTCTTTGTGTTAGTGACCAATTGCTTTTTATTTTTTTAAATTTTATTATCCGTGTGTGTATCCTTTCCAGCACTTTATTACAAACTCTCCTCACTTATTCTAGTTACAGAAGGGCCTACAGGAGGTCGACTTCAAATCTCGTCCTTAGTAAGTGATTATTTTTGCCTTGTTTTGTTATGTACTAAGATTTTTGTTTGTTGTTTGTTTGGTTGTTTTTCTTTTATGTCTTGTCAACAGTAATCTGATATAGCATGTATTTATGCTGAACGATTAAATACTACATTAAAAAAAATTGAAAGTGTAATTGTAGAACCTATATTGGTGTGTGAATTTATGGGGTGTTCTGATAGACCTGTGTATTGGATATCATCCCAATTTTCGCCTTGTGATGCAATGGTTAGCGGAAAACGACGGTAAACCACTGCTAGGATGGCAGGAAGGCAGATTTTTTACCCATTATTCTTCTTATGTAGCTATATTGTTATTGGTTTTCTGTCCCACTTCTACAGTTTTACGAGACGCCCATGTGCCAGAATTTTGTCCTACAGGCAAAGGAGTTCTTTTACATGCCGGTAAATCTATGAACATGAAGCTGGCGTATTAGAGCACCTTGTACTGTAGACTGAACCGAGATCGAAGCCGCCAACTTCAGCTCAGGAAGGTAACGATCTACCGTCCGAGCCACTGTTTTTGTTTGTTTTTGTTTTTAACAGTTTGCTTTACGTCGCACCGACACAGATAGGTCTTATAACGACGACGGGATAGGAAAGGGGAGGAAGCGACCGCGGCCTTAATTAAGTTACAGCCCCAACATTTGACTGATGTAAAAATGGAAAACCACAGAAAGACATCTTCGGGGCCGTCGACAGTGGGGCTCAAACCCACTATCTCCCGGATGCAAGTTGACAGCTACGTGACTCAAACCACGCAGCCAGTCGCTCGGTGAGCCACTGAGTCTGGCTCATGTTGTTTTCATTCGGAATGTCATTTTATTGTGCCACTTATGACTTAGAATAAAACCCCAAACCCCATGGCACTACAGCCCTTGAAGGGCCTTGGCCTACCAAGCGACCGTTGCTCAGCCCGAAGGCCTGCAGATTACGAGGTGTCGTGTGATCAGCACGACGAATCCCCTCGGACATTTTTCTGGGTTTTCTAGACCGGGGCCGCTACCTCACCGTCAGATAACTCCTCAATTCTAATCACGTAGGCTGAGTGGACCTCAAACTAGCCCTCAGGTCCAGGTAAAAATTCCTGACCTGGCCGGGAATTGAACCCGGGGCCTCCGGGTAAGAGGCAAGCACGCTAGTCCTACACCACGGGACCGGTATGACCTACAGTAAGGACATTTAAATACGCTGGGCTGACTGACTCAGATGGTCTTCTGTATCCAACTTGGCAGGTTCGATCTTGGCTCACTCCAGTGGTATCTGAAAGTGCTCAAATACGTAAGCCTCGTGTCGGCAGATTTACAGGCACGTAAAAGAACTCCTGAGGGACAATATTCCGGCACCCTGGGGTCTCCGAAAACCGTCAGAAGTAGTTAGTGGGGCATAAATTTCCTTATGGGTATCACTCTAAGTACCTAGGTGTTAATATAAGGAAAGATCTTCATTGTTTTCCCAATAAATGGAATATAAATAAAGGGTCCAGATCTCTGCACATGATTATGAGGGTATTTAGGATTTGTACTGAGGATGTAAAGGAGAGGGCAATATTAGTCTCTCGTAAGGCTCCAGCCAGAATACGGTTCCAGTGTATTAATATATATTTTAAAAAAAGCTCGATTTGTTCTGGGTAATTTCCGAGGAAAGAGTAGCGTTATGAAAATGTTGCAAAGTTTGGTCTGCGAAGACTTTGGAGAAAGGATACGAGCTGCTCGACTAAGAGGTATGTTCCGAGCCGTCAGTGGAGAGATGGAGTGGAATGACATTAGTAGACAAATAACTTTGAGTGCTGTTTTCAAAAGTAGGGAAGATCATAATATGAAGATAAAGTTGGAATTCAAGAGGTGAAATTGGGGCAAATATTCGTTTATAGGAAGAGGCATTAGGGATTGGAATAATTTAACAATGGAGGTGTTAAATAAATTTCCAAATTCGTTGTAATGATTTAAGAAAAGACTAGGTAAACAACAGATAGGGAATAACAATAACATTGTTGTTATTAAATTGAAATATGAAACACTATGTCGTCTAGCAAATGCAAAACAGGCTGCATTCATCAAGAAAATAATTTGGTTAGGTAAACCGATGCCTGGATTGAAAACCTCCACGTCAGAACTACTGTAGTGATATACTGTATGCCGCGGATTAATATTCGGCTTAAGGAATACTTCTAGTTCATGAGTGTTCATTTTTCACTAGTCGATACCGTATATGACCACCATAAAATTTCTCCCCTCTGTTCGCTGTACTCTGGGGTGCTGAGCCCTTGTGAACCATGAACCCTAACGGGCGGCAGGGCAAACACATTCCTGAGCTCAAGATGAGGGTGGAAGTGAGCAGGGCTAGGCCTCGCTGACCGAGCGGTCAAGGCCAAGCCCGGGCACCCAGCCTTTCGCTTCGTAAGAAGGCTACCACTTCCCGACGAAGGGGGCTTTGCATCATTGCATCTTCCATCGTATTCTTACTGCAATATTGTCAATTTTAATGTCTTGCAAAATCCATGAACTTTTATTAGAAGCCATTTTTATGAAGTGTACAATCATAATAAATTTAAAACCCAAGAATGATAATAATAATAATAATAATAATAATAATAATAATAATAAATAATAATAATAATAATAATAATAATAATAATAATGAGAGGCCGATGACTTAGATTTTGGACTCCTTTAGACTACAAGCAGCATCGATTCAGTATTATACTATAGAAGCTGTCCCTTGATCAGTAATACTATTGTTTTACGTCAGTCTGTGAATGCGAGCCATTCGGATCGGATCCACTGATTGTTTTAAATTCATATCCATCCATTCATTCTTCGTCCCAACGCGTTGAATTCCGGTCAGTGGAGGATTTTGGACTTTTGCATTGTCATTCCATCATTGCATAAAAATATAGAAAATAAAGAAAGAAAAATCTTAAGGAAAATATTTGTACCAGTCTATACACATGGAATCTGGATGATGAAAATGTAAATATCGTATAACTTTGAATGCCGGGAGTGTCCGAGGACAAGTTCGGCTCGCCAAATGCAGGTCTTTTGATTTGACTCCCGTAGGCAACCTGCACATCGTGATGATAAAATGATCATGAAGACGACACGTACAGTCAGCCCCCGTGCTATTGGAATTAATCAATTATGGTTAAAATTCCTGACCTGCCGGGAATCGAACCCGGGAGCCCTGTGCCCAAAGGCCAGCACGCTATTTAGCCAGTGAGCCGGACATCTGGATGATAAGGAAATATCATGACCTGTACCAGCACTCGGAGGAAATCTCAGACACATTTAGGAAAATATATTTGAAGTTTTACGGACATACTCTCACAGTGAGGAATCAGAGATTGACCAAAGAATTCTGAACCTTGCCCTATCAATGAAAGTTAAAAAAATAAAAAACAATTGGCTGCTCGAAGTTGGAAAAGATCTTCCGGAAATAGGCATCAAAGATGACATTGTGTTAGACAGATCTAAGTTCAGACAATCGCCGCTTTACATACCATCCAAGCACTGCCACCAACAAAACCTGGTCAGAAGATCGCAAGAAAAGCCACAGCGAGAAGAGGAAGAGATTTTGGGAGAAAAAGGCAACGATATCAGCTAAAATAAGTTCAATCGCATTTCCTTAGTTGGGCATCTCGAAATAATAATAATAATAATAATAATAATAATAATAATAATAATAATAATAATAATAATAATAATAATAACAATAATAATAATAATAATAATAATAATAATAATAATATCCGCCTCCGTAGTGTATTGGTTAGTGTGAATAGCTGCCACCCTCCGGAGGCCCGGGTTCGAATCGCGGCTCTGCCAAAAAATTTAAAAAGTGGTACGAGGGCTGCAAGGGGCCCCACTCAGACTCGGAAGGAGGTTCGATTCCCACCTCAGCCATCCTGGAAGTGGTTTTCCGTGTTTTCACACTTCTCTTCCAGAAAAAATGCCGGGATGATACCTAACTTAGGGCCACGGCCGCTTCCTTCCCTCTTCCTTGTCTTTCCCTTCCAATATTCCAACACCCCACCCCCACCCGCCACCTCCACAAGTGCCCTGTTCAGCATAGCAGGTGAGGCCGCCTGGGCGAGGTAGTGATCCTCCTCCGCAGTTGTATCACGACCCGAAGTCTCACGCCCCAGGACACTGACCTTGAGGCGGTAGAGGTGGGATCCATTGCTCAGTCCGAGGGGAAAACCAACCCTGGGGGGTAAACGGATTAAGAAAAAAAGAATTTTTTTTTTTTGCTAGTTGCTTTACGTCGCACCGACACAGATAGGTCTTATGGCGACGATGGGACAGGAAAGGGCTAGGAGTGGGAAGGAAGCGGCCGTGGCCTTAATTAAGGTACAGCCCCAGCATTTGCCTGCTGTGAAAATGGGAAACCACGGAAAACCATTTTCAGGGCTGCCGACAGTGGGGTTCGAACGTCCTATCTCCCGAATACTGGATACTGGCCGCACTTACGCGACTGCAGCTATCGAGCTCAGTAAAAAAAGAAATAATAATAATAATAATAAAATAATAATAATAATAATAATAATAATAATAATAATAATAATAATAATAATAATAATAATAATAATAATAATAATTTGCAAAATGTCCAGTATACTTTCCGGTTGATATCAATCCAGGAACACTATAAAATTATCGAAAACATCACATAAGGACATATTAAGAGGTTGAATCAAGAGAGGTTGACCAACGTATTACTCCTTCAACAAGAAAAGTGAAGAAAAGTGAGAAACACAGCCTGGAGGCTGGGCACAAAGACTTAGCTCAAGTGGGTGTCAAGGAAGACGAGGTACAGGACAGATTAATCATTAGGAAATAGGTTGCGGAAGTGAGGGCTGCACCTGAAAAGCCACTGACCAAACCACGGAATCTCAGTGGAAGATACAAAATAGAAAACCCAATGATTTAGTGATCTTTGGCGAGATTGCAAAGAGAAGGTCATTAGTCTGGTTGACAGAAGAGCAAGTAGATTGTGTAAACGATGCTCACAGATGGCAGTATCGATGAATAATAATAATAATAATAATAATAATAATAATAATAATAATAATAATAATAATAATAATAATAATAATTGTTACGGAGTTTTCCGTGGTAGGTAGAGGTGAAAGAAGGTGCGGGTGTGAATAGGTCTCCAGCTACGAAAGCAAAATTAATTTAAAATTTAACAAGGTTATATTTTCTTTTCAAAAACAAAGAAATAACAAGCATGGCAGGTACAAAGTAGCAAATCAAAAAGGGTAGTTACAATATTTACAGAAATTGGGCTTCGCGCCCTGATTTTACACTGCTTGGGCAATCAGCTCAGTTTTACCCCAAACACGAATTTTAACAGAGGGGCAGAAAACCCCATTCATACCTAGGAGCCCTTGCTCCAAATTACACAGAAAAGCCTCCACGAGGCATACAACACTCAATTTTCAAAAGAGCCACTCGCTCTCAAAATTTAAGCCTCTCCCAGGCCACACCAAACTCCACCTTCAAGTTGTCCTCGCTGGACATAGACACAGGGGTAAAATACCCAACCTACTGAGGTCTATTAAATAAAAATGGGCAATTACATGACCTCTAAAATAACAATTAGAGAGGAGGCGATCTTGCACTCCTAATACACTTGTTTTTTAAAAACCTAATCTGGCTCTAGGCCACTAATGCAAGGGCTAATCCCATACTACCGAGGTGACTTTAGAAAAGAGCAATTTGGTTTACATTAACGAAGAATAGGTTGAGAAAATAAGTTCACCTCAAGACAATGTGAGTGGGAGCTCGAGAGGGTTAGCACTCTCTATCCCAATATGCAGCTTAAAAGAGAATAGAAGAAAAGATCGTTACATTTTAGGAAAAGGTTACATGGAGGAACGCTTCGCACCCGCCCCGAGAGTTAAACTGCTGAGCTAGCAAAGAAAGAATTTATTAATCGGCCATTACCTTGTTGTTGACCGCTGCCGAGGAAAGAGGCGCTTCCCGCCTCCTGCTATGTACTTTATACACTGAAAGATGGAACAGAAGTGGCCCGGAGACCCTAAAATCAGCAGTTTAAATACTCTCGCAGAAGGTTCTAGGCGTTAGGGGAATGAAAACACCCTCCCGCGATGATTTTATTGGTAGATCAATAAACCCCCTACACAAGAAGAAGAAACACATAATTGGTGGAAAATTAATTCAAGAAATTCGGGATAGGCTAAATTTAAAACAAGGGGAAAGAAGGGGTTAATATTGCCAACTTAACCAAAGACTGAAAAAAATTTAGCAAAGAACAAACATTTGAAATAAAAATTTCTCCAACAAAATAGTTCTTTGACTCCGCACTAGGTTGCACTATTGTTGATCTTCAGTAGTGTCCTCTAGAAGAGAAAGTTCACACTTCTTACTTCAAGCGAAACAAAACCACATCAAAAAGGACACAGTTCAAAAACTCAATATTTTCCACGTGGTGACATCTTCTGAGAAAGTAGAGAATTAATAGCGTAGATAAAGTTCAGACTTCCTCCAGCAGAGGAGTTTCAACTGGCGCACATTTTAAATTAGCGGAGTGGAGGTGTACCGCCCGGTACAATAATAATAATAATAATGTCATTTGGTTTACGTCACACTAGCTACTTTCGCAGTTTTCAGAGAAGGCGAGAAATCTGAAATTTATTCCGCAGGAATTCTTTTACACCGATACAAAATTAGTGCATTTGAGCACCTTCAAATACCATCAGTTTGAATCGGAATCAACCAGCCAATTTGGACTCAGATGGCCAGAGCTTCTGTAGCCTTACTTCTGAGAAAGATCTTAACATTTTAAGTGTTTCATGGCCAATATCTGCCTTTATTATAATGATATTTAAATTTATTCATTAGAATTGTTAGTTTACCTGAGTATCACTATGTAGTTGATATTGTTTTTTTTTCTACTTGCTTTACGTTGCACCGACACAGATGTCTTATGGCGACGATGGTATAGGAAAGGCCTAGGAAGTGGAAGGAAGCGGCCGTGGCCTTAATTAAGGTACAACCCCGACATTTGCCTAGCGTGAAAATGGGAAACCACGGAAAACCATCTTCAGGGCTGCCGACAGCGGGGCTCGAACCCACTATCTCTCGATTACTGGATACTGGCCGCACTTAAGCGACTGCAGCTATCGAGCTCGGTGTGTTGATATTGTATGAATGTATTTTACTTAAATGAAGTTTCTCTGTTGAAAGCAAGAAAAATGCAAATTAGGAATTTCACTAACCAAAATAAGCTCGCACGACTTAATGGACATGACCAGTGAATAGAGTTGAAAATAATAATTAATTGAGAAATGTGAAAATATCAACAATTCAGAAAGTGATTTTAACGTGTTTTCTTATAAACCCACGATGTGTATTGTTTCTAAATAACTGTCATACATTACCCGTAAATAAAATCATCACCGAGCGGGTTAGCGGCGCGCAGCTGTGAGCTTGTAAAGCAACTTGAAAAAAAAGAAAAAAGAAAAAAAGGAAGAAAACAGTAAACATTAAAAGTTTGACACGGCAAAACAACCTGATAGACCTTTCTAGGTGAGCCTCCGTGGCTCAGACGGCAGCGCGTCAGCGTCTCACCGCTGAATACCGTGGTTCAAATCCCGGTCATTCCATGTGAGATTTGTGCTGGACAAAGCGGAGGCGGGACAGGTTTTTCTCCGGGTACTCCGGTTTTCCCTGTCATCTTTCATTCCAGCAACACTCTCCATTCTCATTTCGTAGCATTTATCATTCATTAATATATCACTTTGGGAGTGGTGACCCCATCGTAATAATAGCCTATATGTGATTCACTCATTACATCCCTGACCCGGTCAATGACTGGAAAACAGGTTGTAGGTTTTCATTTTCATTTTTCAGACCCTTCTAGCTAGAGCATTGCTAGAGTGGCATTGAAGCCTCAATCACAGGGCTAATTATCATTATTTGTTGACCTGGCATCGATTCTTTACAGTCTACCCATTCAGGATTCATGGAATAAGCAACAACAGTGCATGAAATGGAAAATAAGACGGTATCCTTTCCTCAAAAATGGCTTCACGGTACATATTACACCGTTAGCAATGGACTAGGGACTAAAATATTACCGCTACCCGAAGTGCAGCATCTGGTTGCGACGGGCTTGGCTTTTGTGAACGAGCGCGCGTAAATTCGTGAAATTTTTTTTTTTTTTGCTCTTTTGAGGATTATTTTTCACTGAAAAGCAAATTTTAGAAAAAGAAGTCTGATGTAGAAAAAAATAGACATGTGAAATCGTTGTTTCCAGTACATTTATATTGCCTTTGTGTGTGGCACTGCAACAAATGTACTGGAAACTACTGATTTCACGTCTGTATTATCGCGTTTTAAAACTGCTGCATTCAGGCTTGTAAGCAAGCACTGCACCGCACTTTGGTGACAAGTTACAACGCTCGTATTCTATCCGTGGGGTGGGAGGTGGAGTAGGAATTGAATAGCATGAGAGGCGCCAACTGAATTTTCATTTTCACACGTTACATGTATGTATTAAACATGCATGTAACTAAAGTCGAAAACCTTCCCAACAATTTGTGTTTTCTTGAGACTTCATTACCTTCACCTACACCGGGCGAGTTGGCCGTGCGGTTAGGGGCACGCAGCTGTGAGCTGTCGGCAGCCCTGAAGATGGTTATCCGTGGTTTCCCATTTTTACACCAGGCAAATGCTGGGGCTGTACCTTAATTAAGGCCACGACCGCTTCCTTCCCACTCTTAGACCTTTCCTGACCCATCGTCGCCATAAGACCTATCTGCGTTGGCAGGCTCTCGAGATTGACAGACCAGCGACATCTTGAAGACGGCCATGGTTGGAATCCAGGTCAATACTTGTGAGACTTTTAAAATAAAGTCATGTTCCAATGGTTCACATCCCACGCAACAACTGAGATTCCATATCTATGACCATGAATTCGACAGTCATTTATTAAACGCTTGCTTTCATTTCACTCTTTCTGATAAACCTTTGTCGACCAAGACTTGTTCTTTTCCATGCCCGAGAACAATAGTTTTCACGTCCTGATGGTCTTAAACTCTCTAATTCCCAGTCTAATTAAATTACGTCATAGTTGCTTTTGTTTACAATTTGTTTTACTTCCACCGACACGGAAAGGTCTTATGGCAACGATGGGGCAAGAAGGGGCTAGGGGGTGGGAAGGAAGCGGCCGTGGCCTTATTTTAGGTATAGCCCCAGCATTTGCTTGGTGTAAAAATGGGAAACTACGTAAAACCATGTTCAGGGCTGCGAACAGTGTAGTTCGGTGCCGGGCTGAATGGCTCAGACGGTTAAGGCGCTGGCCTTCTGACCCCATCGTGGCAGGTTCGATCCTGGCTCAGTCCGGTGGTATTTGAAGGTGTTCAAATACGTCAGCCTCGTGTCGGTAGATTTACTGGCACGCAAAAGAACTCCCGCGGGACTAAATTCCGGCACCTCGGCGTCTCCGAAGACAGAAAAAGTAGTTAGTGGGACGTAAAATAAAATAATATTATTATTAGTGTAGTTCGAACCTACTATCTCCCAAATACTGGAGACTGACCGCACTTAAGCGATTACGTCATAGGCTGTCACTATTGTAACGGCCGCAGAGTTTTGAGGGTTTCGTAGACTTAATTATTAAAATGTTTTCGCTGTTTCAACTAACCTCCAACTGAGCGCGCAAGTCAACACAGCGCCATCTTATAACAGAGTATGCGTGTGAGGTCACATATTCAGCACACATTTTGCCTTACTTTGAAGCGCTATGTTATGAAAACTACGGTTCAGATTTTTTTTTGCAACAGGTGTTGGTGTTTGAGTCATCAGTATATAGACTGGTTTGATGCAGCTCTCCATGCCACCCTATATTTTGCTAACCTTTTCATTTCTACGTAACTATTGCATCCTACTTCTGCTCTAATCTGCTTGTCATATTCATACCTTGGTCTACCCCCACCGTTCTTACCACCTACACTTCCTTCAAAAACCAACTGAACAAGTCCTGGGTGTCTTAAGATGTGTCCTATCATTCTATCTCTTCTTCTCGTCAAATTTAGCCAAATAGATCTCCTCTCACCAATTCGATTCAGTATCTCTTCATTCGTGATTCGATCTAACCATCTCACCTTCAGCATTCTTCTGTATCACCACATTTCAAAAGCTTCTATTCTCTTTCTTTCTGAGCTAGTTAGCAACATAATCGTTTAACACTCTCGGTGATATACGCGTTCTAACCAAATACTAAAAGCATCTTGAAATTTTTATTTCTATATGCCCGTTGTCGAGAAACGTAAGTCTACTTTAAACATTTATTTTGATTAAAATTACTTTCTAACTTCAGGTTACTCTCCTATAATCCAGATAAACTATATTGTTTCATCTTTCATTTCCTTAGCCCTCTCAGCAACTGCGAGTACAGAGCCAACAGAAAGATGAGAAAGAGAATTAAGTGTGTCCAAAGATGCGTTGAACAAGCGGGAGGACAGAGGTGTCAGGACCATTCAAAGAAGGGTAATGTGTAAGCTAGTTTAAGTAGAATATAAACTATATAAAAAGGGACGGAAAGACATATTAACGAAAAAACTTTGTAAGCTAGCAGGAACTCATAATCGTATACTGTACATTTAATGGAGAATAAGGCACTCGAAAAGTGACTGTACTTCATACACTCTTTTTAATGTGCTTTCGAAGTAGGTTATTAAACCGGTGATGTTTTGGATATTGTGTTGTTCTTGTTTCGTTGAGGATCCTTGGACCACGTGGTTCCTAACTCTGGTGAGCTTTCTTCTTAGCCCAGTATTCCTTCAACTTTACACTGTGGGTTGCTTTCCTTTCCTGAGCCCACTTCACTCCCACTCCTTAGCTGTCAGATCTTCTGATCAGCATTCTAAATTTAACCCTGTTGAATATACATGCTTGGGATCAATTTTAAAAAATTCTAGTTCTTTTCGAACTAGTTTCGTTCATTTAGCATTTGTCCCCTCCCCCTCTAGGAATGATGTTGAAGATTCATGAGGCCAGTCTCTTGTCCGTTCTATGTGACCGTAGAAGATACGTCTCCTCTTTCTCACGGCTGATGTTATGCTCTCTAAATGTTCGTAAAACTCATTGTTATGCCTGATTCTGTATTCACTTCCCTCTTTTTCGCACGATCGTTCGTTCTTTTAGTCCCCAATTTTTTACTTGCCCATTTTCGACCACCACGTTGAAGCATTCTGAGGCATACAGCACCGAAGATCTCCATGGCTAAATGGTTAGCGTGCTGGCCTTTGGTCATAGGGGTTCCGGGTTTTCGATGGTCGGGAATTTTAACCATCATTGGTTAATTTCACTGGCACGGGGGCTGAGCGTATGTGTCGTCTTCATCATCATTTCGTCCTCATCAAGACGTGCAGGTCGCCTACGAGCGTCAAATCAAAAGACCTGCATCTTGCGAGCCGAACTTGTCCTCGGACTCTCCCGGCACTAAAAGCCATACGCCATTTCATTTTCAGTACCGAAGATCTTACTATGGTTTCATAGTGCCGAAGTTTGAGGGGAAGAGAAAGGGATTTTGACTTGTAAATGTTCTTACAGACATGGAAATCTGGCTTTCATGTCTAGATCCTCACTAACGTTCGATATTATCTATTCTCTGAGGTATTTGTGGACGTAATTTTTTTAAATGCTATTTGTTCGGGGCGTCGACCCATGTGGATCATTTTCCCCTACTGGCACCATATTGTATGAACCTGCCTATAACTGAATTGGCAGTAGTTTGAAATGTTATGCGTGAGGCAAGGAAGATTAAGGACGTCACAAACACCCAGTCCCTAGGCTAATTAAAAACCCTTGACCCGACCGGCAATCGAACCTGGGGCCGCCGGGTGACAGATGGACGCGTTGCTCCCTACACCGCGGGGCCGGAGGTTTGTAGACGTTAGTCTTCTTTATTATTGTATCCTCGTGTGGAATTGAGTTGGGTGCATCTCTGATGTTGGTGATGAACTCTGTTTTGTTAATGGCAGCCCTACTCTAGCTGCTATTTGACTGAGGAGGAGATTTGATGCTAGGAGTGTGACGTCATTTGAAAAACACCTTTTCTTCTATAGCAATTTAATACCACACTGAACACACTGAAACGGTTTTCGACGGTCCTTGAATAGAACAGAGCTATGGAAGCAATTATGGTCTTACTTAAGGAACCGGTCTGAAAATGAGAAACTGCAGAGAGCCATCTTCAGGTCTGTCAATGGCGAATTTCGAATTCATCATCTTCCGAACTCAAGCTTACAGCTACTCAGCCTTCATATCTCGGCCTACTATTCCAGTCAATTATGAGTACAGCAGAATATTTCATATCTTCAAATGCTATTTACCATAGGACATGTTGGTCAAAGTTATGAACGCCAAAGTTATCCTCAAGGTTGCTCATTATTCAAACCAACGTGTCACAAACGGTTTCCAACTCAAATGATGCTATGAAATACTGCCATTTTTTGAGTATTTCATAACTTCTGTCTCCATTCTAGTCAATTAAAGGAGGATTTCCTGGTTTTTAGAAGTTTATTATAATCGGACTTGACTGTACTAGAAGTGGCCCACTTGATCCAATTTCGTATTAGAGACCTGGCGTTCAGTACCCTTAAGTTCGTTTCCCGACCGTCAATCTAATGTTGCCAGGCCCATGGTGGAGGGGGAGTTCATCTCACCTGGAGGACAGTTCAAGGATTTTAATCCTGAACTCAGCACTTAAACGGGTTCTTCTGACCACGTGAGTTCAACTTAGATGCTGTCTACGAAGAGAGGCGGCGGATTCGACCAAGAAAGCTAAGTAGGGGAAGTCCGTGTAATTTGTACCTATAATATTTTTTGTATTTGAAAATTTGGTTACCTCCTGTCTGAGGCAAGGTCAGCAAGACAGCCGAGGGTAGGTTTCTTCTTGGAAGTTGTTTGGAGGTTGAAGGGGGAAGAGGAAAACTATCATAATACTCACATTCCACGTAAGCTTATACGGTGATAAGTAAGTGTACTGTGAAGTAGTTATTTCAGCCAAGAGGTTGTTTAGCTTTTACAAGTACTGATAAAATACATAGTTTCATTAATAAATGTTAACTATTTTGCATATTATTTAGTTTTTGAAGAGATCTTTGCACGTCGTGTAATTTGCACTGCCCGAGAAGGTGTAGTAGTTTTACTGGTGTTCTAAAAGAACTTGTTTTATAATCTGAGGCCGGCCCTGCGGTGCAGGGGTAGCAAGCCTGCCTATTACCCCGAGGCACCGGGTTCGATACTCGGCCGGGTTAGCGATTTTTACCTGGGTCTGAGGGCTGCTTCGAAGTCCACTCAGCCTACGTGATTACAATTGAGGAGCTATCTGACGATTAAATGGCAACCCCAGTCTAGAAAGCCAAGAATAACAATCACATCAAAATGCTCTCCTTTCAATATTTCACTTATCTTGAACCTAATTTCATATCGATCAAATTGACGACAATTTAAACAAATTTATTAAGATGGCAGAAGTAAGGAATATTAAGATATATATGTAGGTTGTTTGGTAGATGACTACAATTTTTTTCTTCAGGTTATTGCTAGGGTCCTGAATACACATGATATCAAAATGCATCCCATCTGACTGGCTGTTATCTACATTCATCACGTTGCCGAAGAAGCAAAAGGCATGGAAGTGTAATGGTTGTAGGCTAATAAGCCTCAAGAGCCACACACTTATGTATTCTTTCGTGTAATACGTAACAGAATCAAGACTAAGTATGAACAAGACCTCGTCGAAACACAGTTTGGGTTCAGAAATTATTTTGGTACAAGGGAAGCATTGTTTGCTCTAAATATCCTAATACAGAACAGTCTAGATCAACAGCAAGAAGTGTTTGCTGGTTTCATTGATTTTGAAAAGGCATTTGATAGAGTACAACATCCAAAACTTGTACAAGTCCTAAAGGATATGGGAATTGACAGCAACGATATCCGCATTATTGAAAATATTTGCTGGAGACAAAAGGCCGTTGTCCGAATCGGAAACCAAACTACACAAGAGATAGCCACCCAAAGAGGAGTTAGACAATGTTGTGTTTTATCTCCATTATTATTCAACCTTTACTCGGATAACATTTTCAAAACAGCTTTAGGAAATCACAAATACGGAATAAAAGTAATGGTGGCATAATTAACAACAGATACAGTCATCTTGTGTGACAATTTTGAAGGACTCCAACTCCTGATCAACAATATTAGTGCAGTAAGTAAGGACATGGGACTAAAAATAAATGCTAACAAGACCAAGTTCATGATTTTCAGCAGACGTGACAGTGCTGAGGCAATATTACAACCAAATAACCGACAGACTGAGAGAGCAACCACTTTTAAATATCTGGGTGCCATTGTCACTGAACAACTTGATCCTGAGAAAGAAGTGAAACAGAGGATAGCAATAGCACGAAGAATATTTTAAAAAATAAAATTTTTCTTTTGCAATGACTACATAAATTTAAAACAGACAGACGATGGTCAAGTGCTATATATGGTCAGCCTTGCTATATGGTGTGGAAACATGGACTGATGATGATGATGCTTGTTGTTTTAAGGGGCCTAACATCAAAGGTCATCGGCCCCTAATGGTACGAAATGAAAGAACAAAAATTGCAAGGGGACCCACTGACCAAAATAAAAATAAAATATGGCATGAAGAATGAATGGATGGACAGGAACTCAACAAAACACAAAACAAACAAACAAAAACCAGTGGATCGGACTCAATACATATCAAAAATAACATTATTACCGACGAAGGAACCACTTATAAAGCACAATGATGCTTGGTGTCTAAAGGGGGTGCAAAATCCACGTCTAAGGCCCCACAGAATGGTACATGTCGCGAGTAAAATAGAACCATGTTATGTGTCATGTTGGGGTATTAATCAGAAGTAGCGAAGACTCACGGTGTTCCACAAAAGATGGTACTACTCACAAGTATTGCAATACGTACAAGTAACGCAGACCTATGGTGTGTCTCACACAATGGCCCAACTCAGAGTCAACGCAAACCGAGAAGGTTCCCCACCTAGGTGTACTAAACACGGGCGCCGGTATTCCCGTGGTGTTCCTCACATAGTGGGTACTAATCACAGGCAACGCAGACCCACGGTGCTGCTCATATAGTGGTACAACTCACAGGCTACGCTCAGACCCGCGGTGTTGCACACATGGGTACGACGCACGGGTACTGGAATCCACCAGGCCAGGCTTTTACTGCTACTAATCACAAACCTATTTCGTACCGAATTTAGTGGTACTACTCGCAAGTACAGGCAACCTATGGTGTTCCCCGCGTGATGGTACGATTCAAAATTAGTTTCATGGTTCTAATTCAGTCAGCCCTTGGTCGCCCCTTTTAGTCGCCTCTTACGACAGGCAGGGGATACCGCGGGTGTATTCTACATGTGCGTCCCCCACCCGCAGGGGGTAGTGTGTTTGGTCCGCGAGAGGTATTTTATTTCCCTCAAGTCCGCCGGCAAGCCGGTTAGGACCCCCCTATCCGCCACCTGGGAAGCACCCCGTGGGAGTATCACCTCTCCCCCTGCTACACTTGCGTAGCAGGTTCGTGGAAACATGGACTCTCAAGAACATATCAGTGAAACGCTTGGAAACCTTTGAAATGTGCATCCACTGTAGGATGCTCAGGATTTCGTGGGTTGCACGACTAACGAACCAAGAAGTACTCAGAAGGGCAAGAGCAAGTCGGGAACTCGTTCAAACATAAAAACATCCTTAGAAATGACCGTTACCCCCATCTTACAGCGGATTGTACAAGGCATTTTGTCCCGTGGTGGTCCTTTAACGTGCCGGAAGCCAAAGATGGCGTGATAATGTTGATCATCATTTTGAACAATGCTGCAAGGGAACTGTTCTGCATTTGTATATGCAAGCACAGAAATGGTGTCCCGACGTAAACAATCAACACTGCCCCACTCCAGTACTGGAAAGGAGGAGAGTGAGTGAAGGGGTAGCATTGAAGGCCACTTCAGTACCGAAAAGAAGGGGAAGGGAGTGAACGGGTAGTGCTGAAGGCACAGTGTGTGTACTGCTGTACATCCTCCACAGTGCCCATTTCAATCACAACAGCCTTGTAGCGGGATGTCTCCTTGTAACAATGAGTTAAGCTAGGAGGTGGGGGATACAATGCTTTGTTTATATGGGGACACCATTTCTGTGCTCGGGTGTACACATGATATGGGCTTGTGCCGTGTCAAGAAAATAAGTTGAAACTCTTTACGCTTCGCAGAAATTTTCTTCTGTAGACGCGGAGGAAAGTAATTTTCGTAAGTTTACCGTGCGAGTACACTCTTTAGAATTCACTTGTTCAATACGCGTACAAAACATACGGAACTATGGGCTATTTCATTACCAAAAAACAATTTTTTGTATCATACATAGCACTTTAACGCCTTTCGTATAACGAATAACGTTTGTTACTGGCAGTAAGCACAAGTATATTGAATGCACAGCCACTTCTTTCTCAACATATTGTTGCACAGAACCGCTTGTTCTCTCCTTCAGTAATAACCTGATACACTATCAAACAAACTTTGATGATCAATCAATCAATCACTACTGATCTGCATTTAGGAACTCGCCCAGGTGGCAGATTTTCTATTTGTTGTTCATCTAGCCTTTTCTTAAATGATTGCAAAGAAATTGGAAATTTATTGAACATCTCCCTTGGCAAGTTATTCCAATCCCTAACTCCCCGTCCTATAAACGAATATTTGCCCCAAGATGTCCTCTTGAATTCCAGCGTTATCTTCACATTGTGATCTTTCCTACTTTTAAAGACACCACTCAAACTTATTCGTCTCCTGATGTCATTCCACGCCATCTCTCCTCTGACAGCTCGGAACACACCACTTCGTCGAGCAGCTCGTCTACCAAACTTTGCAACATTTTTGTAACGCTACTCTTTTGTCGGAAATCATCCAGATATTACTCACGCCACAGTATTGCCAACATTTACCAATGGATAACGAATTCTGAAACTGAGGTTGGTAATTCCGCTACTAAATCCAGCACCAGAGTTAATATTTTGCAAATGTAAATGCATTTGTCTCAAACAAAAGAGATCTGACGTTGGGAATAAGTTCCTTAGTTAAGCCGCGTGTCGAATTCTGTACTTCAAGCAGCAGGAATTCCAGGTCTATTTAAAAATTTAAAATTAATCTTACTAGATCCACGATTTTGATTACCTAAAATGTTTAAAAATGATCTATAAAATAACGGTACAAATCCGGTAAAATGATCAAAATTTTTTAAAAGATGACAAATTTTTAAATTAAATTTTACAATCACTTTACTAATCGAGTTGTATACCCTATATTTATGTTATAGACATTATAATAAGATTTTTGGCTTTTGGCATGTCAAGAAAACAAAGTGAATTTATTTATTTATTTATTTATTTATTTATTTATTTATTTATTTATTTATTGGTGACGAAAGGTCCCATGAGCCTATGGCTCGTGATAGGAACAGTACACTATATACACTTCGTATATTATGGCTTTGTCAGTAAAGTGACAAGTAAATTTTTGGATAACCAAGAGATAGTTTTATTTTAACATGTTAGCATCATAGTTTTTCAGAAGTATATTTGGATGTTGCATGGCTATAATACATTAAATATGAACAATATATTAATGTATTAATTGAAGTAAATAATATAGAGGTTATATTAGGATATAGGCCTACGTATAGGAGTAATATTCCTTCAGTTTTTTCTTAAGACATTTTACCGATTTACAGTTCAAATAACAGGAGGCAATACGTAATTATTCCCTAAACATTAACGATTCTATGGCGTTCACTCCGTACCTTACTGAATTGGAGTGAGAGGGGTATATCCTTAATGAACCTCTAGTTTAATATCTATGAATATCACTAAAATGGGAGACGGTAACAGCAGAGTTGGTTACTCTCCCGTCTTGCTTATACATAAAGACTGATGATGAAAATGCAATTCGCTTCTGGAATGGCAGAATATTTGACTCTGAAAAAACTTCATGTGACGGTTCGAGGAACGAGCGGTTCATACATGATTTTGATGACTCTTTTTTAAGATTTCCAAGTTATTAACAGAATCTTTCCTACATCTTCCCCAAATTAATCTTATGTATGTTAGATGTGGGTGTATCATTGCATAATATATATGTACACTTCAATTGTTGTTAAGAGAAATTGCTGTATCTTAATCTGTGCGTTATTCCTATCAAAGGGGGAATTTTGCTGATGCATAATCAATATGCCTTTTCTAGGAAATTGTTGAGTCTAGTACTTTACCGAGATACATAGCTGAGTTTGAATCTCTGTATTACTTGGTTGTGTAGGGTAACAGTGTTAGTCGCTATGATCTTCACACATAACTTTGCTCCACGTCTTCAGGAAAAAAAAAAAAAAAAACTCGACCGTTCAAGAGGAAGACTTCTCCAATTGGAAGTTCCTCTCCTTGAATGTGGGCATTTCTAAGAATTAAGTGGTGATCAACGTCCCCTGATTGATAAAGCGTTGTAAAGATTCTC
Source organism: Anabrus simplex (assembly GCF_040414725.1). NCBI lineage: Eukaryota > Metazoa > Arthropoda > Insecta > Orthoptera > Tettigoniidae > Anabrus > Anabrus simplex. Next base: position 113,694,093 of record NC_090268.1, read on the forward strand.
ACGTCTGTGTATTTATCCCCACTTAAAGTTGCGATAATATATAATAGCACACGCGCAAATGTTTGAACATCGTCAAACATGTAAGAACATTCCTCAAAAAATATAAAATAGCATAATAAATTCCATATAATAACCAAATAATGACGTATTATTTTAGAAAAATAACCTAAAATACGAAATAGCAAAAAATGACAAAATAAATACCTAATAAATTAGCATTTCTATAATGTGGGAACTATGATAAGGATTTCTGTACAAGTTAGTAATGTCTGTTGTGAACCAATTAAGAAAGATGACATATTATCAAAATCCTAGCCCTGCTAATGACTCGATTTACTTAGTTCATTTCTTCATGAGTCGCGTGTCATCATACATGTCGGTAAAGGCACGATATCAAAATCTTTAAAAATTCACAAGATAGGCTATTTGAGTTGGTGAACTAAAGTGAATCATCCTGTACAACAATCAATGAAATGAAATTAACAAAGTTACTTCCTTACCTTTAAAGATAGAATCCAACAAATGTCTTGTATTACACCACTTACCGAGATCCCTGAAAAGAAAGAAGAATATTATGTAGTAACTGAATTATAGAAACATCACAATCATAAGAGACTTCTATAAATGAAGTTACTGGACTGAAAACGCCTGCTAGGTCTATCCTGGATTGGACCACAAGAGTACTTCAGACAGGGCTGGCCTAACGTAACGGTGAACGTGTGGACGCCGGGGACTCTGCTCTATAGGGCGTTTCCATTGTTTAATAATAATTATTATTATTATTTTGTTTAAACAGAGAAACTAAACGGATTTTTAGTTTTCAACACAAGCCAGTTAAAATATTACATAATATGATGCAAAGTATTTTGTGAAAATGTAATGAGGAAAGGCCTTCACATAGCGTCAAAAAGCAGGGGCGTAGGCAGAAATTATTTTTTCGTGGGGGATATTAAATATTAAACTTTGGGGACTTCTATAAAATAATGTTGGGTGCATATTGCGAAATTAGAAGCGCTAAATTAAAATTTTCAAAGTAACACAATTATTTAATTAAGACACATTTGTATTCATGTTGATGATTACAATAGCAGACGTCTCCTGCTTTTTGGCCAGTTCATGGATTATATTTTTTTACGGTCACATGTTTTTCTTTGTGTACACAAAAGTGCTAACACATTCAATCTTTCCTGTGCAGTCATATTCTGCAAATACCATTTTAAATATTTCAGGGATGAAAAAGAGAGGTTTTTTTTTCTAGTTGCTTTACGTCGCACTGACACAGATAGGTCTTATGGAGACGATGGGATAGGAAAGGCCTAGGAGTTGGAAGGAAGCAGCCGTGGCCTTAATTAAGGTACATCCCCAGCATTTTCTTGGTGTAAAAATGGGGAAACCACGGAAAACCATCTTCAGGGGTTCCTACAGTGGGATTCGTACCCACTATCTCCCGTATGCAAGCTCACAGCCGCGCGCTCCTAACCGCACTGCCAACTCGCCCGGTAAAGAGCGTTTTGGTGTGGGAGTAGTTACTAGTAAGACAGCAAATAGTTCCAGTATGTATTGCTGGGAAAATATCACTGCTGCAAAATGTTAACTGCAGAAATGAAGTCCATTGTTTCAGGATGATTGCTTTTAAAAGAAAAAAGAAAAATATTTATTAATGGAAGCATCAACACATTGTTGGCCAATAAGATTTCTCAAATTCAGAGCAAAACAATGAGCTACCTAAAATCTTCCTTTAAGTGGTTGCCACAATTAATCACAAGTTCAAAACTTCAAAATTCCGGTGGAGGGGGGGGGGACGATTGATTTATCCCCCTCTGCGTACGCCCCTGTCAAAAAGGTTCATTTATGGTTCAAATAAACTGCTATTAATCGTTTTATTTCGGAACTAAGCTATGGGTTACTTTTAAAGAATGAACACTAACATGATTTGGTGCATTCTATGTGAACAGTCACGAATTTCTGACCAACGCAATGTTGATATAGATTAATGTATGTGTGAAAGCTTTGTGCACCAAAGCCGACATAACACAAACTGAGTATACTGGCACATCTAACTTTCTGTCTGAGAATGTTATAAAAATTTAAAATCACGAACAATTTTCAATAAATGGAATGCCGCAATAATGAATGAACTTCTCGTATGGTGGGTGGGTAACAACTCTAATACGAAATACTAAACTTCGAAGACAAGTTCAGTGATTTTGCCCTTTCAAAATGTAAAGGATGATGATGATAATGATGCTTGTTGTTTAAAGGGGCCTAACATCTAGGTCATCGGACCCTAATTGTACGAAATGAGACGAAATGTAATGACAAATTAAAAGTCCAAAATCCTCCACTGACCAGAATTCAAAACATGACGACGAAGAATGAATGGATGGATATGAATTTAAAACAATCAGTGGATCCGACCCGCAATGCCCCACATTCCCAGAAACTAGCGTTATAGTATTACTGACCAAGGGACTGCTTCTAAAGCACAATACTGAATCGATGATGCTTGCAGTCTAAAGGGGTCCAAAATTCAAGTCATCGGCCCCTCATAATAGTACTTATCGCTAGGAAAGTAGAACCACACTATTTGCCATGTTGCGGTACTAATCAAAAGTGGCGTAGATTCGCGGTATTCCACACATTATGGTACTACTCGCACATTTAATACAGACGTATGGTGTTTCGCACATTGTGGCGCAATTTACAGGCACCGAAAACCTATGGTGTTCATCACATAAGTGTACTAACCACGGGGACTCGTACTATCCCATGGTGTTCCCCATATAGTGGGCACTAGTCATAGGCAAGCCAGAACCATGGTGGCGCTCACCCATGGTGTCGCACATATCGTGGTACTAATCGCAGGTACTGTAAAATCCGACAGTGCACTGTAAGTGGGGGGCTGACCGCACGGCGCTCCTGTATGCTACTAACCACTAACCTATTTGGTACCTAACATAGTGGCACTACGCGCAAGTAAAAGTGACCCATGGTGTTCCCCGCATGGTGGTACTAATCACAAGCAGTTTCATGGTTCTAATACAATCATCCCTTGGTCGCCCCTTTTAGTCGCCTCTTACGGCAGGCAGGGTATACGGTGGGTGTATTATTCGTCTGCGTCCCCCATCCATAGGGGGTTTTGTGTTTGTTCCGCGAGAGGTATTTTATTTCCCTCAAGTCCGCCGACAAGCCGGTTAGGGCCCTCCTATCCGCCACCTGGGACGCGCGAAGTGGGAGAATCACCTCTCCCCCTGCTACACCCGCGTAGCAAGGTCGTGGAAAATGTAAAGGAAACTTTTTTTTTCCAAACTGGCTGTACGTCGCACCGGCACAGATAGGTATTATGGGATAAGGAATGGCTAGGAGGGGGAAGGAAGGGGCCGTGGCCTTAAATAAGATACAGCCCGAGCAAAAGAAACACTTAATAATATAGGTTTGTTATCGAGAAGCGTCTGAATGGGAAAGAGTAAATTATTGTCTACTATTATCTTTGCTTTGTCCGACTCGGTGAGCGTACTGGCCTTCGGTTCAGAGGGTCCCGGGTTCGATTACGGGCCGGGTCGGGGATTTTAAACTTAATTGGTTAATTCCAACGGCACGGGGTCTGGGTGTATGTGTTGTCTTCATCATCATTTCTTCCTCATCACGACGCGCAGGTCGCCTACGGCCGTTAAATAGAAAGACCTGCACCTGCGAGCCGAACCCGTCCTGGGATATCCCGGCACTAAAAGCCATACGATATTTCGTTTCATCTTTGCTTTGAAAAAGATACATATTAAGCAATGGAATTATTTGTGACTTCATAATCAGCATATTATTATTATTATTATTATTAGTGCTAGTTTACTTTCCAAGATTGGAACTTACAGCTTTAGCAGGGATCCGGACCACGGGGACAGTCTTCCTTTTCAACAAAGGTTATTATTAGAACAGTTGTGGTCGGTCGTAGTTCTCCTCTCATAAAGCAAAGCAATATCGTCGTGAAATGTAAATTTCCCTGTAGTTCCTCTCTTTCACGTGGTATAAGCTCAAAATACCTCATTAGGGGCTTTTCAAATCGGAGTTTTATTTGCATTTACCACTTTGTAGTGCTTATGCATTTGCAAGTTAGGCTTTGATAGTGCTATGAAGAAAAAAACATTGAGTAAACGCTGATCAATTCTGATAATATTAATGTGAAATTATAATAATATTTGTATTAACATTTTAAAAATGCATTAATAATAATAGTCGACAAATACCAGTAAGTGGATCAAGTACTAAAAATGTAAATTTCATAACCTATGGATATGAGATAAAATATGAATATTCTTACGTCTTTTAGACATTGTTAGGGAAAGTAGAACAGTTGTTTAAGTTATGGAAAAAGTAACATTTTAAATTCCTGTGGTAGATGAAATGAAATAGCGTATGGCTTTTAGTGCCGGGAGTGTCCGAGGACAAGTTCGGCTCCCCAGGTGCAGGTCTTTTGATTTGACTCCCGTAGGTGACCTTCGCGTCGTGATGAGGATTAAATGATGATGAAGAACACACATACACCCAGCCCCCGTGCCAGCGAAATTAACCAATTTTGGTTAAAATTCTCGACCCTGCCGGGAATCGAGCCCGGGACCCCTGTGACCAAAGACTAACACGCTAACCATTCAGCCATGGAGCTAGACTTTGTGGTAGACGTTAGCAAACATCTGGTTTATAATAATAAAGGGGCGTAGAGATATCCTGAATGCATAGCAATATTTTCCACACCAGCTACAATAAATATTCTCCCAATCACGTTTCAGAGCTCGAACCCGTTACCTTAGCCTGCGAGCGCCATAAACCTTTCACTGCTATGATTGGCTAGTGGCACACAGAGGGATACGATTGACGTTCAAATGATTTACATGCGTTCTCCAAACAAAACAGGAGCGTAATTTATGCGTGCAATGATCATTTCTCATGCTATGCGTATGTTATGCAGCCAAAAGATTAATGTCAAAATTGCACTGACCGAGGGCAGAACCAAGATCAAAATAATGGACGCATCGCGTGTTTTTTCTCGGCCGAATTATAACCTGGAACAGGGATTCAATCCCACATGCATAGCATCAAATGTACATATTTTACAGAATGTAGCATTTGGGTTAACTCGGTTGTCATTTTGAATACCGGGGAGTGAATTCGATCCCTGGCTCACCCTAGATTCCAGCTATGGATTTTATGTCACTACAGAATCATGTTTATGAGCGAAGCTAGTGTTACACGCTTTTGTGCATTGCAAACAGGACGATATATTATTACTCCGCGTCGAACGCCAAGACTGTCTATTCTGATAGAAGTGGAGTGAAGTAATGATGTCGATGAGTGGCCATATGTGTATCCTGAATAATGATAATAATAATAATAATAATAATAATAATAATAATAATAATAATAATAATAATAATAATAATAATAACCATACACACATATACACATAATGCACATATTTATGGACTCTTCGGCGGACATTGGAGTACTACAGATTGGCGAGGGAGCAATGAGTGATATATAAGTGAAATAGAAGAAGGATCGAGTGAAGACGTAATGTTTAGTTGATTAGTGAGATGCAGTTAAGTGTTCTGGATATGAGGAGGTGGTAGTAAGTAGTAAAGTTTGGGTTAAATGGAGTAGGAAGCGAAACTTTGGTTGCACGTGAATCTGGGCTAATAGTGAGGTTAAGTAATGTAAGTTTGCATACCGTCTAGTTGAACAAAGAGCCTGCCAAGGTCAATCATCCCACGACCGTGATACCAGTAAATGTCTTGCCGCACATAATGCAACGGTGGTTTTTCTCGCCAGTGTGAACGACTGTGTGCCAATATTGCATAGGTGTCTTCCCTTACCAAAGTGAGTCAGTGCATGCAATCTTGGTTTTTGCATGCTAACACTTAGTGCAACACATATTTATGCATATCAAACGTTCGATATCAAAATGGTATAAGCAAGTAGAGAACTGACTGAATTAGGGTCACCAAATCTGCAGGATAGGAATGTAATCAGGAAAAATTGTTCACACAGGGGGATTTGAGGAAGATAAGAAACCAACACGACGTAACTGGTCGGAGGAATAGAAATCACAATCAATGAATATGAGAAACTATTGAGCAAGAAGGAAATCTGAACAAATGTAGTTTCCGCGAGGTTCTAAGTGACCCATTCGCGAATAATAATAATAATAATAATAATAATAATAATAATAATAATAATAATAATAATAATAATAATAATAATAATGGTATTACGTCCCACTAACTACTTTCACGGTTTTCGGAGACGCCGAGGTGCCGGAAGTTAGTTCCACAGGAGTTCTTTTACGTGTCAATAAGTCCACCTACGCGAGGCTGACGTATTTGAGCACCTTCAAATACCACTGGACTGAGCCAGGACAGAACCTGCCAGGAGGCCACAGCCTCAACCGGCTGAGCCACTCAGCTCGGCCCTTAAAAAAATAGAACCACCAAGAAAACTACTAGCATGGTTTTTGGTATCTGGCGGTGTACGTTCGTAAAACATATCTTTCTCGGAATCATGTCTTCTAAACCTGCTACGTACATATTTCGAGAAAAGAAAGAAAAACAGATTTACTACAGTATTTTGAAACCATTGTTTGAAACTCGATGCAGATAACCTGTACCTTGCTAAAAACGACGCCTCAATTTAAACAAAAATGCTTAAAATATAACCAAATATGACCTTATATCACTGAAATGAGCAAAATATGACCGAAACAATAAAATGACTGAAATATACATTTACTGTATATGCAACATTAAATTGCTTTAAATGAGGTCACGAATCCATGATTCACGGTTATTTTTCATATTTCGGGTAAAATGACCTCAGGAAAAAGAAAAGACTTTTCCTTCTTAACATCCGAACCTTGTGTATGAGAGTATTTAGGGATTTTAGTAAGAATATAATGACCGTGCGGTTAGGGGCGTGCAGCTGTGAGCTTGCATCCGGGAGATAGTGGGTTCGAATCCCACTGTCGGCAGCCCTGAAGATGGTTTTCCGTGGTTTCTCATTTTCACACCAGACAAATGCTGGGGCTGTACCTTACTTACGGCCACGGTCACTTGCTTCCAACTCCCAGGCCTTTCCTATTCCATCGTCGCCATAAGACCTATCTGTGTGGGTGCGACATTAAGCCACTAGCAAAAAAAAGAAAAGTCACTGGTAAGACCACTACTAGAGTATTGTTCCAGTGTATGGGATCCTCACCAGTAATACTTAATTCGACAACTGGAAAAATTCCAAAGAAAAGCAGTATATTTTGTACTGGGTGGTTTGCGATAAAGAAAGTAGGATTGCGAAAATGTTACAATCTTTGGACTGGGAAGACTTGGGAGTCAGGTGACGAGCGGCAAGACACCGGTATGGAGTTGAATGACATTAGTAGACGAATAAGTGTGAGAGGTGTTTTTAAAAGTAGGAAAAAAATCACAATATGAAGGTACAGTTCGCATTCGAGAGAAAACATTGGGGCAAATATCCCTTTAAAAGAAGAGGGGTTAATGATTGTAATCATTTACCACATGAGGTACTCGATAAATATTCAACATTCCCCCCCCCCTCCTTTATTAAAAAAAGGAAAGGCGAGGTGAACAACTAACAGGGAATCTGCCATCTAAAACATGTTTAAAAATGTACAGTTCTAGCCCTTCAAGAAAGCTACTCAGTGCTGAAAACATCGTAGGAATACGAGCTACGAATTTTAGATAAATAAAATATAATAAAGCACTAGAACGTATTCTTTATTTACTCCTAAAAATTAGAATCCTTATCTTAATCATCTTTAGCCGGTCAATTAGTTCCCCGTGATTGGGCGCTAATGTGAGTCGATGCAGAGTTTCAACACTACGAGCGCTAATGTGAGTCCATGCAGAGTTTCAACACTACGAGTGCTAATGTGAGTCAATGCAGTTTCACTTAAACCCTTATAACTACATTCGGTGTGGACATTTGTCAGAAAAAAATCAAAACGCCTCAACGTATTGAAATAAGGAACACATTACAGAAAAAAAATGTAAATAATTTGGCTAGGATTAGAATCAAAAAGAAAAGAAACAAGTGATTTTAGGCAGTTTTTTCCGGAACTGCATTTAGGCCGGAAACGATTTTCGAAATTTGTTTTGTTAGTGTGGTAGAGCTATCCAAGACTCAGAATTTGATACGTTTCAGGGCCCCTTAGCTCTTCAATTTTGGAACGATTGAGGAAATTGCTTAAATCTACGTTTTTCATAGTTTGGGGACCCCTGCTTTGTTTGCTAAGAAATGTTCTCAACATTAAAACGATCAACCGCGGAGTGAATTTGTCCAAAAAGAAAACAGGAAAGCTTTGAACTCCATATAGACTGTGCCATATTCTTAATATCACTGCCTATGTAATATACAGGCCATACTGTAGAAAACGCGCCAAGTCAATCAGCTGATCTATTGAGGCGAACTAAACGAATGTTACAAATTGTACCGGTGAATGCAATCCATAAGGATTGGGGGCATTCTTAGGATAATTGTAACCGTCGAGAGACAAAAATTTATATTTAAGTATACTGAGTGTTTTTTCTTTAAATTTATCACATCAGGATTTACGTAAACAGCTGTTATTAAGATAATGAGACCTCATAGTTTAGGTTAGGCATGATATCTTCACGTGGTGAGTATTGTAAAATCAAGGGACGTAATACTTCTCGTGTAATTTATGTGTAATTTATTCATTTAATAATGTGGTACAAAATTTAAATACAGTGTGTGAAAGTTCGCATTTGCCACAATGCTAAGAACTTGTGCGTCCACGCCTAAAATACAAGTAAATAGACATTAATATTTTCAGTTTCTTCGTATGGGAAGAGGTTACCTTTATAAAAAAAATGAAAATCCTAACCGAAAAAAATACCCGTTACGAAGAATAAAGGTGTATGTTTCACTCATTTTCCAGAGCTTATGATGAGTTCTGCTTTAAACTTTCTTGTTTGACAGATTTAAAGCAGAGCGCTTTATTGTTGATACAGAACAAGTATAAAAGTAACCAATGGAACCTACATAATATGGTTATTTCTGAAGTACGCACTGCCTTTTCTCCCCAAAATTAATGCGAGTAAAAGCCATTCCTCGGCAGTTTCCGTGAATGTGGGAAGTAACTAATAGATCTGGCTGATTTGTGCATTAATATTTAGGAAAACATGGGTTATTCCTAAACAAAAAATGACACAGAATGTATAGAAGAAAGAGTCTCAAGGAAATGTTCGAAGGATAGTGCCAGAAGTGTCAAAAAAAAAAAACCCACAAAAACAAGAAAGCTACTGTATTTGTGGCAATCTAGAGGAATGGAAGTAAAGTTTATTATTGCACGTTTGTTGTCTCCATATTTGTACTAATGCATAATAATTATTTGTTTGGTACATTGATGAGTAAAACACTGAAACTTTGACCGCGTAGATCGCACATCAAACCTACTTCTCCCAAAATTACATAGACCTGACTTACGAGTTATGATGCGATTACAGGTTTTAGTGATCTCACCTGTAATATTAATGCAATATTTGTAAATATTTCACAATTACGAAAGGTACAGACGCATCATGTCCTTGCATTACACGGGTCGGTCGAAGGAAACAGTTCGCCTCTTTGTGTGACGTCATCAGAGGTACAGTACGGCCTGTACATCACGAAGGCAGTGTTAATATCTAACCAAAATTAGAAAGAAACATGAAATTCTAATGAAATAAATATAATGAAATGGGTTTGGTACCTGCTCTGGAGCGATAAAACGACATGAAATAAATTTGTTTTGTAAACCAGTGAAGTATGTTCGTATTTTATTGATTCACCCAATGGAGCTCACCTGAATCCTCCTGGATTATATTGTGTTAAACAATTCAATGAACTTCATGTCATTCATGTTTACGTTTTTAACGATGACTCTTGTCTGGTTAATCTCATGGATTAGCAGTGTCAAAAGTCTTGATACGACTGATCGAGTTCGCCGTGCGGTTAAGGGCGCACAGCTGTGAGCTTGCGTACGGGAGATAGTGGGTTCGAACCCGACCGTTGGCACCCCTGAAGATGGTTTTCCGTGGTTTCCTATGTTCATACCAGGCAAATGCTGGTGATGTACCTTAATTAAGGCCACGGCCGCTTCTTAATAATAATAATAATAATAATAATAATAATAATAATAATAATAATGAATTTATTGCGCACAATGTGCAAAATTTGCATATTACAACAAATAAATTACAATTCACTCAAGGAGAACTTTGTTCAGAGCAAAATTGACTCATAGAGATGGTTCTCTTCTTGCACTTCATTACGTGATATGTATCACACAGTTCATTGCACAATGCACATACACACTCCTGGCTGGCCCGGTGGTAGGATTTCTTGGCACAGATACGGTGGTGAAAGCCGTGTATTGCAAAGCGTGTCATCAAATGTCTCAACTCATATTCTTCTTTCATACAATCCTTATTTATAAGTGCGTCTGTACTGTAAAGGCTTTCCTCGATCGAGTCCCTTTTCTCTCGTAGTTCTCGGAACAATTCATCGTATGCCGGAGTTTGCTGTAGAGGCATTTGTAGTCTTAAATCCTCTATCAAGAAGGTTTCCCGGGCTCAAACATATACGTACCCGGATCGGGTGATTTTAGATACCCCTAGGACCCTCTTAAGGTATCTCGGTTTCATGCTTTCCAGTTCTCGTAGCTGTTTACGTGATAGGTAATCCCATATTACTTCTAATTCGTATGTGAGCGTTGGTAGCACTTTGACTTGGAAAAGTTTCATGGCCACCTCCAGTGACATTCTTTGCAGATGTGTGATTTCACTTATGCTTCTAAATGCAGCAGCTAGTCTCTTCTTTATGTGTATTGAGAAGGTCGTCCATGGTCGCTTCTTTCACTCTCCTAGGTCTTTCCTATCTCATCGTCTCCATAAGACCCATCTGTGTCGGTGTGACGTAATGCAGATTGTAAAAAAATGTCTCGAAACGACGTTAAAACTGTTTCATTTTCACAGTTTCTTGTGCAAGCCAAAAGAATACTGCATAATAATAATAATAATAATAATAATAATAATAATAATAATAATAATAATAATAATAATAATAATAACAATAATAATAATAATACAGAACTCCGCCATTGCCGGTCCCAAGCCCGGGGCCTCATCTTGCAAGTGATGGGGAAGGAGTAGGGGGAGGAGTAACAACCTCGTAAGAAACCTGGGTCCTTCTGGCTCCGGATGGTAGCACCCTGTAAGGGCCCCTGCCTAGGGTTACAGGTGAAACCTGGTCAACGGTCTCGAAGGCGGATGAGGAATTTAATGTCCCAACGGCGGAGAGAGCGGAAGAACCTAGTGGAGTAAAGCACGAATAAAAAATCATTTCGGACTAACAATCCGATCTTATCTTGAAATTAATTTCCTACCTTATACAATGTAGTGATCCCATGTTAGTCTAAATGCTCTCTGAAGTTCTGAGGCCTTTCTGTATTCTTCTTCTTCTTGCGTTCCGGCCTTCTAAGGACCACGTTACAATTTCAATTGTTCCTCCTTAGTTGTTCTTTCCTTTTCTTCCAGTATTCTTTCATTGTTTCACTGTGTTTCTTTTTCCTGTCTTCAGTCCACTTTGTACCTGTTTTCTTTTCCTTCCTCCCTTGGAATCCTTCAATTTGTAAGACTTTCTTCCTAAAAATCTTTCTTTCCAATAATTCTTCTTCTCGTATGTTGTTTTCCAGGTCTTTCTTGACTTCTTGAATCCAGGTGGTAGTTGATTTCTTTTCCCAAAGGTACTTGAAGATTCGTTTAGTTAGTCTATTGTCATCCATTCTGTAAATGTGTCCAAGAAATAGCAATCTCCTTTTTCTTATTGTTTCTGATATGTTTTCTACGTTCTGGTAAATTTCATTGTTACTTCTTAATTTCCCAAACTCTGCAAGTCTTAGAGGACCTAATATTTCCTTATAATTCTTCTTTCTAATATTTCTACAATAAACGAGAAATATCACGTAATTCTAACTGAAACATTACAGGACATTTATCCTACCGGAAGCTCTATAGGCCTATGCATTAGAAACATTAACTTTAGGATGTCATTCTAAAATTGCAGAGATCGTAAATTTTTTACGATAAGGCCCCATACAGCAAAATGGAATTTGCATCAAAAGGCGAACCGCAGACCTCCATAGTTACACAGGTAGTTCCACCAATACTGTACGGAGGGGACGTTTGAAATTTTTTGGACACATCTTCCGGATGGGTAATAATAGACTCACAAAAAGATTATTCAATGTAATAAATTCCCTAGCCAGGATAATAAATTGGTTGGAGGAAACAAGAGGGGGCGTGAATGAATTGAACATCAGGGAAGATATTATGAAAAATCGCTTTGAATATTCAAAGGAGGATATTTCGCTGATATTTTGAAAATGATGGGATTTGATTAGAAAGGTTTCAAACTTTACTTAATTTAGATTAAATTTTTAGCAATGTCTGTAATGACAGCGCTTCTTGGTAGAGCCAACCCCGACTAACATAATTGCGAATTACCTTGAAAATGGTCGTTTGCTCATGATCAACAATAACACTTTGCCGGGCTGAGTGGTTCATAACGGTTGAAGCGCTGGCCTTCCGACCCCAACACGGCAGGTTCGATCCTCAGTCCGGTTGTATTTGAGGTGCTCAAATACGCCAGCCTCGTGTCGGCAGACTTACTGGCACATAAAAGAACTCATGCGAGACAAAAATGCCGGCACCCCGGCGTCTCCGAAAACCGTCAAAAGTAGTTAGTGGGACGTAAAATAATAATAAATAAATTATTATTAATAATGTATTATCATTATTATTATTAGCCGGCCCCGTGGTGTAGGGGTAGCGTGCCTGCCTCTCACCTGGAGGCCCCGGGTTCGATTCCCGGCCAGGTCAGGGATTTTTACCTGGACCTGAGGGCTGGTTCGAGGTCCACTCAGCCTACGTGATTAGAATTGAGGAACTATTTGACGGTGAGATAGCGGCCCCGGTCTGGAAAGCCAAGAATAACGGCCGAGAGGATTCGTCGTGCTGACCACACGACACCTCGTAATCTGCAGGCCTTCGGGCTGAGCAGTGGTCGCTTGGTAGGCCAAGGCCCTTCAAGGGCTGTAGTGCCATGGGGTTTGGTTTGGTTTATTATTATTATTATTATTATTATTATTATTATTATTATTATTATTATTATTATTTCGGTACGCCCATTCATAGGCCGCGTTGGAACTAGTTCATTAGTTCTATGACTTTCGCCTTCATATTCTTCCAAAATTTCATCATGTTTCAATTTAACATTACTTGACATTACTCATTTATTGTAGCGATCTCATGTTAGTGTAAATGCCCTCTGAAGTTTTGAGGCCCTTTCTGTACTGGCATTTATTATTATTATTATTATTATTATTATTATTATTATTATTATTATTATTATTATTATTATTCCTCGGTATGTGTAGAACGCAGAGATGGTGAAAGAAGGTGCGGCTTGAATGGGTCTAACTATAATATCAAGAACTGAATTAAAATTATAAAAGGTTATATTTCTTTTAAAACTTCAAATTTAACAATTTTTCACTGAATGAATATAACAATGAAACACCAGGTACAATGACAATCTCAAAAAATTGAAAAATTTAAGATTCAGACTTTAATAATTCTGGGCTACAAGCCCCTAAGTTACAATTATAAATTGAAAGTGGTATTATTTAGTTAAGGACAGAAATCCCCTAATCCAAGAGCACTTGTTCCCTAAATTACAATGTCTAGCCTTCCAGAGTCACTCTTCATTATTACAAAACCTTGAAAAGAGCTAATAGGCTCTCAGTTTCTTCCAGCCTACCCAAGGTAACATTACATGAAAATCTTACAATCCCTGGCCTCTCAAGGCACAACATACCATTTGAAATCGTTTTATACAGGGGTATCTAGTGCCCAACCTACAGGGCCTTTGCGAAAAAGAACAGGTTAAATTAACGGCCCGAACACAAACAGAATGGAGGCGAAAACAGCGCTCCAGATAATGAAATATAAAACCCTACAGGGCTCTCGGCCAATGAAACAGGGTCTATTTCCAAACTACTGAGGTGGCTCGCATGGAGATTACTTAAACACATTACAGGAGAACACAGTTACGAAAACGTAGTCACCTCAAACCAAGATGAAGGGGAGCTCTAGAGGGTAACTCACTCTATATCACCCATTTACAGTCAAAGACTTTACGAAGTCTTACATTAGCCGAAAGAAAATTTACATTATAGAAAAGAATGTTACATAGTTAAAGATCCGGACCTTCCCCTCAGATAAGGTTGCGGAGACAGCAAGAAAGATAGAATTTTATGTGGCCATTACCTTATAGATGTTCTGCTGACCCAAGAAAGAGGCACCCCGCCTCCTGCCTTAACACACACACTTACAAAGACGGTGATCAATTGAAAGGGAACCCGAAAAGCCGCAACTTATATACCCTCAGGGTAGGTTCGAGAGAATTCAAAACTAAACCGGCCACACCCTCTCAATTTTTATTGGTTAACACAAAGTGAACCAGAAATGCGGGATTGGTTGAAAATTAATTACAAAAGTTCCTGATTGGCTAAATTCTTAACTGGCGGAAAGAAAAGGAAGTGTTGCCAACCCAAAAATAAATTAACATAGAGTCGGTTATGGACAACCTAGAAATACGAAACTTCTTTAAGTTCTTACACCTTCCACCAGAGTGCATGATCAGAGTTTTTTTGTAGTGTCATCTGTGGAAAAATATCCAAACTTCTTGATGTATAACAAAACAAAACAAGGAGAAATGCAATCAATTTAGGAAACTTCAGAATAACGCAATTACTTAATATTTCAGTGGTGACATCTTCTGATTAAAGTTCCAACTACCGGTACATATAGTATCAGTTTCAACTTTTGATTGATAGAGGAGTTTATTAAGGCGCTGATTTTGAATGAGCGGAGTAGAGGTGTACCTCCTGGTATTATTATTATTATTATTATTATTATTATTATTATTATTATTATTATTATTATTATTATTATTATTAACAGACACACACATTACTGTATCTCATCTGATGCCACTCAAGTTCGCTTGATAGCATTATTGGTACAATATTACAAGAATTAACCATTCAACGACGGGCACAGGAGCTAATATTCGTCCTAATTTCTCTTTTACTGATTCTTTAGCCTTTATTCACCTCAAAACTCTGTTAGCTACCGCTCATTACATGGGAACGTTGTACAGAACCCGGCATGTTTCCAGTTCTCGAACTGTAGACGTTCAGATCAGACACTGGTAGAGAATCAAACAAACACAGTTTATTATCATGATGCACGGCGCGTCGTTCGTAAAAACAGTTGACACTTGCAAGTCTTGCGGTGACAGCTGATATCGATATTGTGAAATATATGCTCAATAATCCGGAAGGGTAGGTCAATGTTAATGCATGCAGATTATAGCATTGAAAAATAAAATTAACCACGGGTTCATATTCCCACAGTATTTTAACACGATTTCTCACTATATATCGGGCACCCGTCACATTATTCAACTAGAACATTTCTCTCAGACTATTAACGCTTTCTACTCTTATCTGTTTCCTCTCTTATTTTCTTGTTACGGTCCCAATTGAGTATCATTATTAATGTTATCGCATCACGATGTTGTAGTCTTATATTACCACGTTGCGACCAACTCCATAGCTCAGTTAATCAGATACTCGGCCGAGTGTCTACGGTTAGCGCTTGCAACCTGCTCGCAAGCACGAACTTTTCCATTCTTCTTCTTCTTCTACTTTTTCAACTTTTTTTTTTTTTTTTTTTTACTATATGTTTTCCATCGCACCGACACAGGTAAGTCTTACGGCGACGATGGGACTGGAAAGAACTAGGAGTGGGAAGGAAGTGCCCGTAGCTTTTATATGGTAATATAGCCCCAGCATTTACCTAATGTGAAAATGGAAAACCACGGAGAACCATCTTCAGGGCTGCCGATAGTGATGTTCGAATTCACTATCTTCCGAATGTAAGCTGAGAACTACGTAAACGAAATCGCGCAATCACTCTATCGTACTTTCTCCACACTTTGGTGGAATCGCGGGTGCGAACCGTATCGCATGGCCTCGTTTTACGATTGGATGCCCTTTCTGACACCAACCACACATGGAGGGAGTGCACTATTGACCCTTGCGTGCCCCTAGTGTGATGTGCTTGTGTCCATGAAGAGGAGAGTCCACCAATCGGAGGAATTATCCATATGCCACACGATTAAAATCCCAGACCCAGTCGGGAATCGAAGATAGAACCCTCTGAACCGAAGGCCTCGATGATTACCATTCATCCCCCTGTGGGTGATGGCGGTAGAATAACACCCACAGTATCCCCTGCCTGTCGTAAGAGGCGACTAAAAGGGGCCTCAGGGGCTCTGACCTTTGGAGCGCGGGTTGGCGACCACGGGGCCCTCAGCTGAGTCCTGACATGGCTTCCACTTACTTGTGCCAGGCTCCTCACTTTCATATATCCTATCCGACCTCCCTTGGTCAACTCTTGTTCTTTTCAGACCCCGACGGTAATACGTATGGAGGTCTAGGAAGTCTTTCCTTTTATTGCCCTTCGTAGCCCTTGTCTTCTTTTGGTCGATACCTTCATTTTTCGAAGTGTCGGACTCCTTCTATTTTTTCTCTCTGATTAGTGTTATATAAAGGATGGTTGTCTAGTTGTACTTCCTCTTAAAACAATAATCACCACCACCACCACCTAATGACCATTCAGCTTAGAAAACGGGACCATTATTAAAAAACTAATACGGCTGCTCGCGTAGAGCTTGAATTGATAAATCTCCGCTCCTCTTTAGCGCTGAAATATTTGTTCGGAAAAAGAACCCACTTTTCCCTTTGCGAAAATCAAATGTTAATAAATATGTTTCCCAGTCATGGGCATATCTGTGTCGGTGCGACGTAAAGCAAATAGCGAATAGCAAAAAAAGACCCAATTCAGAGCTAATCCATTAATACTATTTCCTGCTTTTAATTATTCACTTTGTCTTAATAGTTTATTTTTTATTTAAAACGTTAAAATAGAAATTTCGATGGAAAATGAGCCCTCACAAATGCCATTGCTAGGTCTTAACCATTATAAAAATTGCTATGGGATCCATGCCAAATCTTGAACTCCATGCTAACCTCACAGTGGACATTTTATACAAGGTAACATGCAGTGAATACCAAGGAATACTTTAATTGCCATTGGTGTAAGAAGCTGTTACAGTTCTTTGTTCTTCTCTCATTGGCAGTACTGACTGGTACACATTGCTGCATACTCGAAATATTTTAAGGGAAATACTCCTGAAAGTACATTGCTGGGATTTTAGGCTCTAACAACTGTATATCGTTGTTCCCTACACACTACCCCGACTAAATGACTGCTAATTTCAGACGGCAACCAGCCATGAGACATAGCATGCACGGTTGCTAGGTAATATTGCCTGACCTTCCATCTAAACCTTACATCACTTTCTATACGGTTGCTATGGTTACATCTCCGTCACACATTTTGTTGCGTTACTTTACCCCCAGCCATAAGCCATATTTATGCCAAAAAGAGGAATACATAACCTTTTGAGAAGTAGGGAATACCGGAAGGAGTGTTTCTCTCATATGTTTGGCTATGTTCAGTGTGAGCTACGAGTGCGAGAGAGCTTTCTGAAGAACAAACCGCGGTCACGATTAACTGATCCACATCTCGAGGACTATTTATTTACAACTACAAGCGATATCTCTCTGAGCATCACTGACGTTCTAAATAACATTCAAGCTCAAGAATATCATTAACCTGGTAGGTGTTAAAAAAAAGTAATTTATTAAAAGCATTCGATTTCGTGGTGGTTCGGCTCCTTGGATGAATGTTCATTGAACTGGTCTTCAGTACAGAGGGCCCTGGGTTCGAGTCTCGACGGCGCCGAGGATTTTAATTGCGTACTGTTAATTTCTCCGGCTCGGAAACTAGGTGTCTGTGTTCATCTTAATATAAATATCTTCATCTACATACCCATACCTCCACGGTCTTCCTTCCCGCTCCACCACAGTGAAAGACATTCCCCAAACTCAGCACTCAATTCTTCAATGATATTTTCTAGTCCACCTCCCAGCTCTCTTTAAGAGACAAGAGCTTGATATAGCATCAAGTAAAAGTGTATTTCAGAGGAGTGTAAACAATACTGTAGCCTATATGTGTCGATGAGAAGTAAAGCCTTAATAATTTGTGGAAATGTTTGAACTTGTTTTAATGATGCACTCATAATGTACTTCCTCTCTTCTTAGGTATTTCTAAATGTTTAAATCCTACCCTAGTTACAACAGACCTCACAGTTATAGGTTAAGTTGAAACTGGAAAGAAATGGCTTCGACTATTATTTTAAAAACATCCAGTGACATGTTCTAATGTTCCTCCAACTGATGTCGGTCGTTCTTAAAGGAGATGGAGAGATGTTCTTCAACGTGCCAATGCATATACTGATCCGGTCTCTCTCGTTTAAGCTCTCCTAAATGGCTACAGACGGCGCCTGTAAACAATCTCTTAACTAAACTGTAAGCCTTCGGATCTCAACCTTTTGAAGATCGTGAACACCATACACATGTAATACTAAATGTGCAAGCACCGTGACATCGATTATATTATTACTATTCGCCTTTTTTCCCAGTTTTATTGGGATGGACACGTCAGGTGTTTTTGGCCCAGCTTTACGGCTGGTGCCCTTCCTGACTCTAACCTTATTTATTTATTTATTTATATATTTATTTATTTATTTATTTATTTATTTATTTATTTATTTATTTATTTACTCACAAAGCACAAAAGCCTCTGTGGCTCAGGCGGCAGCGCGCCGGCCTCTCACCTCTGGGTTCCGTGGTTCAAATCCCGGTCCCTCCATCTCAGACTTGTACTGGACAAAGCGGAGGCGGGACAGATTTTCCTCCGGGTACTCCAGTTTTCCCTTGTCACATTTCATTCCAGCAACACTCTCCAATGTCATTTCATTTTATCTGTCAGCTATTAATCATTGCCCAGAGGAATGGGACAGGCTTCGGCAGCCGGCACGATTCCTATCCACGCCGCTATATGAGGGCATTATTCATTTCATTCTACAATGAATGTATTCATCTATATCGTGACTGTATTCCATTCCTGACCCGGCCGAATGACCGGAAACCGGCAGTGGATTTTCTTTCTATTCACGAAGCACAAGGTACAGCTACACTGTGCATATTTCGCTTGTACTGTCAACAAACTAATTAACAAATGTAAATTTTCATAATAAAAAATAAATGAGTAACAAGGTCAGGTACACAGCCCAGCCTACTAATAACAACTGCCCAGATCGAAAACCACGAGAATGTCCATGTTCATAGCCAAGTTGTCGTGGGTCAGGATGCTGGTGCAACCACTACACATCTTTCTTCTTTTTTTTTTTTTCTTTGCAAGTTGCTTTACGTCGCACCGACACAGATAGGTCTTACGTTGACGATGGACAGGAAAAGGCTAGGAGTGGGAAGGAAGCGCCCGTGGCCTTAATTAAGGTACAGCCCCAGGATTTGCCTGGTGTGAAATTGGTAAACCACGGAAAACCATCTTCAGGGCTGCCGACATTGGGGTTCGAACCCACTATCATCCGAATACTGGATACTGGCCACACTTAAGCGATCGAGCTCGGTCAATTTGTTCTTAAGATAGGCCTAAGACTTATGGCGACGATGGGATAGGAAAGGGCTTGGAGTGAGAAACAAGCGGCCGTGGCCTTAGTTAAGGTACAGCCCCACCATTTGCCTGATGTGGAAATGAGAAAACACGGAAAACCATCTTCAGAGTTTCCAAGGGTACGGTTCGAACCCACGACCTCGCGAATGCAAGCTGATAGCTGCGCAACTTAAATTTGCTCGGTGAATTAGTAAGGTGTTCACGGAGTTTTAATATAAATGTTTCCACTCGTGTTGATACTATTCATCAGTTCCTAAAATAAAAACATTATAGTAATAAAAATTAAAACCAAGCGGAGTGTTAACGGGCTACGGCTATGGAAACAAGCTCTGCATTCTGGAGACGTGTAGGTTCGAACCTCACTGTTGGCTGTCCCGAGAATTGTTTTCCATGATTTCCCATTTACACTTCCAGGCAAATGCCGGGACAGTTCATATTCATAGGTCACAGCCAATTCCTTCCATCTCTTATCCAATTTAATTCACAATCATTAATTTCATGTTTACTAGCTCCTCAATAGAGGTTGCGTCAGGAAGTGCATCTGGCCGTAAAAGTGTGATATTATTTCATCTTACTTCATCCCTGACCCCGTATCAAGAAACGAGACTAAGGGGTGGACATAGTAATAAAAAAATTATAATTGATATAATCTGATGATATTCTTTCAAGAACGAAACTTGTCGCTCTGTTTTTAATTAGATGTTATATTTTTTAGATATAGTCTGTGATTAAATGTTTTCTTTATCAGTTATTTTCTAAATGTTTCAGTCGTACATTAGTTTCAACAGACTGGAAATTCTCACAGCTAAAGAATATTTAAGTTATCTGAGAATTTTTATGCGTTTATAATTATTTCACTCCAACACTTCTAATGAAATATTTAAAGTTATATTTTATTAATTAAGTGTGAATTTCTATCCGGTCATTTGTAATTATTATATTACTCTGAAGTATTTTCTAATTTTTCATGTAGGCTACTTTTTGTGTCTTTTCTTCATGCAGTTATTTTTATTATTCTTATGTTATAATGTATCCTAACTTTCTGTTTTGATATGAATTCTTGTACTTTTTGTTTTTCTGTATTTAATACGATTTTCGTGAAGTTTATATTTCCATTTTATTTTGTTGTATATCACTGAAATGAAATGGCGTATGGATTTTTTTGCCTGGTGTAAAATGGGAAACCACGGAAAACCATCTTCAGGGCTGCCGACAGTGGGGTTCGAACCCACTATCTCCCGAATACTGGATACTGGCCGCACTTAAGCGACTGCAGCTATCGAGCTCGGTCGTATGGCTTTTTAGTGCCGGGAGTGTCCGAGGACATGTTCGTAGGCGAACTTATGATTATGATGAAGACGACACGTACACCCAGTCCCCGTGCCAGCGAAATTAACCAATGATGGTTAAAATTCCCGACCCTGCCGGGAATCGAACCCGGGACCCCTGTGACCAAAGGGCAGCACGCTAACCATTTAGCCATGGAGCCGGACTGTATATCACTACTTCTCTATATTATTATAATGCATGAGGTTATAAAAGCAGTGAAAATGAAGGATCGGATAACAAATTTGCTTATATTTGCTGTTGATGTTTTGCTATGGAGTGAAGCAGAAGCACAAGCTAAAGTAGGTCTTTGGAGAAATGAATTTAAAACAATGGAACTGATCATCAGCCGAACTAAAACAGTTGGTTTTGTGGTGAGTCGAAATCGTGAAGCTGTCTACCTGCGAGTGTAAGATGAATTAGATATTAATCACTTCACTTACTTATGGATAGGGCCCGGATGTTAAATAAATAAATAAATAAATAAATAAATAAATAAATAAATAAATAAATAAATAAATAAATAAATAAATAAATAAATATTAATTAAATAATAATAATAATAATAATAATCTTCCAGAACTCTTTGCTGATGGGCTGGATTCCTGTACACACGCTGACCGTTAATTGACTACATTATTATTATTATTATTATTATTATTATTATTATTATTATTATTATTATTATTATTATTATTATTATTATTATTATTATTATTATTATTATTCCGGAGTTTCCGTGGCTCACAAAGAGTTAAGAAGCGCCAGGGTTGAATGTGGACGTGGATTTATCTATTGCTCAATAGCTTATAATTCACTGTTACTAAAGGAAAATAACACCAGAAAAACTCTACACACACCAATAAATGTACAGGGGCATAATTGCCCATACTAAGTGGTCTTAGAGTAAAAAGAAAAGACTAAACGTGACTGACTATAAACAAAAGGCTAGTAGACGAAACACTTCTCCTCTTTATAGAAATAATTGTGGGCTTATGGCCCAGCGATACAGTGCCTAATGTTATTCAACATGGAGGTGAGAAACGTTAATGCTGAAAGGCGTTAAGAAACTTAGAGGCTTAAAAAAATAGTCACTTCATGACAAGCTGAATGGGAACCAACAGAGGGTAATCACTCCTTGTTCCCTTACATTACATATTTCCCAATAGGGAATAGAACAAAGTACCCAGACTTGGAAAACATTCTACGCTTAAACCACCACATTTAGAAATTTACATTACATAAAAGAGGTTGAAACCTCCTCTCATTATATCCGCAGGAGTCATCACATACAGTATCTATGAAAATTCTGCCATTACCTTGAGTTGCTGGGCGTTCCTCACGCAGGTCGCGCCCCTCTCTCCTGGTTCACGTTAATTCGACCTCCTCACACTGGAGAAATTCAGACAATACGGTCCTAAAGCACCCTGCTTTTAAAGTATTTTAAGGGGAAGCTTCCAGAACTCTTTACTGATGGGCTGGATTCATGTACACACACTGAACTTCAATTGGCTAGAGAAAATATTTACACGGTTGATTACGGTTGAAGAAGGAACAAAATGAAGTGTTGAAAACTTCAATACATAAAGAAAACAATCCTTAACTGCAAGAAACAAATATTTCTTTATGAAATACCTAGAGGGAGCTATTAAACCGATGGTAGAGACATCTAACAGTTGAAGACCAAAGTATCTTGCAGTACAGCAGTTCAAGTTTCATTAACTAGATGGCCTTATAGAAGGCGGGCAGTTTAACTGGCCGAGGAAGGTTTATCCCCCGTACAATAATAATAATAATAATAATAATAATAATAATAATAATAATAATAATAATAATAATAATAATAATAATAATAATAATAATAATACTTGCTTTACGTTCCATTAAGTACTTTTATGGTTTTCGGAGTTTTGTAACATCAAAGTGCGAAATATGTACCTAGAAAATATCAGTGAAATATGCAATTTAATATGCAATACCAGAAAATGTACCCGTGTTTCGCTATGGTATTCTACATTATATACGGATATCGAAGTAAATTACTGTACATGCAGCGAATACATTTCTTTTTAAATTACATGTTTCTTAGCGCTATCCGACAAACAGCATGGGGAGGTTGCCATACGTTGTTTCCATTGTAAAGTGAGAATTGCGGACTTGTGATGATAACGGCAGGCTCACTTGCCTACTGATGATGATGATGATGATGACGATGCTTGTTGTTTAAAGCGGCCTAATATCGAGGTCATCGACCCCTAATGGTACGAAATGAAATAACAAAAAGTTCAAATTCATCCACTGACCAAAATAAAATAAAAAATGTCATGAAGAATGAATGGATAGACATGAACCCAACAAAAACAAACAAACAAACAAACAAACAACAGTGGATCAGACTGAAGACAAGATCGTAAATAATAGTATTACTGACCAAGGGACCACTTATAAAACACAATGATGCTTGATGTCTAAAGGGGTGCAAAATCCATGTCTAAGGCCCCACAGAATGGTACATGTCGCGAGTAAAGTAGAACCATGGTATTTGTCATGTTGGGGTACTAATCAAAAGTAGCGAAGACTCACGGTGTTCCACACAAGATGGTACTACTCACAAGTATTGTACTTCGTACAGGGAACGTAGACCTATGGTGTTTCTCACACAGTGGCGCCACTCGTAGCCAACGCAAACCTATGAGGCTCCCCACCTAGGTGTACTAATCACGGGCCCCTCACATAGTAGGCATAAATCACAGGCAACGCAGACCGACGGTGTCGCTCATATAGCGCTACTACTCACAGTTTACGCCCAGACCGGCGGTGTTGCTCACATGGGTACGACCACGGGTACTGGAAATCCCCCGGCAAGCCTCGTTACTGCTACTAATCACAAACCTATTTCGTACCTAATTTAGTGGTACTACTCACAAGTACAAGCAACCCATGGTGTTCCCCGCATGATGGTAAGAAACAAAAGTAGTTTCATGCTTCTAATTCAATCATCCCTTGGTCGCCCCTTGTAGTCGCCTCTTACGACAGGCAGGGGATACCTCGGGTGTATTCTACATGTGCGTCCCCCACCCGCAGGGGGTAGTGTGTTTAGTCCGCGAGAGGTATTTTATTTCCCACAAGTCCGCCGGCAAGCCGGTTAGGACACCCCTAATCGCCACCTGGGACGCGCCACGTGGGAGTATCATCTCTCCCCCTGCTACGCCAGCGTAGTAGGTTCGTGGCACTTGCCTACTGCCATTCACAATCATAATGGAAAGTTTACATTATAATGGCAGGGCCCATTGCCTAATGTAGGGTCACAATCGATTTGGAAAGTTTGCGTTACAATCGCAGGCCCCCTTTCCTACTTTCAGACAGATTACAGTTCCCTACTGCCAGTCGAAATTGAGTTGTGCTGTTATCATTATAATACCAGCTTACTGTCAGTCACGTCGAGTTGGTGAGTTTCCATTAAAACAGTAGGCCACTATGCCTAATACGAGTCACATTTTAGATGGGTACATTTGTTCATAATGGCGGGTACCCTTGCACACAGCCAAACACAATCGGGTAGGGGAGTTTTGAACAAAATTGCATGCTCCCTTGCCTTCTGCAAGTGAAATCGAGAAGGGAATTATTCTTTAATATGGTAGGCCCTCATTACTAATGCCACTTACACAGGAGTTGGAAAAGGATTCCATGCCTACTGCCAGTCAAAGTCGATGAGGGGAGTATTGATTACAATAGCAGACACACCCTTTCTTGATCGCTACAAATCGACAAATATACAAAAGTATATGCATATTTAAAATATTGCAGATCTTCATTTACAGATTAACTGTTGCTAAACGGTAATAATAATAATAATAATAATCGTATGGCCTCAGCTACCGTTTTGCAGACATTTCGATTTGACGCCATCTGGCTGTCTGCTCGTCAATTTCGACGTTCCGGTTTACTCTGTCTGCCATCTAGTGGACCTAGAGTAAACCGGATCTCTCTTGGGCGTCTATGGCTGAGATTGAATTAATTTTGTCGGGTAAATACCAAATGTATCACCAGAGATCTTTTACATGCCGACATCGTACGACATGGAGTGTCGAATGGACTTTTTTCCGCCCTTCAAAAATCCGACTACCTCTGCCGGGTTCGAACCCGCTATCTTGGGATCCGGAGGCCGACACTCTACCACGGATCCACAGAGGCAGCTAAACGGTATGTCATATCGACAAACGGATTGTACCATAAGACGCCGCATTTAGTGGTCTAAATGGCTGGTCCTATGATATTTTCTCGTATCTCATCTCTTCATGGTTCAGATCGAGTAAAAAAGCTGAATAGGGTGACATTTGGGTAAGTTTGTCCCACAGTGCACGGATCATTATGTGACAGCCACAGACATAGCATTTGGCTCACATATGGCTACTGTGTGGGCCAATGATGGTGTAGAATTTGATGATTCTATCTTTCCTATATGTGATTGAAAGTATGAATTATGCGTGTAAAAAGTGCAAAATTTACTTAGAAATAGAGACAACTCTAACATTTAAGGGATAGAGATACGACAAAAAGTCATAGGACCAAAGTTGTAGATCACCCCAATTTGAACGGAGATTGTGCCATCCGTTTTGTGATAGGACTTAAAGTTTAGCTACGAAATACTGTACCTCGAAACGAAGGATTGCACCATCATTAGAGTTGCCTCGATATTTCGATATTCTTAGAGGATAAAAAGTGAAAAAAGTAAAAATCTTGGAAGTTTTCCGTTGGTTACAGGCTAAAACGTATAATTTTGCCTAATTTCAATTTTCTAGCTCGTCTTGCACATTGTGCCGCTCTTGATTTTGGGGGAGGGTGGTAAAATTGAGGGCTTTCAGGAAACTAAAGTTAAAAATATGCAGATGGTTATTTTCCCTTTAAACGGATAGCTGTACGAAAATTTCGCCAAAATAGTCAATGGAGACACACGGTCGTTACGATTTTATTTATATACATAGAAGACAGATAAGGAATCTGCTCCACTCACAACACCTTTTAGGCTAGGTCCGCTGGACTTAGCCTGCAAAACCGACCGATCATGATATCTCCCTTATTAATCCTCCTATCAAAATAATGCACGCGAGAAAAAGTTTTAGAAATTGATTTCCATTAAGGATGGTAGATTTCCATTTATTCTGGATGTGCACATTTTGCAGGAGTGCAAAATCATCGTTTCGCTTTCAGATAAACCCCCAGTAAATTTAGGTATTCAGAAATAATATTGGCCCTAATACCTACCGAATGACAGGTGGATTCTAAATATCAAGTTTGGTAGAAATATATCCAGTAGTTTCCAAGTTATAACAACGCAGACAAACTAACAAACAGACAAACCGACAAACAGACACCAAAGCAAAAAAATATGCAGATGGTCATTATTACACCTGAAACGGATAACTGTAGGGAAATTTTCCCAAAATAGTAAATGTACAGACACTTGGTCGTGATGATTTTATTTATATAGAAGGTTATTAATGCTCTAAATTTACAAAAATGTTCGTATATTCCTTTTTTATGATTTACGTTCATGATATGAGACAATAAACTTGTTTTAAATAGCTCCATATTTTATGACAAAGTCATCGTTGTTGCTTAGACAATTTATATAGCCTACCGCTTTCTAATTTTGACAATATTAAATAATCAAGTTAAACGCATAATCAAAATACTTCAAATAATTAAATTAAATGTTATGCACTGATCATCACTGAGTGTATTACACAATGTATTGTTGTAGCCAATGTCACGTTGCCTTCATGCCCTAAAAAGTAAACAAAAAATGTTACTAAATAAAGTTAAACCCCTATTTACGTAACACAAATAGTACGGTAACTTTCTTTTATCGTGATGCGCATTGTATCGCCAAGTACTTCCCCATGTCTTCCATTGTGATGTTTTCGCGCTGATCCGAAAAAATCCTCTTGTAGGCAGAGAAGGGCTGTTCAACATCGCAGGAAGTCACCGGTGTGTATCTTTCGAGGGCTTTTCTTGTCCACCACTAATGATTTTGCAAACAGATAGAGAGTTTGAATAACCTGGATCTCGTTTCAAGACTGCACGGAGTTTGTTATAAACTCTGACCGATGAAATGCACTTACGCATTCCAGATTATGAGAAAAGATTAATTCTGTTTTATGCAGTTGAGGAATTCGGGCATAGTATATTTCACAGACAAAGTGTTAGAAATCCCAATTTCAAAGGAAGTTTTAAAGCCACGTTTAGCAATAGAAATATCGTCGCTCCTATGCCAAAACCACGAATGTGACAATGCTCTTCCTATGCATTATTTTCCTTAGGACTGGTGACGCCTCCCAGCCACGTATTGATATGCAGTTCATCAGAACAAATTTCGTTGAGTTAATTTTCCTATGCGCATATGTAAAGGAACCTTAAATACTTCATACTCTAGGAGTGAACCCCCTGTGGGTGGGGCCGGTATCCCCTGCCTGTTGTAAAAGGCGACTAAAAGGGGCCTCAGAAGCTATGAACTTTGGAGCGTGGGTTGGCGACCACGGGGCCCTCAGCTGAGTCCTGGCATTGCTTCCACTTACTTGTGCCAGGTTCCTCACTTTCATCTATCCTATCCGACCTCTCTTGGTCAACTCTTGCTCTTTTCCGACCCCGACGCTATTAGGTTTGCGAGGGCTAGGGAGTCTTTCATTTTCACGCCCTTCGTGGCCCTTGTCTTACTTTGGTCGATATCTTCATTTTTCGAAGTGTCGAATCCCTTCCATTTTTTCCTCTGATTAGTGTTATATAGAGGATGGTTGCCCAGTTGTATTTCCTCTTAAAACAATAATCACCACCACCACCTCTACGAGTGCGTAAATATGCCATACATTCCTACAGTACGGGACAGTAAGTTTCATTTTCCTTTACACACGCGCATAGGAAAATGAACTCAACGAAAACTGGTCTGACGGACTGTATATAAATATGTCGCTGGGAGGCGTGACCAGTCTTACAGGAAATAATGGATAGGGCGAGAATTGTCACATTCGCGATTTTGGCATAGCAGGGACGATTTATATTCTATATGAGATGACATTCGCCAGTTAGTTTACTATAGTCTGAAAATTAAACGAGCGGAAACAATGTTTACATTGTTTGAATAATTGCCTAGATATGTACAAAAATGTTTCATTCTTCACAAAATATGTAATATTACTAAGAATATGTACGATAAACTTGGCTTTGACAATATGAAAGTGACTGAGGTATGAGCGATGCTAGTAATGCCATTCCTTATGCAGCCAGTCCCTGCTATGAATGGTGTGAAACTATTGCTCATAGGGTCGATTGGTGCATGCATTTCAGTGGGCTTGGCAGACTGATATGTAATAGCAACTTCTGGCTCAGTGAGGAAAGCAACGGGAAACTACCTCACTCCTCATATCCCTAGTACGCCTCTCCAGTGATGCCTAGGCCATCTATGACAGCTGATGGCGGAGCTGTTGAGGATCCAACCAGCCTTCGGGCTGATGACTAAACATACATACATACATGTACGATAAAACACAGGTATAACCATATCAGAACCAGAATTCGCCGATATTTTTCGTTTTCAGTCGTCTGCAAGGAATGGAATACGTAATTACATTATAATCCACGCCCTAGTTATGGAGCTTCATTTCTTCACACTATACCATAAACCAATAAATAGGCAACAGGATACAAGCCACTTGGTTTGTAAACTACTTTGTGATGACACGTTTCCCCAAGCTTCAAAGATAATATAGAACAAAACATTGATGCAAGTGTAATGGATTAGTATAACTTGAAAACAATTCTCTAACCCATGGGTAAATCATGAAAATATAGAGTTCGATTTTTATTATTATTATGGTTATTATTAATATTTACGTAGTTATATATAGACTTTATTTGGTATAAATCGTAATCGTATTATTTGTGTGTTGTATGATCACTATTGTGGAACAAAACATGTCATGATACATCTGCTGTATGTATATTAATAAGAGTTTATTTAATGTAAGAACACGTAATTAATAGTACATAATTTATTATTACCTGTAAATATGATGTATAAATCAAGTGTTATGTTGTGCAACACACGGTAATAGTCCAGAACAACGCATCTTGTCACTAGAGTTGTATAGAAAATTCGAACCATTTGTAAATAGGTTATTGGAGACTCGAGAAACTTCGAGAGAACATGTTGTGTCGTACTTTCTTAGAAGCCTGGCCAGACAATGTGTATAAAGAGGCAGTCTTCGGAGTTGAGTTAGTGTGGTTTAGCGAGACTTGTAGTAGAAGTCGTTAGCCGAGTGTTTGAACCCATGTTGTGATATTTTGGGTTGGTAGTTGGTTGACATGCAAGTGTTGCAGTTTTCTTCTTCTACTTCTTCGTAGCAGTGTTTTGTCAAGATGGTGGTTTATTAGTCTGGTGTGTATAATTTGTATATAATTTCTAAATAAAACAATACAACACAATCTCGTCTCAAAAAATACCACAACAGGATATAAATGGATCAGAGAAGTAGGAGAGGATCTGAAGGAAATAGGCCTTACAATAGAAGACACCACAAATAAGATAAAATGGAATACAAAACTCAAGAATAGAAATCTCCGCTTTACCCTTACACGAAACAAACCAACAACACGCATATTTTCTACCGAGGAAAGGGCACGAAGATCGGAGCGTCTGAAGAAGTACTGGGAGGACCGCAAAGCCCGAACAATCCCTTCAAAGAGACCTGAACGATAGACTGACTAAAGTGATCCTATGCGGTCATAGAAGAAGAAGTAGAAGAAGAAGAAAACTGTACACGATTGACAGCATTTCGTGTGTGCGTCTTTGTGGTTACAACAACAGACTGTACATACCTTGTACCAATTCTAACTTAATGCCTGGGAGCAGCAACTTTGACTGGATCTGTCTTCAAAAGACAAGGAGAGACAAAATAAGCAATTGGAATATCCGGAAACAACTTGGATTGGACAAAGAGTTTGTTAGAAACCTTAGAATTTAGCACACTGTGATGCTATGGCCATATGAGAAGGTTGGCTACATACAGGACCCCGAGAGCATGAAAGGAATGTTATTGGTAAGATGCCCAAAGACAGGCCTCATGATGGCTATGTAAAGCAAATTTTCGAAGAATTTGCCAAATGTAACTTGAACTGGCAGCACGAAAGTAGAACATAAGTTGTAGATGGACAGAACGAACTGGAGCAGGCTTGCTGGAGCAGAGAATTGATGATGATTATGGTGATTATAACTGTAAGCAGACATTGCCACTGGAATCTATCTCATCAGAATGTGTTTCTTCTTCTTATTATTATCATTATTATTAATAATAATAATAACAATAATAATAATAATTTTCCTAAGGAAAATCTTTGGTCCAATGAAGTCACTAGATTCACAACCCATATTCCGATTGAGACCAAATGGAGAACTTTATTAAAACGTTGAGACGATAACAACTTCTGTGAGGAAAAGAAAACTGTCATTTTATGGACACATTAAGAGGATAAATCCAAAGATACTGGTACACAGGATGCTTAGTCTACAAGAAAAGTGGAAGGCACATCTTTTACGGCTTAACGAAGTTTACAAGGTCTTGGAAGAAATGGATGTCCAGGAGGGAGATAATCAGGGAAGAACAACCTTTAGGAAGAAAATTGCAATAATGAGGGATGCACCGGAGAAACTCTTCAAGCCACGCAACATCTCGGTTGAAGAACAACAAAGGAGAAGTGAAAGACTTAAAAACATCTGGAAAGAGTGCAAAAAAATGGGAATAAGTTTGAGAGATAAATACCTGGAGGATTATATAAACGTGGTCCATAGACGACCCTACGAGTAAATAATAATAACAACAGCAACTTGCAGATTTTCTAATCATTTGAGAAACCCAGCTTTTCTGATAATGGTGTATTCTGTGATGCCTGACCAAGTTAATTGCAATGTTATAAGCCTACTGTTATGAATCTATAGAGATGATATAGTTTTTATGAGAATCCTAATAAACCTTTTCTCTGTTACACCACTGTTATGCTGAAACTTTTTTGCATATGAGAAAGAAGGAACATTTTTGTTGGATAAATGCTAGAGTTCTAGCTCCTAGGGGAACATTATTTATTCCTAACAGCTTCGTACAAGTTTTAACATAAATTTTAACATTTACTTGTTCCCATTTCAGTAAAGAACAGCGCTAAGCAGTGTTCAAACAGTACCTGAAAGTAATATTGAATGCAGGTAACTGGTTACGATGGGAACTTGGGACTAACAAAGAAGAAAAATCACACCACGCAAATGCTGGGGCTGTACCTTAATTAGGTCGCCACTCTGCGATAGTTCAACATTTGCTACTCGTCTACGGCCGGCAGAACACTAACTTTTTTCTTCGAAGTTAATTAGCCCCAATGCAGTTAGACGCATTCAATACAGTGCTACTCAGGTTTTCAATCGTATAAGCTGGACTTGCCGTGCTCTCATATGTTCGGAAAACATAACACGGTTATGTCGAAACAACCTCTCTATATAGTTGGTCCAATCATCTATCAAGAATGGGTGGCGACTATGTCGCAGCCCAAATAAACGTACACCAGCCAGCAGGCAGAAGACATTCCCATGAAAAAATGGACAGATTAAGCAACCCAGAAGACAGAAGAGGCCTAAAGGCCAAAACTGAACCGTCAAGTAGTTATTTTTAATGATGATGATGATGATGATGATGTACTTCTTCTGTCCCTTAGTCAACAATTGGACGAGTATATCCTCAAGTCGATGCACTGTTGTGGGTACCGCTGGATCACGACCTGGGGCTAAAGGCTTCATGTTTGGCATAGAGAAATTGAAGCCTTCGATTTATGAGGTCATCCTCTATCTGATTTGATAATAATAATAATAATAATAATAATAATAATAATAATAATAATAATAATAATAATAATAATAATAATAATAATGGTTCTATGTCCAACTTATTACATTTGCGGTTTTCAGACACTCGGAGGTGCCGGAATTTTGTGCCGCAGGATTTATTTTACATGCTGATAAATCTACAGTTACGAACCTACTACAGGATTGAATAGTTTGAATTCGAGCCTGGAGGCAAAGTAAGACCAAGTGATAACAAAAGTTGTTGAGGTGGCGAGGTAGTGAGTGAGTAAATGTTTTGGTATCTTGGAATGTAGATGCCTTACCGATTGCAATATTGAGTATTGTACGCAATTGTTGTCATTTGGTTTACTTGAACCCAGAGGAATTTGGTCATGGAACAAAGAATGAGGAGTAAGCAGTAGTGATTAAAAGGGCGTGAGCCGAAACTGTTGTAAAGTACAGTCAGAGGTTCTTGCAGCATAATCTGTTTTGAACATCATGTGGAGTGTACAGTCATGTGGTGAATGCAAGGTCAGGGTAGGGCCAGATTCGTTGTTTTGAGGTAGATTTTTGTTTATTATTATCATCATTCGTATTATTATTATTACTACTACTATTATTATCATTCGTATTATTATTATTATTATTATTATTATTATTATTATTATTATTATTATTATTATTATTATTATTATTGAAATGAAAACCTACAACCTGTTTTCCAGTCATTGACCGGGTCAGGGATGTAATGAATGAATCACATATAGGCTATTATTACGACGGGGTCGCCACTCCCAAAGTGATATATTAATGATTGATAGATGCTACGAAATGAGAATGGAGAGTGTTGCTGGAATGAAAGATGACAGGGAAAACCGGAGTACCCGGAGAAAAACCTGCCCCGCCTCCGCTTTGTCCAGCACAAATCTCACATGGAATGACCGGAATTTGAACCACGGTATCCAGCGGTGAGAGGCCGACGCGCTGCCGTCTGAGCCACGGAGGCTTATTATTATTATTATTATTATTATTATTATTATTATTATTATTATTATTATTATTATTATTAATAGGATTATTGCTTTGTGAACATGTATCTGGGCTGGAAACCTGTTTTGTTCATTAATAAATACTAATACTACAGGATTGAGCCGGAATCGAATCAACCAGCGTGGGATCAGAAATCCCGCGCTCTACTCTCTGAGCCAATCAGCATGGTATGATGATGATGATGATGATGATGATGATGATGATATAATAATTTTTATTATTAAAGGTACGCAGGTATATGGTTTTCGGCTTCGTAAAGCAGACTGTATGCTCTTATTCCATGTAGTTACATAACCAAATTTGTGTACAGGTGATAGTTCACGAGTTCCGTGGTTACAAATTGGTAACACAGTCTCTATATTATATACGGAAATCCGGTGTTGAAACTTGCTTTCCTCATTCCGTGAACCGGAACCAGATTCGCCTATGTAGCACCATCGTGCAGAATGTTAATGATCTAATTAGTTAATTAATTAAACAGATGATTATGCACGGTGTTGCCGGTCTAGGACTCCTCTTTTACGCAGGACGACTTTGATATTCTCATGATGTGATGTTTGATGTATTTTTACTTCATCCTGGTACTTATTTTCCATTATTACTTTTTATCGTCAAAGGTTATGTTCATAATTTGGGTTATTTCAATTGTTATATTCATTTCATTGTATTAGGCTTGAAAAGCTGATGGAGATTCTGAGGTCAAATCAATCAATCAATCAATCAATCAATCAATCAATCAATCAATCAATCAATCAATCAATCAATCAATCAATCAATCAATCAATCAATCAATCAATCAATCAATCAATCAATCAATCAATCCTGATCTGCATTTAGGGCAGTCGCCCAGGTACAAGATTCCCTATGTGTTGTTTTCCTAGCCTTTTTTGTTAAATGATTTTAAAGAAATTGGAAATTTATTAAACATCTTCCTTGGTTAGTTACTCCAATCCATAATTCCCCTTCCAATAAACGAATATTTGCCCCAATTTGTCTTCTTTAATTCCAACTTTATCTTCATATTGTGATCTTTCCTACTTTTAAAGACACCACTCAAACTTATTCGTCTACTGATGTCATTCCACGCCATCTCTCCACTGACAGCACGGAATATACCACTTAGTCGAGCAGCTCGTCTTCTTTCTCCCGCGTCTTCCCAGCCCAAACTTTGCAACATTTGTGTAACGCTACTCTTTTGTCGGAAATAACCCAGAACCAATCGAGCTGCTTTTCTTTTGACTTTTTCCAGTTCTTGAATCAAGTAATCCTGGCGAGGGTTACATACATTGAACCATACTCTAACTGGGGTCTTAGCAGAGACTTATATCCCATCTCCTTTACATCCTTACTACAACCCCTAAACAACCTCATAATCATGTGCAGAGGTCTATACCCTTTATATAAAATCCCATTTATGTGATTACCCTAATACAGATTTTTCCTTATATTAACACCTAAGTACTTACAGTGATCCCCATAAGGAACTTTCACCCCATCAACGTAGTAGGCCTAATTAAAACTGATAGGAAATTTCCTGTTTGTGAAAGTCACAACCTGACTTTTAACCCCGTCAGGCAATGGTATGATGATAAACTGGGTTGAAAGTCAAGTTTTGAGTTTCACTAATAAGAAGAGTCCTCTCAGTTTTAATTATTGCATTGATGGGATGAAAGTTCCTTATGGTGATCACTGTAAGTACCTAGGTGTCAATGTAAGGGAGGATCTTCATTAGTTTAATCACATAAACGGGATGGTAAATAAAAGATACAGATCTCTGCACATGATTATGAGGGTATTTAGGGGTAGTAGTAAGGATGTAAAGGAGAGGTCATATAAGTCTCTGGTAAGACCCCCAACTTGAGTATGGTTCCAGTGTATGGGACCCTCATCACGATTACTTGATTCGAGAACTGGTAAAATATCCAAAGAAAAGCAGCTCGATTTGTTCTGAGTGATTTTTCCACAAAAGAGTAGCGTTATGAAGATGTTGCTAAGTTTGGGCTGGGAAGAACTGAGAGAAAGAAGACGAGCTGCTCGACTAAGTGGTATGTTCCGAGCTGTCAGTGGAGAGATGGCATGGAATGACATTAGTAGCCGAATAAATCTGAGTGGTGTTTTTAAAAGTAGGCAGTATCACAATATGAAGATAAAAATGGAATTCAAGAGAACAAATTGAGGCAAATATTCCTTTATAGGTAGAGGAGTTAGGGATTGAAATTATTTACCAGGAGAGGTGTTCAATAAATTTCAAAATTCTTTGCAATCATTTAAGAAAATACTAGGAACACAACGGATAGGGAATCTGCCACCTGGGCGACTGCCCTAATGCAGATCAGTGATGATTGATTCTCCCGCGCAGGCCGTCATTTGTCGCGCAATCGTTTCGTTTTGTATCTGAACGAATTTTTGTGTAATTGTCATCTGTACGAATTTTCTCAATACGCAACTATCCTTTCGTCTAGCTTCATTTAAATGTAGCGTAACCGATGCCAACAGCATGTTCTTTGAAAGTGCAAAGAAGTAGGTTGTAGCATCTTTAGAGAAGCGTTCCGGATGTACCTTCCGACTTTTGAAATGGATTCGGCGTCGAATAGTGATGACTGTACTTCTACCTTGTCACATAAAAGAAAGCTATCTTTTAAACCGGAGAAAGCAAAAGGAAAAAATAAACGCGTATGTGCATATATTGCAAAGTGGGAAACCAACACACCGTACTTATCTCCTATTCGAAGTAATGTCCACAGGACATTTTGTAAACTTTGGAAGACGCCGTTCAGGATATCTTACGGATGAAGGGTCTTCAACACACAGACTGAGAAAGAAATTTTACCATAAAGGTGAATGAAATGTATTTTTCTATGTTACTACTTCAATAAGAATACTTGGCCCAAAAAAAGACGGAATATGGCAATATAATGCTTTTGAATATGTTAAAATTTTGTTAAAAATACTGCAAAACTTTAGCTATCCCCCAGAATTGTGGAATCTCCCCCTTTTTTGACTGCCTTGTCCCTCATTCCTTCTTTCAAAAATTTGTCACCCTACCAGGAATCAAATGTAGTAGTGAACTCTAAAGGCATCTATCTATCTATCTATCTATCTATCTATCTATCTATCTATCTATCTACTTTTCTTTTACCAGATATTCCTTCGCCTCCTCTGGTTCTGTATTCAAACCCTCTTTGGTCCGTGCAAGTGTCACCGTTTGACATACCCATGCTTAGTAATTTCCTGGAATGTGTGGCGTTCCGTGCAAATGTCAACACATTCTATCTCTGTGCAAGTGTCATAACTTCCTTGTGAGTCAAACTCTTGACGGGCCCATAGAAAGCTAGTCACCTTTCCCTTTAAATGGTTGGTATTTTCTTGACTCTTTCATGAAGCTTCTGGTTTGATCTCAAGCGAAACGTGAGTCGCTCCTTTAATGACATATTTGGACCCAAAGTGTTTCTAATGAATCTTCTTTCACATATATCAATAACTGGATCCGTCACCCTTCTCAGAGTTTCCACCGCAGAGAAACATTCCATTCTGACCACCGTACAATAATGCTTTAATTTGTCTTCAATGGGGATGTTTTTTAAAAATACATTTTGTACAGATTTTTCTAAAACAAGCTCTTAAGGGTCTGTTCGCAAAGTTATTGATATAGCTTCAATATTTCATCTCGTAGAGTTTAATGTTGCGCCGTATTGGTGAAAAAAGAAGGGAGAGAGTTAAAAAAGAGTGTAGAATGTCTACAGATAGGGTGTGTGTGAGTGTGTTCTGGACCGTGCTGAAGGGAAGGGGGATTTGACTCTCGCAAACGAACGAAGACTATGCACATGAGCTGGGGAATATGGAGTAGATTGAGGGAGGGTGGGAAGTTACTGGCTTAAAAAAAAGGCTTGGTATATAACAAACCTAAGGGTTATTTGGACGTTGTAGGGTAAGAGGAGGAAAAGAGAAATGCCCACTCTCCCTATCTGCCCTCCCCCTCCTCCCCCCCCGCGGACAACAATGGGGGAGAACAATGTGTATGGACCCGCGATCAATACCCCGATAGGTCGATATCACACACACATACATACTCGCAGGGAATGCATGTGGAATGCAGTTGGGTGGGTGGTTCATTGCACTGAACAGCCAACCTAATGTGTGAGCTTCAAATGCACGGGCTTAATACAGAGGTACTCAAAAGCGAACAAAAAGCTTGGCTCTCCCTTTGAACATGACCTCATCATTCGCGATGATTTTAATGGCGGATGATTGGATGCTCTACGCTTGGAACATCCTAGATCATTACAAATCCACACATTCACTCACTAAATCCAATGCTCTACGGCAATTTGTTCATTTATTACATTCACAAAGAAACTCGAAGAATTTGTATCTATCTTTGAAATAGTGTAATGATATTTTCCGATCAAGAAAGCCAAGCAATACGGCTGACGAAGTCGTTATGTTGATCATGGGGCACTCCAACACCTGAAGACCATAAGACTGGTAAGCAGTCTACTTTATGATGATGATGTTGTTTGTTATTTAAAGGGACCTAACAGCTAGGTAATCGGCCCCTGCAGCAGTCTTCTTGGCAGACTCAAGTCCTTGATGGGATTTTTGTATAACATTACTAGTTACCCGCGAGGGCTTCGCACGGGGGAAATTATGAATTTAAGGCGATAGGTTACTTTTAACCGAGGATTTATAAGATTTCCTTGTATACATTAATCGCTTTTCCTCCAGTAATGAACACGAAAAGATTTTGTTTTGAGGTAGCCACGCGAAAGGGACACGTTAAGCTGTCCACGAAAACAACATTCTCCATTGAGATCAACTCCAGTCACTCGAAGTGTCTGACACTGTGCTTTGTTTAATGTCATGCCAGCACAGATTCTTATATACCGGGAATTGGACTCGTTTGAAATCAAAAGTCAAATCTGAAGGAATTACAGGGATTGTCGGTATTAAGACCACTTCTCCTGTCCCACAGCCAATTAAATTAGTAGCTTCAATCAAACAGTTCTTCAAAACGTTCACTACCAATCGCGTCCCATTGCAGAACTTTGGCGGGTGTAGATTTCGTAAAAATATTATAGGCACTCCCTACTTTCAAAATCAGCTTGTGTAGTGGCAAGCCGGAAGGATGTAAAGAATTTAGAAATTCCGTAGGGTAATGAACAGCTCTTTCAGTACTGACTACTGTGTATACTGAGTAATGTACTTAAACCTGGGCAGTGAATTTCAAGGAAGATGACTGAGATGACTCCCTTTGCATTTCTGAAGTCATTCCTTTTCTGTCCTGTGATTCGAAAATCCCTTTGTTGATCAGTTTCATTTTTACGTGATAAACGCACTTTTTCGAATGCAATGTCCAACAACCTATATTCGCTTTCCGTCTCGGCAGGATTGGCTATCATAACTTTTATATAGATAACGAAACATCACTGGAAAACTTGTATTGTATCATAGCATGTGCAACAAATGCTGGCCGAAGTCGTTGATAATTTGGGCACTGGCTCGCAATTTACACGGTCGCTCTGAAGCTGTCCACTTTTAGTATTAAAGTCAATTCCACTGGAAACTTTCTTTGATATGTCGATTATATTGATAATTGGAGACTCACAAAGTGACAGAATATTAACAATAATACAGGGTGTCCCAAAAATGTACTCACTCTTGGAGTTACAGTAAATTTGGTGTTCGTTAATACAGATACAAGGTTGATGATTGAATGAAAATTAATAAATACCATGAAATGCAGGAAATTAAAGTAACCAGGTACAGGAAATAAAGAAGGAAAGAAAGCAAGTTTAGTGTCCCCCGCATGTCTATAAATGTTAAAAATTGCCTGGAGGCTACCTTTAAGTTAAATGGTTCCATTAATCGACACATTTGCACGTAAATCATGGCTGAAAATGCAAATGTGACTGTTGGACACCATGTGAGCTTACCAGGAGTTACCTTGTGGGGTGGAATATCTGCATTGGGCATCGTAGGTCCATTCTCTTCTGACCAAAATATCACGAGGGATATTTACTTAAAGTTGCTGCAGGAATCCGTCGGTCCATGCATTTCAGAAAAACATTTGGTGACAAGGAGTGTTACTTCTAGCAAGATGAAGCCTCATCCCACTACCATGGTGATGTCAGGGCCTATCTCGATGCCAAGCTTACGAACAGATGGATTGGGTGAAGAGGTAGTGTTGAATTCCTTGAGCGTTCCCCTCAACCTCAGGCCAATGCACTTCCTTTTAAGAGAATACGTCAAAGATGAGATTCACGGTGTAGAAACCACAACAGTCAATGAGCTGAAAGAGGAAATATCTTCCAGTTACAAATGCGTGATTCGTAACGTCATTGACTCCATTGGTCTACGTTACCAGCTGTGTCATCAGTTGGAACATTTGCAAACCTGCAGCGGGCACTAGACTTGTTTTCTTTCTTTTCTGCACCTGGTTACTTCAATTTCCTACATTTAACGGTATTTGATTTAAATGAAACTATTAACCTTTAACTATTTAACATTAATATTAACTATTAGCAAACGATGAATTCATTGTCATTCCAGGAGCGAGTACATTTTTTGGGACACCTGTATTTAAACATTTGTAAAGTTCCATCTAAATTAAATGTAAAGAAACTTTCCCGGCTAATAAAGGTGCTGATGTCATGGACCATGTACATACGCTTAAAAAAAGAAAAGAAGAACAAGACCGAGCACATAGTATTGTATAAGCTCCTCTCGGATACACCATTCTCAGAAACAACTCACGTTATGGATACAATGTTTGTTCAGTGTATCCACAGGGTTTGTATCTACATGACAGGTGAATTATATGTTGATCATACTAAAAATTAATGGGTGACGTAGGAATTAACCTTGAAAAAAAATTTAAAATATTGGTTTTCTTGACGGTATATATCAAGGAAAATATAATTCCAAAATTTCACATTACAAGTTGAACTATAAATGGCATTTAAAAATTAAATACTCGTTCATTTCAGTGTATGAAAAGTGATGTCTTTGTACATAGTTCTGTCAGTGAAATGTCCGACAATGGTTATAGAAGGCCGTGTATTCTTAAGCCGGCCCCACGCTGTAGGACTCCGAGCGTTGGTTCGAGGCCCACTCAACGACGCTTTTACATTTGAGGAGATGTCTGACGGTAAGATAGCGGCCTTGGTCTAGAAAGCCAAGAGGATTCGTCGTGCCGACCATACGACACCTCGTAATCTGCAAGCTTTCGGGCTGAACAATGGCCGCTTGATATACCATGGTCCTTCGGAGTTGTTGAGCAATGGGGTGTGGTTTGTACATATTCTTTCCGTTTTTTGATAAGAGCAGACAAGAGAGCAGCATTAGGCTATATACATTTATTCAGAGATCAAACACTTCCCCCATAAGGATATTCCCCATGAGGACAAGGTATACTCAATACGTTTGTGACTATATAAATGATTTTTCAGTATTGACAATGAACCTTTCAAGGCTTTGAGGATCCCATTTTTCGTCAACGACTCTGACAGTTTGAATCTAGAGCGGAATTCTTCGAATAACTTAGGAATTGTTCCTCGATGTTATCTAATCCGTATTCATGTTGGTAGAAGGGGATAGTTGGTTCGTAGATATTTTTCTTTTCCTCGTGTATTTGATTGGGCTGGTTAGCACCCGATTCACGCCGAACTGTAGGATCAACAATATATCCATTGTTGTTATCTTTGAAGGCTGTCATATCAATCCCACGTGTACTGTCGTTCTCCGATAATCCATCAACATCTTCGTGAACTGTATAACCAGTGTCTCGCAAAGACTGAGCGACGGAGCTTCGTATGGCATGGTGTCTAGTAAGTCGCAGGTTTTCGCTGTATGGACAGTATCCCAGAATATGAGAAAGGGTTTCTATCTCGTTGTGGCAATACCGACAACGGTTATTGTCCTGGTACCTGACTGGCACGGCTCGAACGCCTGCGACGTTAGTGGTCATCTTTAGAACATCACGCCATGCACTGCAAGACAAGCGAACATGTTGTGTTATCCAACTGTTCGCTGAAAAGTTTTCTCTTTTGAGGAAGCTGACACCATTTTTGGAATTCCTTATCTCTCAGTAATTGTATTATTTCCTTGGAATCCAAAAGTCCATTTTTGGAATTTAATAAGCTGACGCAAGGTGAAATGTGCAGGTTTTATATGCATTTGTTACTCTCCTCAGAGAGATGCCTACTTCCCAAAATGTAAGGGTTACAATTTATTTGTAGGGTAACAAGGGCGCTAATCTATTGCAGAACAGCTTCCCACTGTGATCGGGAAAGTCCTAGACCTAATGAAGAGGAGGAGTAAGGTTAAGGGTAGTTTTGGAAGAAGAATAGTCATGATCATTATGGAAAGTTTTCCTTGATGTTCTGAATTTCACATTTTCATAATTAGGTACAATTATCTCGATAACTGCTTGATGGAATTTCATAGAAGTTTGAACACACGTCACCCAAATAAGTACAAATCGCGATGTGGAGTAGTATTTTACTGTGATGAATAAGAACAATTTTATGCATTAAAATACTGAAAAGAAATTATGGAAAAATTACCATTAAGTGCAACATTTACATAAAATCAACAAATATATTTAGGAAAAAGTTACTCCATACAGACTCCATATTTACGTAGATCATTAATAAATTTGAAATGTTATGCCATAACTTACTCAACGTGTGTACCGAAAAGCTGTGGCATATAAAAAATGTAATGCTTCAATAACTTAAAAAATAAAATTATCACAGTAACTCTTAAACATTCACAGCAACTTTTTGTTATATTAAATGAGTTTTCCAAGTTTCATTTAGATATGATGCAAATTGTGAAATAATTGTGCAGTCAAACGTTGACTGTAACTATGCCTACGTCTCCCCTTAAGTCAGATAAAATATTACATTGAGAAACATACACTGCAATACGCTCATTCATTTTTTGTTTTGAGCTACTATACATAAATATTGTAAGACATATCTCTCTGGGTTTTTGAAAAAAAAGTTCCTGAGTGGTATGCTAAGTAAAAGGAATGAAACAGGCTGATAAGTATTTTGTCAATGAGAATACAAAATTTTGCTGGTCTGTCTGAAATATGTTATTACAAACATTTCAACATTTTTCAGTTATACAGTCATAGCTAGCGGCATGACTTTTTCGCATTAATTTATGTTCGATTTCGCGAAAAGGATTTTTTGTGTCATTTCCATTTTGCGTTAATAATTTTCTAAAATTATTCACAAAAAGTTTAATTTGTGAGATTTTTAATTATTTATGTGAAAGATAGCTAAATAAAGAGAAAAATATTGATAATCATTGATTATTCCTTATCTAATATTGATTAAAACTATAATATAGCCCTAAAGAATATTACATAACAAATTACCCTTTCACCTTATATGGCCATACCATTAAGGGATTTTATAGAATATTAATACGAACAGATACTTCTGTCGAATTGAGAAATCCTTATTCTGTTTTCTATTTACCTTCACACACGTGATATTGGGATAAAATTTCATTGCGATAGGTGCGAAAATGCATCAAAAATATTTTTAAGATCGCTATTTTCCACGAATTTTGGTGCATTTCCGCACTTTCTGCAAAATATGTAGATTTCGCTATAAACTAGCCATGTAGCTTTAATTCGCTGTAATTCGCGAAAACAAAATCACTAGTTCCCTAACCAGAATCATATGATTTGTTAAGACATCTCAAAATCACTTCGAAATATTTCTTGTCGCGCTTATCGTTGATGCGAAAAAATCATTCCTCTAGCCATAGCTTTCCATTAAGATATCACGGTCTCGTTTTAAACAAAACGATAACAAAATAGATTGTAAATGCTTCGATTAAGGAGTTTGGGACACGTTGTAAATATGCAGTTTGTGTGTGTTCAGTCTTTAATCTGCGAATTTTTGATGCCTGTGCTAGTGTGCAGGTTATCCGTCAGGATAAGGAAATATGTGGTCTAAAACTATACGTTAAATATCTGGAATTCAAGTAGCATACTACGGAAAACAGTTTCTAAGATGGGCGAGAGTGAAATTGTTGATCTAATTCTCCCTTCCATCGTTTTACCTGAGGTTGAGTGAAAAATCCAGGAATCGAACCCGGACCAACCGCCTAAAAAGTTACTGTGCTAATACAGACTATGGATTTAGAAATGTGAAGAATACGACAATTTAAAGAAAATATCCCAAAGAAACACTATCATCAGGACGGAAATAATTTCATATTTTGCTTGAATCACGCAGTTGTACTGTTATAGTTTTGTCGGTTCTCGAATTCAAACCAGAAACGAGTATGGTGGTTGTTGTTTACGATCGCGCAGAACGTTTGATTGAAATGTATGGGTAAATATGAAGTTCATGGACCAAACATTAATCAACGCATAAAAAGCAGAACAAATGCAAGAGTAGATGCACCACTGTGTAATGTAGTCCGGAGTGGAATACCGCAACGAGAATCTTTGCAAGCCTAAATTCTGACATTTCAGATAGCCTTTATTTACAGTAGTCTCTTCCCACTTACCATAGCATTAAATGATCACATCCATCTTATTGCTTTTAACTTCTTCGTCATGGAATTTGAGTTCACTGCCTCTCTAGAATAAAAGGGGATGTCTATCCGAGATGGTAAAGGCGTGCTCGATTCGCCTGGAAGAATGTGGGTTTAATTCCCCGTCATGAAATAAAAAAATAATAAACAACAGAAAAGAGCTTTCCACTACCAAGAGAAACCCCGAGGTTCATTCAGCCTATACCAAAACAAATACCGGTTTAATTCCTGGAGGCAACGGCGGATGGGTATAAAACTAATAGTGGCGCGTGGATAAAACGCCTGGGGATTCACTGCTTTGGAAAATAACGAGTTACATGGATATAAAATAGTGACTATGGTTGATTACCAACGCTACTTTCCTTTTCAGGCATACGGCTCCAGTTCAAGAAGTTACCAAAACAGGTAAAGAAAGAGTGAACATGAAGTACAATTACTTTAACCTGATCCAGTTCCCTCAGATTTTGAAAACTTTGCATGCGTACGAATAATTTCTTCAAGAACATATTAGGTGCACTGCCTTTATTTATATCTTGACGTATTTTTTGTGTTTTGTTTGTTTCATTTTTCATCAAACACGTATTACCAATTAAAAGTTTCATTTATATACGTAAATAAGGTTGTGCGGGGCCGATGACCTAGATGTTAGGCCCCTTTAAACAACAAGCAACAACAAATATAGTTGTAGAGTCTTCTGTATGAAATTTCGTTTGATTTGCCAATGTTTCATATTTCTATTCATTTTAGGTTAACTTAAGGCCGTATCCGTGGTTTTTAGCTTTCGTGTCTGTCCGCCTGTCTGTTTGTCTGTGCGCCTATTCCACCATCACGGCGAAACAGTT
Source organism: Anabrus simplex (assembly GCF_040414725.1). Taxonomy (NCBI): domain Eukaryota; kingdom Metazoa; phylum Arthropoda; class Insecta; order Orthoptera; family Tettigoniidae; genus Anabrus; species Anabrus simplex. The sequence continues at coordinate 113,738,546 of NC_090268.1, forward strand.
GGATAGATCTCAACCAAACTTCATATTTAGAGTATACTCATCCAGGGGCAGGTTTAGACATGCATATAAGAATAACTGAATAGACTAGGGGTGTATACGAAAACCATAAAAGATTTCTTTCAATTATCTCTTATACTATTAATTTTCTGTAATATCCAGACCGTATGTAAAACTTCACTTCATTTTAAACAACTTTTTTATGTACATCATTTCGCTTACTCTTCAAATAAAGGAGAAAATTACTATTTTCTGCGGGTTTGGTACTCTGCATTGAGTGACCGACAACGAAGCTACCGGTTACCATGGCAACGCCTCTGGCTGCTTGCCAGCAGGGAAATAACGTAAAGCCATTTTTGTCATTATTCCTGTAAACTCGTGGTTGTTCGTTGGGTAGAAGGCAAGAGAGACGCCCACCTACCATTCTGTGGTGCATTTCTCTCCTTATAATGAAAACTCCCCATTTCCTTTGTGAATAGCATTAGGCAAGTAAGCCTGCCGTTATAGTAGAAATTCCCGAAGTCGATTGTAGCAGTAGGAAACGTGGCCTACCATTTTCATCAAAACTTCCCAACGCTCACCGTACATCGGAAGCAACATAATATGAGGCCCTCCCGGTGGTGTTTCTCTGATAATGCTAAGATACATGCACTTTTTCTCACTGTGTGTAACTATAGTAATTTACGAAAAAATCCTTATGCAATATAAATTTATTAATGATCTTTGTTTTACGTTGCACCGACACAGATAGGTCTTTTTTTTTGCTATGGGCTTTACGTCGCACCGACACAGATAGGTCTTACGGCGACGATGGGATAGGAAAGGCCTAGGAGTTGGAAGGAAGCGGCCGTGGCCTTAATTAAGGTACAGCCCCAGCATTTGCCTGGTGTGAAAATGGGAAACCACGGAAAACCATCTTCAGGGCTGCCGATAGTGGGATTCGAACCTACTATCTCCCGGATGCAAGCTCACAGCCGCGCGCCCCTGACCGCACGGCCAACTCGCCCGGTCAATGTATATCTTGGGGAACATTCAACAGCAACTCGTATAGAAAGGTTTAGGTCAATACCCCTTCCTTTTGGAAGAAAAAAAAACCGGTCAAATGTCATGAAGCATAATCAGCTTCGGACCAGGTGGAGGTGACAGAACAGTAAAAGGCAAACACATTTTACTAAACAATTTCAAGTCCGCAACTTAACCTAGAGAAGCTTTGAGCGTGTGATGACATTCCGGTTCACTCTCTGCAATTTCGCCTCATGATGATTTTTTTTTTTTTTTTTTTTTTTTTTTTGTAAGCTGCTTTACGTCGCACCGACACTGGTAGGTCTTTTAGCGACGATGGGATAGGAAAGAGCTAGGAGTGGGAAGGAAGCGGCCGTGGCCTTAATTAAGGTACAGCCCCAGCATTCGCCTGGTGTGAAAATGGGGAAACCACGGAATACCATCTTCAAGGCTGCCGACAGTGGCGTTGGAACCCACTATCTAACGAATTCTAAAAACTGGCCGCACTTAAGCGACTGCAGCTATCGAGCTCGGTAATGAATCTTTAAATCCTCGGACCGAATTGCATTTTAAAATATAAAGCATATGAAAATTCTCTGTTGAACACTTAATTCAGAAGCCACGGAACGCGCTAAACTGACCAGACACTGTTGTGTAAGAATTACGCTGCACGTTGCATGGAAGCTTGTCGCTGACTAGCTGACCATGTCACCACTGGGCGGACTATATGGGTCAGGCGGCTATTGCATCATCCACTCGCCCATACACAGTACAGGGGATAACCAGCAACTGGACTGAGGCTTGCACTGTATAAGCCTCCTCCTATCGTCTTTATGGCCGGTAAACAGATGCATTTACTATTGCTTATGCTCTTCTTTGAAAAAGGGGCTGCCTGTCCGAGGCGGTAAAGGCGTGCTCGGTTCGCCCGGAAAGACGTGGGTTCGAATCCCTGTCAGGAAGTCGTAAAATTTAAGAAACGAGATTTCCATTTCCGGGGGTGCATATGGCCCTGAGGTTCACTCAGCTTACACCAAAAATGAGTACCAGGTTAATTCCTGGGGGCAAAGGCGGCCGGGCGTAGAGCTAACCACTCTACCCCATCATGTGCCGAGGTTAACAATGGTGGAAGCCTTTACCTTCCACTCCTCCAAGGGACTTCATGGCCTGTACACAGGTGACTTTGCTTTGCTTTGCTTCTTGCTTCTTCTTTGAAAAAGGAACTGGCATTCGTAGCTAACTCCTGATTATCCATTTCAGACCCTGCCGCATATATATGTAGGTCGGGAACACACGAGTATGTCTTTATGGCTTCGTATTTCTTGCTAGTCAGTACAAACCTGTATCACGCGTTTGTGAAGGCTTCGCTCTCTTTGTTACATCGCCAAGGAGCCGCAGAACCTGGGTGGGAAATATTGAAGGAATCTGTCTCTACCAACGGTTGCATAATAATGATGTTATTTGTTTTACGTCCCACTAACTGCTCTTTTACGGTTTTCGGAGACGCCGAGGTGCCGGAATTTAGTCCCGCAGGAGTTCTTTTACGTGCCAGTAAATCTACCGACACGAGGCTGACGTATTTGAGCACCTTCAAATACCACCGGACTGAGCCAGGATCGAACCTGCCACGTTGGGGTCAGAAGGCCAGCGCCTTAACCGTCTGAGCCACTCAGCCCCGTACCAACGGTTGCAAACAGCATCGGAAATTTACATGAGGTATAGTAAGAAATATGTCATTTAACTACTTAAAGAGCTATATAATCATAGTTTGTATGAGCCATCAAAAGAAGGCAAATTGATTTAGAAAATCTCATGAAATAAAACGAAGTTATTTGTCACCCTTAAAAAACTGAAGGACTTAAAAGCAATCTTTACGCTTTAATTATTAAAATGTTGTGCGATTACATTAAAATTTAACCTATTACAAAAACAGAGAAATGAGATAGTTTAACGGTAATCTAATAACTTTAATCACAGAAATGTGTACAGTAGGTCGAAAATTTGTATAAAAGTTGTGTTTACATTTTTAGGTATATTTTTCTTGTAATTTGTCCTTATGTTCCAAGGTAAGGTAAGGGTGTATTCTGCCAGAAGGCAGGTCCGAACCTCCGCACAGGTGTGCTTGAGCCGGAGTTTGCGTGCGGTAGGGTGGCCAGTTACTTTTCGCTCTTACCCCCAACAACAGCGCGTGGCAACCCATCCAAATCTTGACCACGCCCAATGTTGCTTAACTTCGGAGATCTCATGGGATCCAGTGTTTCAACATGGCTACGGCCGGTTCCAGCATGAAGAAATATAGAGCTCTTTTCTTTGGATTTTCTTGGTCTCAACCGGACATGACGTCACGACATCGTTATCGATTCAATACGAGTTTCAATAACCATAATCAGCAATCATTTATATAGCATTTAACGATCTGTACATCATGCTATATTTCCAAATGTATTTCTGAGCCTTGCTCGTTGCTATTTCTATCTGACACATTCTAACAAATTTACCAGTGACTTGGAAGACATAATATTTTGTAATCGATATACTTTGTCCTTGTGGTAGCCTCATCATAGGGGAATTATTATTATTATTATTATTATTATTATTATTATTATTATTATTATTATTATTATTATTATTATTATTATTATAATTGTACCGGTTGGTACACCTATACGCCGCACATTTGAATTTTCCGCCTTAAATTACTCCTCTACAGCTGAAACTCTGAACTTTAAAACTGAATTAATTCAACCGTATATCTGAAGATGTCACTGTGATAATTTCGAATTGTTTTTGTTTACTAATTATCAAGAAGTGTGAACATTCTCTCACAGATGTCTCTACCAAAAACTATGACCATGCACCCTGGTGCGAAGTGATGGAACTTTTCTTGAAGATATTTTATACTCATAAGTTTTCCTATAACTAAATTTCGTTCTTTCATTTGTAGGTTGGCAATATAAATCTTTCTTTCCGCCAGTTTTGAACTTAACCAATCCCGGATTTCTTTAATTAATTTTGTACCAATAGTGTCCTTCTTCCTCAATTTTTGATCTGTAACTTTTAGACGACCAATAAACGTCTGTGGGTGTGTCTTAATTATTCATGAAACGTCTCGAATCTTCCACGAGTGTATTAAAACTGCTGATTTTCCGGGCTCTCCACCACTTCAACAACATCTAGCTTAGTGTATGGAAGTATAGCAGGGGGCGGGTTACGCCTCTTCCTTCGAGCAGCAGCTCTTCAGCAAAGGTAATGGCCTTTTAACATCTTTATTTCTTTCTTGCTCAGCAGTTTAACCCCCGAGGAAGGTTCGAAACCTTTTCAAAGTATCCTACCTGTTCAAAAATGTAACTTAGTGCCGGCTTCTGTAAACATTTTCTTATTACTTTAACTGTAAATCGGGGATAGAGAGTGCCTTACCCTCTCGAGCTCCCCTTCAATTTGGATTTGAGGTGACTATGTTTTCATAACCGATTTTCTTCTCTTCATTAATGTGTTAAATTATTTTTCTTATACGAGTCACCTTTATAGTATGGGAATAGCCCCTGTGTATCGGCTTAGCGCCACTTAGGTTTTAACAAGCTTTCATGTAGGAGTGCAAGTACTCGCCTCCATTCAGCTTTGTATTTTGGGCCATTAACTTAACCCGTTTTTGTTTTCCTTCCTGCGAAGGCCCAGCAGATTGGGTACGAGGTACCCCTGTTCCATTATAAGTTGTGCCTTGATGGCAGTTTAGGGTAATAATCTGTTATTGCCTTTAATAGGCTTGAACAATTGAGAGCGGGTCAGCTCTTTCTGGTATTTTGAAAGGCGCCCCTAGGAGGCTTGACATTACGAGGTGGGAGCAAGTGCTCCATGTAATTAGGGGTTTTCTTCCCTTTGGTAATTTGTGGTTGTGAGCTGAGAGCTCAGAAATTGTTAAACTTTGGGGCTCGTAGCCCAGAATTTGTAAAGACCCCTTAACTTGTCCTTTCGTTTGTAAAGTTGCATTGTACCTGATTTTTCTTTGTTATTTCACCTAGTAAAAATTGTTAAATCTTGTTATCTTTTTAAATTCAACTTTCGGACTTGTAGTTAGACCCATTCCAGCCCGCACCTTCTTTCACCTCTGCTGATCTACCAAAACACGGTAATAATAATAATAATAATAATAATAATAATAATAATAATAATAATAAAGCTGCTGTAGACGATCGTATCTCAAAAATGGAGAGAGCTCATGGACTTACTAAAACATCTACAACAAGAAATACACCTCATGGAATGCCAAAATAAGGCATTACAACACTGAAGTAAAAACAGAATACCTGTATCCTAGCGAATGCCTCTCGATGAAATACAATTTGGAGAAGCTGGAGAATGATACGGAAAATCTTGGACCCAATCCAAACTGAAACCGGCTGGAAACTTCGGAACAACAATGAAGTCTACAAATTGTGGAGAGACCATGCAAAAGGATAATTTTCATTTTAATAATAATAATGTTATTTGTTTTACGTCCCACTAACTACTCTTTTACGGTTTACGGAGACGCCGAGGTGCCGGAATTTAGTCCCGCAGGAGTTCTTTTACGTGCCAGTAAATCTACCGACACGAGGCCGACGTATTTGAGCACCTTCAAATACCACCGGACTGAGCCAGGATCGAACCTGCCAAGTTGGGGTCAGAAGGCCAGCGCCTTAACCGTCTGAGCCACTCAGCCCGGCAAATTTTCATTTTTCGGACATTTGCACAGAATTGACAAAACCAGACTAACCAAAGAGTTATTCGACTACCTATGGAATAAGAACACAACGACGGTATGGATTAAGGAAGTTCGTAAAGATCTAGGGAAGTCCAACATCCAGGAAGTTCAGATGTTAGAGAGGATAATATTTCGGATCATGATTCATAAATTGAAAGGGTTTCAAGTCCAAAGAACTTCAAATACGGGAAGGACCTGGACGGATGAACAGAAAAAACCGCGTAGCGCCCAAATGAAAGAGTACTGGAGGAAAACGACAAAGAAAAAAATGAAATTGTAGCTTGATACTCAGTGGTCAATTCTGAAATAAAAAATAAATAATAAAGTGATACCCTTTGGCCCACAAGCGTTGGGTTATTCGTGCATTTAAAGAAAGTTCGGGTTTCGGGTAGAGCCGCAATTGTTTTGGTCTTGAATACGTCTGTGTGGTCCGGCGAAATGAAATGCTATCATTTAGTCTGAGCTTCGGTTGTACAGGCACTAGTTACACAGCCGATGAATGACAGGCCTATCACTTGAGAAATATGACACATCAGGCAAAGTTTCTACAGTAACGTTTCGAACATATGAAGGTCAAGAAAAGTAAATCCAAGAATGGTCCCAAGCTGGACCACCGAATCTGAATTGAAGAGATTGTTCATTAATGTTAGCATCTCTTCCGTTCTGAAGGAATCGGTTCCCGACACGAGAAGTCATGTTCAGCCCGTAATATACTGAACTGTTTGTCTGTGTGGATGTGAGCGATGACTAGCCAGATGTACAGCAGCCCGGGAACTGAAACGTTTAACGTAAGCGTATTTGTAGATGAATCTTTATACAAGTAAAGACGTGAAGCTGCCACCATTACTGGACATGAATTCCTCGGATTCAAATCATCCCTTCGGGTATACTGTTTCAATTTAGACGTCTGAAGTTTCCCGTTTGTTTCAGTTTCGCTATGTGCATCAACATCCACAAGGACAATCGCTTGAAGTTGAAGGACTCGATCTTCGGAAACTGTGCTTCTCCCATGCTTTTGAAGGAATCGTGGGTTGTTCAAGAGTTGGAAAGGCAAACACACTATACATCTTAGCTCCAAATGGAAAGACACTTAAGGGAGGTTGGGACTGAGTTTTTGGTGGAAAAAGCAAGAATGGTCGATTTTTCAGTTTGTGCATATTATTGTATGCCGGACTCCTTCGGATCATTTGGCGGTGGTATTTTTCGGGTTCCGCCATTTTTAAAGTACTAGGGTGACATTTAAATGTCCGGTTGAGTCCCCATCCACTAGCTTTTACTTACAAAAATGTGTTTTTTCATATATACATTTTCAAGTATTTAAAATGTTGCAGCTGAACCAATTTGGTTTCAAATTCCATGAGAATTTCATGGGTTGTTAACACCTGTATTGATATTAACAGAAGGAATTTTTTTATAATGTTGCTACTTTAAAAGATAGTAACCTTCAAAGGGGTATATTTTTAGTATAATTTGAGAAAAACAAACACATAAAACACATTTTTTTTCTCACATTCATGGACTACATATGCAGACTTTCTCTATGTTAAAATTCTTTCTATACCTTGATGTGCCTGTACACCAGTTTTGAATGTGATATTTGAAGTAACTGTTCAGCTGGAGCATTTTTTATGCTTATCGATTTTTAAAAAATTTAAATTGTAAGTGTTAATTTCTCAGAAAGTTCTGCTGCTATATTCCTGAAAATTGGTATATGGCCTTTTTATAAATTCAGTCCTAACTTCCCTTATAGTTTATCCGGAAGCTCTGTATAGAAAAATTAGTTTGTTTTATGTAATATGGTCTTTTATATTGTTTAGACACTATTTGTACCATCCACCAACCCGGTATCGTAAGGATTGAAAGTAGAAATATAATTAAAAATACGATAATGTAATTCATGCAATTTATGTGAAAACTATGTTTGTTAATAAATATAATTTTTAAATTTTACTTTTAAATGAGTGGTTTTAAAATATCTAACAGTTTAATTAATAAATGCGGGCGAAGCCGCAGCTACATGCTAGTAGTGTATTATAGCAGCCTACGTTGATGAAAACAGGGAATGCATTGCCCTTTCTAACAAAACAGGATAAATAGGCATTTCAACAAAATTTATCGGGTCGTATCATCAGGCCACTCACCATGGCGTTTAATGCTGTGACTTTCTAACCAACTAAGTGCAAGGCAAGATCGATTTATCTCGTGCTTTAACCAGCTGCAAAAGAAATTCATCGTAGTTCCAAGTCGCCCTCCAGTCAATTTATTGCATTCTCAACTCGTCACAGAACAAATTTATCGGCAGCCGCAATCTTTCGCTTGCCAATGTTGGGATGAGGCCTGAGGTATGGGACACGGAAACGTAAAAATCAAAATAAATCGTAACTCGCGGGGGAGTGAATGACCCTCACGATTGGAGTAATCCTCCTCTTCTCTCCCTGAAAATAAAATAACCTATTAATATGCTGTTGTAGTGATTTTAGTGAGCGCTCTCGGTTGGCTAAGGGGCTGCCTACATATTTACAAACACAAAATGTAACTTTTGTAGATCAGAGTTGAGCAAACTGTAGCACATGATTGCATGGATACACTCGACATTAAACCCCCTTCTGCTTGGCACAGTCCACCCTTTCCCGTATCGCCACTCTGTACACTGAACCTCTACAGATGTGGGGGATGGAAGAACCGAGCGAGTTGGCTGCATGGTTCGGGTCACGTAGCTGTGAGCTTGGGTTTGGGACATACTGGGTTGGAACGCCACTCTCGGCAGCGATGAAGATGGTTTTTCATGGTTTCCTTTTCACCCCTGGAAAATGCTGGGCCTATACTTTTATGAAAGCCATAGTCGCTTTCTATGCAATCGTCGCCATGAGACTTATCTGAGTCTGTGAGACGTACAGACCTTGTTCTTCTTCTTCTGAGCCTTAATCTAGGGAAACCAGACGTCTCTTATTTTACAGGATTGTCCCTTATTTCTCTAAAGTGCCCCGTTGTCCTAGCAAAAAATTATACGGGACGCATATTGTCACGTATTTTCGTGAACCGTCCCGTATATTTTAAAATACCGCGCTTAAACTTTATTTATCACAAAGGCTGATGCATATTTCTCATTGTGTAAAATAATTACAGTTTGTTATGTTGGCACTAAATGTAACAAACCAGTGGGACAGGCGTATATAAAATGTTAAAATGGCGGCTTATAATACTGTATAGTGAACATTGTTTTGACATAAATACAGTATATCTTATGGTTGAGGGTCATCCGAAAATTTGTATCCAAAAATTGTGACGGAAATGACGTCACATTAATCGTTACCATAGGCCTTGTTCTCCAAGGATGCTCTGTGAAATGAATATTTGAGTTTCAATTATTGCTTGATCATTAGTTTTTCGCAAAGGGAAAAGGTTTCTTTTTGCAACACTGTATGTAGTGGAATTGGGCCCCTTTCATTTTAATAATAATAATAATAATAATAATAATAATAATAATAATAATAATAATAATAATAATAATAATAATTGTACCGGGTGGTACACCCCCACGCCGCTAATTCAAACTTTGCGCCAGTTGAAACTCCTCTACTGGAGGAAGTCTGAACTTTATCGACTGTGTTAATTTTCAAGTTTCTCAGAAGATGTCACTACTTGGAAATTTTGAAGTTTCTGAACTGGGTCGTTTTCGATGTATTTTTGTTTTGCCTGTAGTAAGAAGTGTGGACATTCTCTTCCAGATGGCATTACTGAAGAACTACAATTGTGCACCCTAGTGCGAAGTGAAAGAACTATGTTTTTGGAGAAATTTTGAATTCATAAGTTTGTATTTTGTTAAATTTCTTTCAGTTATTGTTTAAGTTGGCAATATTAACCCTTTCTTTCTGCCAGTTTTGAAACTGGCCAATCATAATTTTCTGTAATTAATTTTCCACCATCTAGTGTAGGGGTTTTCGTCGTTAACCAATAAAATTTTTGTGGGAGGGTGTTCTCATTCCTGAAACGCCTCGAACTTTCCACGAGGGTACATAAACTGCTGATTTTCCGGTCTCCGGGCCACTTCAGTAACATCTATCAGTGCGTAAAGTACGTAGCAGGGGGCGGGAAGCGCCTCTTTCTTCGGGCAGCAGTTCAGCCACCAGGTAATGGCCGTTTAATAACTTCTTTTCTTGTCAGCTCAGCAGTTTAACTCTCGGGGCAGGTCCGAAGCCTTTCCACCATGTAACTTTTCCCCTAAAATGTAAAGACACTTAGTATCTATTCTATCTTTTAAACTACATATTGGGATAGAGAGTGCTTAACCCTCTCGAGCTCCCACTCATATTGCATTGAGGTGAACTTATTTTCACAACCGTTTCTTCCTTAACGTAATGTAAATTGTTTCCTTCTAAAAGTCACCTCTTTAGTATGGGATTAGCCCTTGCATTAACGGCCTAGTGCCAAGTAGGTTTTATATAAAGTGTATTAGGAGTGCAAGAACGCCTCCTCTCAAGTTGGTATTTTAGAGGCCATGTAATTTACCTGTTTCTTTACTTAATAGGCCTCAGTAGGTTGGGTATTTTTACCCCTGTTTTCATGTCCTTGGAGGACAACTTGAATGTGGAGTTTGGTGTGGCCTTTGATAGGCTTAAATTTTGAGAGCGACTTGCTCTTTCTTGAAAATTGAATTATTGTATGCCTCGAGGAGGCTTTACCGTGTAAAGAGGAGTAAGTGCTCCTAGGCATGATTAGGGTCTTCTGCCCCTTTGTTGAATTCTGTATATCGTAAGGTTGGGCTTATAGCTCAAGAATTGTGTGTCGGGCTCTCGGAGCCCAAATCCTGTAATCACTGTAATTGTACATTTTCGAATTGTGTTTCGGCTACTGAGTACCTGTCCTATTTGTTATTTCTTAATCTTGAAAAGAAAATATAACCTTGTTAAATTTTATCTTAACTTTAATTTCGTATTTTGAGACCTGTTCACCCCCGCACGTTCTTTCACCTCTGCACATCCACTATACTCCGTAACAACAACAACAATAATAATAATAATAATAATAATAATAATAATAATAATAATAATAATAATAATAATAATCCGTACTTGTTTTCTATAAATTAAGTGCTACTCTTTGTGAGGTCCGTGGCTTGTGTTAAGACATTCTTATCTTAAATGGGACGTAATAATGAACGGCAGTCTGAGTGTCTCGTTTTTCATGCTTGTAATCTGGTCGCCCTACCTTAATCCCAATTCGCTGGGGTCGGCACTTGATATGGTTTTGGCCTAATTTAATGGTGGGATGCCGTTCCCGATGCCAAGCCTATGCGGCGGGATGAATTTGCTACTGTGTATTTTTGTGTTTGTGGTTAGTAGTGTGGTGTCTTGCGTATTTGAAGACAAGTGTATTGAGATGAACGCAACACTCATTCCCCGAGCCGGATGAATTAATAATGTGCAATATTAAAATCCTCGACCCAGCCGGGAATCGAACTTGGGGAGCTCTGAACCAAAGACCAGTACAGTAAGCATTCAGCCAAGGAGAGGGACTATCAGTGACCAAAATGTGGACAAAATTAATGTATACATGACTATCTAGAACTGCCTCGCAGGCAATGCCTAGTAAATTTACCCCCCCGCCAAAACCCTCTCTCATCTACGACACAATTACCTCTGAATTGACTTCATAATTTCATACTAGAAGCGTTATCGGAATCAAAAAAATAGTGCCATTAACGACTTCTCTTTAAAACAGTGTACGGCGACGATGATGATGATGATGATGATGATGATGATGATGATGATGATGATGATGATGTTTGTTGTTTAAAGGGCCTAACAACTAGGACATCGGCCCCTAATGGTACGAGGTGTAACGAAATGAAAATTAAAACTTCGAAATGTTACCACTAACTAGAAGCTAAAACGAATGGTGATGAGAAGATGTTCGTGAAACAAACAAAAAAAAAAAAAAATCAGTGGATCCAATTCATAATCTCTTCATTACTGGGATGGTGCTTATTATATAAAGGGGTCCAAAATCCAGGTCACCGGTCCCTCAAAATGGTACTAGTAACTAGTAAATCAGAGCCATGCTGTTCCTCGTACAGTGGTACTAATCACAGGTGATGTAAACCCATGGTATGTCACATACAATGGCACCACTCAGAAGCAACGTAGACCCAAGGTGCTCCTCAACTAGGTGTACTAATCACGGGCGCCGGTATACCCGTGCTGTTCCTAACTTGGTGCAATTAATCGCAGGTCACGTATACTCATGGGGACGCTCACATAGTGGTACTAATCATAGGCAATGCAGACCCACGGTGCATCACACATCATGGTAACGCCCACAGGGAACACAATCCCATGGTGTTCCTCACATAATAATACTTTTTTTTTGCTAGGGGCTTTACGTCGCACCGACACAGATAGGTCTTATGGCGACGATGGGATAGGAAAGGGCTAGGAGTTGGAAGGAAGCGGCCGTGGCCTTAATTAAGGTAAAGCCCCAGCATTTGCCTGTTGTGAAAATGGGAAACCACGGAAAACCATCTTCAGGGCTGCCGATAGTGGAATTCGAACCTACTATCTCCCGGATGCAAGCTCACAGCCGCGCGCCTCTACGCGCACGGCCAACTCGCAACGCAGACTAATGGTTTTCCTCACATAGTGGTATGAATCACTGGCGCCGATATTCCGTGGTGTTTCTCACCTAGTAGTACTAACCGCAGGCAACGTAGACCCATGATGTTGCACATAAAGTGGTACTACTTATAGGTAATACACAGTGGAACGGACCAGTGGTTTACACATGACGATTTCTTTCACAAGCAACACTCAGACCCATAACGTTCCGCACCGAATGGTACTAATCACAAGTAATCACATGGTTCTAATGTCATCATCCCCTGGTCGCCCCTTTTAGTCGCTTCTTACGACAGGCAGGGGATACCGTTGGTGTATTCTCCACCTGGGTCCCCAACCCATAGGGGGTAACAGTGTACGAAATCAATCAATCAATCAATCAATCAATCAATCAATCAATCAATCAATCAATCAATCAATCAATCAATCAATCAATCAATCAATCAATCAATCAATCAATCAATCAATCAATCAATCAATCAATCAATCAATCAATCAATCAATCAATCAATCAATCAATCAATCAATCAATCAATCAATCAATCAATCAATCAATCAATCAATCAATCAATCATCTGCATTTAGTGCTATCGCCCGGGTGGCAGATTCCCTGTCCATTGTTTACCTATCTTCTTCTTCGAATGTTTTCAAAGAACTTCGAAATTCATTGAACATAGAAAAAAAGGAAGAGGAGGAAACTGAATGGTTTCTTTGAAATCTGCAATATTTTCGACGTCATGATCTAAAATAAATGTGAGACACATTTAATGTTAATCAAATGTGTGTTTTTCGAAAGAATTTTCTTGATAATATTTATAATTCTTAAAATGCGGAAAATCATGCTGTATGATAGAAGAGTTTCTCTCTCTTTTTTTTTTTTTTTTGCTCCCCGCTGTCTAAAGAGCCGTCTGTGTAACACCGACTCATTTTGTTCATTTCTATTGAAATTTTGCTTCGGTGGAGCGAACTGTATTTTTCTGGGATTTTCAGTCTTGCGCTACATGGATGGCTTCGTGCATTCTGTGTCCGGGGAGTGATGATGATGATGCTTGTTGTTTTAAGGGGCCTAACATCGAAGATCATCGGCCCCTAATGGTACTAAATGAAAGAACAAAAATTACAAAGGCATCCACTGACCAAAATAAAAATAAAAAATGTCATGAAGAATGAATGGATGGACAGGAACCCAACAAAACACAAAACAAACAAACAAAAACAAAAACCAGTGGATCGGATTCAATAGAGAACGAAAATAACATTATTACCGACCAAGGAACCACTTATAAAGCACAATGATGCTTGGTGTCTAAAGGGGGTGCAAAATCCACGTCTAAGGCCCCACAGAATGGTACATGTCGCGAGTAAAATAGAACCATGGTATGTGTCATGTTGGGGTATTAATCAGAAGTAGCGAAGACTCACGGTGTTCCACAAAAGATGGTATTACTCACAAGTATTGTACTTCGTACAGGTAACGCAGACCTATGGTGTTTCGCACAGAATGGCGCCACCTACAGCCAACGCAAACCGATGAGTTTCCTCACCTAGGGTACTAGTCACGGGTGCCGGTCCCAAGGGCCCCGTGGTGTTCCGCACATAGTGAGTACTAATCACAGGCAACGCAGACCCACGGTGTCGCTCACAGAGTGGTACAACTCACAGGCTACGCCCAGACCCGCGGTGTTGCCCACCTGGGTACAACGCACGGGTACTGGAATCCACCCGGCCAGGCTTTTTACTGCAACGAATCACAAACATATTTCGTACCATGTTAGTGATACTACTCGCAAGTACATGCAACCCATGGTGTTCCCCGCATGATGGTACGAATCAAGAGTAGTTTCATGGTTCTAATTCATTCATCCCTTGGTCGCTCCTTTTAGTCGCCTCGCACGACAGGCAGGGGATACCGTGGGTGTATTATTCGTCAGCCTCCCCCACCCACAGGGGGTGTGTGTTTGGTCCGCGAGAGGTATTTTATTTCCCTCAAGTCCGCCGGCAAGCCGGTTAGGACCCCCCTATCCGCCACCTGGGACGCGCCACGTGGGAGTATCACCTCTCCCCCTGCTTCGCCTGCGTAGCAGGTTCGTGGTGTCCGGGGAGTGGTTTTACCTGATCTGCCATACGATTTGGACAAACTCCTCCTTGAACATTTACCGTTGATGATTCCTTATATGGTTTATTTTTAAGACCACTGCTTCTCTGATGAAGTGTCCCAACATAATCTAGGAAGAATGTTCACCTTAGTTGACCGTAAAAACGAAGTGGAAACAATAATATATAAAGAAGGGAGAGAACGCTTTCTTCGCGTAGATCATAAATTCTTCAGGATTCGAGTTAGAGTGGTTATTTCTATGCCCAGATGTCCTTGTCTCAAGTATTGACGGCATACTAATTTACTATTACAAGCTGTGTGAATGTTAGGAAATACTCCCTCTCAGAAGTTATTTGTCCGTTTCTGAAATATCTTGATTTCCCCGCGAGGAAATTAATTGACGTCTTCCTAGGCGAGCCATGAATGGCTTTACTACCTCTATCATGCTGTAACCGATAATAATAGGGTACAGTGGGGTAATTGGGATGTGAGGAAATTTGGTGCTCTGAAAATGTTAATTCCCTAACCATTTTAATGTGAAATATATATAACTACATTGCTTTGCTCCTTGTAACATGTTTCACTGCGGTGCAAATTAAGCAGAAATGTATTTGATACTGTAACGGTTCAAATCCCGTTACAAGTATTATTATTATTATTATTATTATTATTATTATTATTATTATTATTATTATTATTATACCAGGGGTACGCCTTCCCCGGTTACTTAAACTGCGCACCTTCTCTACGTCAGTGAACACGAACTTTCAAAAACTTCCTTCTCCGACCGTTAGATGGCTCTGACGTCCATTTTGTACCGATATCTTTTGGCCACCGCCGTCTCAATCCTATATACTGCCTGCTCTATGATATGCGGTTAACATGCTTCTCAGCGTGAGCTCTTAGTGTCACGAATCTCCGCTAGGGGCGCCAGCTAACGCACCCAACTTATCTCCGTACCTACGTTATTGTGTTCCAGTGCGTTTGCATCGAGCATTTATGTGTGTGTCTCTGGTTGTAAAATGATTAATTGTTGTGTTCCTCTCTGTATATAAGGGCAGGAAATCCAAAATCTTCAGGTGTGAGGATTCTTGTTATCCCCCCTAATAAACAACTTTGGGAAAATTGGCTTAACGCTATATCAAGGCAAGGATCAACCAAGAGTAATCAACGAATTTCATACGATTATTCTAGTGTTTGTAGCCATAATTTTAGAGATGGAGATAAAAAGGTAAAACCAAAAGAAAAATATATTGAAGCCAGAGAGCGTGCCTAGTCAGTCTTCGAATTATCCCCATTATCTTCAAACCAGAAAAATAGCTCCACAAAAGACCAGACAGCGACAAGATATTTCTTCGGAAGAAATCTGTGATGAAACAAGCTCTTCAACCGCAGGAAATACATTGGATGACGGGTACGAAATTAATTTGAACGACGATGTATCAATCCAAGTCGCTATTCCAACGAGTAAAAATGACAGCAGTGATCAGAAAATCAGACATTAGATGCTCCGATCGAGAATTGTGAGACTGCTATAACAGCTGATGACTAACCATAATGAAGTTAAAAGATTACAGAGACAATTCGAAGACAACCCAGAAACTGATCGACTGAATAAAGTAAGCAGCCAAATATAAAGGAAAAATGAACGCTTTTTAAAATCAAATCCATAATTTTCGCAAGACAAAATCCGGGCAGTCAGAACAAATCACGCGGCAAATCATGTGGCGTGGGGAATAGTATCCCAAACGGGTACGAATATGCTCCTGGTCTAGTGTCAGCTCCGTCACCAAGTACTCTGGACAGGTAGCCTAAATGGAAAATGTTGATAGTGTTTGTCGGGATTTCCCAATTAGTGAAGGAAAGACTTAGCTGAATGTAAAAACCATCAGACCAACAGAGAGGAGTACGGCTCCTCTACGACCGAACCAGTGACAAGTTCGTTTGCGTGGTCAATGATGAAGGTGTACGCGGCACAGATATTGTAAAATCTCTTGCTCTCACGAATAAACTGTTGTGTTTTCTTGTAATCCGACTTTCAAAGAAGTTCTCTAGTCCTGCTGCCTACTTCCTCGTTAAAGGCTTATAACTCTCCGATCTATCCCTTTTATTTCAGAAATGATTACTGTAATGCCTTTCGGCAAAACAATCCAGATTGTTTGCATTTCTATTCACCAGCAGATAAAATACTTACAATGGTTGAATGATAATTTCATCGAGTACGTTAAAGTAATTCGGTTGGAATCAAAACGTGAGAAACTGAAGTGTCTGACTAATGAAACGGCAGATGCTGTCTCGTTAACTGTGAAATCTATAGTGGAATGTGTGCCTTATCTGTTACAAAATCGGTTATTTTATATTCTCACTAGATGATTTTCTGGAGACGCAATAGAAGATCTATTTAGTTCAGTGAGATTGGGTGGTGGATTTAATGATATGACGAACGCACGCACTGCATTATGTGCTATAAAACGTATCCTGAAAACTGGTCATGAACAAAAGGTCAGCGAAATAGTGATAGAATCTTTCCGCATCCACTGCTGGTAAATAACATTAAGAAAAGGACTGAAAAGGTACTCCGTTACTCGTGCCGAGAAAATTCTGAAATTTGTGTGTATCATGCAGCGTGGGATGATCCTGATATAACTACTGTAACTGGTAAGATTTTATAAATTTTACGTTTCTATATCTTAAGCCAACCTCAAATGTGAAATGTTAGTTTCTGTATGTGCATTATCATCTCAATTAGTAACATGTTAAGGATTAGTTTTCATTTTATATTGGTGTTACGGACCAACTCTCATTTAACCAACATGTGCTCCGGGTGCGGTAAGTGCTGCCATCTGCAATGTCGCTGTAAACGCAATTCTCGCGGCACAGAGCAGGCAGTATATAGAGATTGAGACGGCGGTGCTTTTGGCTAAACACAAACTAGGGTAATTGCTGAAGAAATGTTTGTTTTTGTAGTTGGTAAATCTTTTTTCTGATGATTGATTTTTTTTATGTGCAGAAGCTGTCAACACTTCACCTGGTTCCTCCTCTAATGTAATCTACCTGTAACTATGTTCTCTAGCCAATCAAACACGGAGGTGCGTATGGTTCGAGGTCCTGTGATCGATTCCCGGCTAGTCCAAAGAATATTCGTACTCTAACGGATGGGACGGTGCTCACAAAGCTTTGTGAGATCAACTAAGGAGCTCTGTAATACGAGAGGCCCGTCAAGAAAGTTAAGAAAATAGGTACTAACGATATAGTCGTGTCGTGCTGACAGGCTACCAACAAGCTATCAAATACGATTACAATTGCAGTACTTGCTCATTTGATAGAGTTTATTTCAGGAGATATTTTCCACTTGTGGTATGCAGTTAATTAACATGAAACTACTGTTCTAGATTTGAAAAGGCTGATCAACAACAATATCATTAGAAGGAATTGTTCCCAATCTTCAACTTCCAACAGTTCAGAAGTAAGCTTTAAATTGATACCTAGTAGCAAATGAAGTTCCGTTCACAGTCAGACATTCCTACAGCAGCATGATTATAGCTTTGGAGCAGTAATGACAGGCTATTACTTTGCTTTAAGGATGTGTCCATGTAAGACAATCAGCTTGTTCTAAACGGTACGCTTTCATTTCTTGCGTACCTTTCTGAATGAATTCCTGTAGTTTGTTACACTGAATGGGAACCATTAAAACTAGTCCTAAAAAAGTTTAGCATGGTAGCTTCCTGACCAGTGAGCCATGGTTCAGAACCTCGCATTATCACGAGCTGAATATTGTGCGAGAGACTACAATGTGGTAAAACCTGGAGAGAAAACCTGGTTAAAATATAATCTGGGTTATCACAGAATGCTTTTTAATGATGCTTGTTGTTTAAAGAGGCCTAACAGCTTCTAGGTCATCGGCCCCTAATTGTACGAAATGCAACTAAATGAGACGATAATTTAAACTTCAAAATGTATTAAAATGACTACAATCTAAAACGAATGATGATGACAAAATGATAGTGAATCCAAAACAATCAGTGGATCCAATTCAGTGTCTTATTTTCTCAGATGATACTTGTTGTCTAAAGGGGTCCAAAGTCCAGGTCACCGGCCCCCCATAATGGCAATAGCCAATGGCAAAGCAGACGAATGGTGTTCGTTCTATAGTGGTACTACTCACAATCAACGTAGACCTCAACGTATTCCTCACACTGAGGGACTATTCACGGGCACCGACTGGATCCGTGGTGTTACTTACATAGTGGTACTAATCACGGGCCACGTATACTCATGGTGCTCCTCTCATAGTGGTACTAATCATAGGCAATGTAGAGCGACAGTATATCACACATTATGGTACCACCCACAGACAACACAGACCTACGGTGGTCCGCACATAATGGTTCCACTCTCAAGCAATGCAAACCCATGGTGTTCCGCATATAATGGATACTACTCTCAGGCAACGCAGAACCATGGTGTTCCTCGCATAGAAGTACTAATCACGGGTGATGTACTGAACCCTTGAACTTAACATTCCATCGTCGGTCGGCCACGGCTGCTACAGTAGAACAATCTAGAACTCTTAAATCATGGGTCGTTGCGGGAATAAATTCGGTCACGATCTTAACCAAACGATGGGGTTCAGAAGAGAGCCTAACTACTTGAAATGAGGAGCAAAATGTGCTTACTAACTTTTATTAAATCGAAATAGCACGACAACATTATTAATTTAATATACATTCTTGAAATTAAAAAAATGAATTATTTATTATTGAATGTTTCAAACACAGTCACATTGCATAGCGTTGATTTATTTCTTACAATATCGAAGAGTTGCTTCGGAGAAGTTAGTACATTAGTGGACAGCGAAACTGAAAAACTGAAAAAGGGAAGACCTGAAAACCGGGCACCTATTATTCCAAACGAGAACTGAGAGTTAATCCACACGATCCGTGGAAAATCTGACTTTCAACAAGTAGAACGCCTGATTTTCTCTCAATTAAGGTTATCCACCAGTCGAATACCCTTTACGGATACGGAACACCCGCCGAATGGACCCTTAATCGAACCAAATTGACTATCAGTTGCTTTGGATAGGTTGCAAAATATTATGGGAAAGCATGGTGTTCACTACGAGTTATCAGCATCATTCACGATTGAAATAAAATTCCACCATGTATTTGTCATTATGACACCCTTAAGTGATAAGGTAATCCCGATGCTAAATGTGCATAACCCAAACAGCTGTTCGGAAGGAACCAACAACAACATGATCCTTGAGGATCTTACGTTATGTCGTTCTAAAGGAACAAAACTGCGAAATGCAGGAAACACTTATTCATCATGCATTTAGAAGAAATGCCAAACACTGAAGTTAATTTAAAAGTGGAAAGTCACTTGAAAAGTATTATTATTGAACCGATTTTCAGGTTAGAAATGGTTTTGTTACGCTTAATAAAATTACCAATCCACATAGAAAAATATTACAACTTTAAGGAATTCTTTCCCTTGAAAAACAATGACTACCATTACAGATCTATCTATTTATTGTCTGTCCCAACACACTACTTATAAAGTGATTACTTAATCAAATTCAACTACGAATAAAATGAAAGTACGACAAAGATTGAAAATAAAATATTGTTACTGGCTGACGAATCGAAACCGCATTCGCAACTCAAGTCTCACACTAATACACCGAGTGTCAATATGCACACTATCAAAACGAACGTCACGTCAGAACGACAAAACAATTAAGTCCGTAAAATAAAATAACATATTGAAGTCATTAAAACTCAACACGCACGGAGAATTACAGTAAAAATATTTAATCTCCATCAGGTCGATATCCAACATTTGGGCAACCCTCATTCGCCGATAGCGGCCCCGTTATCTTAAGGAACACCAACAGCTGTTTGAGCTACGCACTAGTTGGCCTCATCATTACCGATCTGACCCTCTTCATAATTTATATTTTACTGTAGGTGCTACCTTCGTCCAGGCCACTTCGCAAAAACAAAAGAAACATCTAATCTGAGACTTGAGTGTGTACAGCTAACATCCCAAACCTATCGTCGGGCTCACTTAAAATCTGTACATCCTAACACTAATCTCTATGTACATGATACCTTCCAAATTCTATCGTCGGGCGTGAACTAGGACGTCTCATCATCAGTAACTCCAAGGATAACATGTGACGTCCTAAATCTATCGTCGGGCGTCAAAAATGGGTCGTACTACGCATCCCTTAACATATCAGGCGAACTAGCAATTTCAAACAAACTCTGACATTTCAGTACTAAACCTGGTCAGAATAATAACACACAACGGAACAACATCTCTTACTATTAAACGAATGCAAGTCGAAAAAATACAGTAAGTCTCTATATCGGTACAATACGTGAACTCGAAAATAAATATACGTGACGAACAATTCTCCACCTCAAACACAATCTCAGCCTGTGCAATGAAGTTTTTAGGGAAGCAATGATAATTCCCAACACACGTCTACCATTTAGTGGATGCCTTCAAAATAATAATCATCACTACCACATTAGAAACTCTCAAATCGCCTATCGTTAATTCCAACTATTTATATCAATGACATATCCAGTGAAACGAAATTCAATACAACACCAACCATGTGTTCTAAATGCTCTTTTATCCTTGAGGTCACATTATCTTAATATTCATACGGGCTTTACGTAACAAGTTACTGGATGTTTACTACCATGATTTTTAACCTTTACTAGAGTCGTTTTCACTTGGGATCTTACTAGAAATCTACGGTGCTTCACACAGTAGTCGTCTCAAATTTCGGATTGGTAGCGGAAAACACTACAGCCTGTCTCAATACAGCCTGTTTCCTAAATACTTCCTCGGCAAAATATAGCCTGTCTCAAACTCATTCTCCTCGCCTTATCCCAGCGGTATCACTTAAAATCCAGGCTTCATTTCATCTTCAATATTCCTATCCCTCTCATCTCCAAATACACATAAATTCTTCGCTCTCAATCCTTTTATCTTATATTTCCAAGACCCTTTTTCATAATTCAATCCTCTGGTGAAAACAACGACCACTATAAAACACACCTCTTACTTTACTGTTATTACGACTTTCGGACCTCGAGAATCCAAGAACACACCGCGATTTTTCTCGTATCATTGATATACACTATGTCCCAAAATTTTACTTCCCATGAATAAATGTAACTCTATCGAATTTCACTGAAATTTTATTTGAATGCCTGCGATCCTTGTAAAAACATACTGGTTAAATGCACTTTTAACATAGAAAAATGTTTTTATCCCGCGGTAGACATTATTATTATTATTATTATTATTATTATTATTATTATTATTATTATTCTGATTATCGACAAACATTTCCAAATTCAACTGATATTTGAAATTTAGATATTCGCCACGACTAATTTACACTTATAACTTTCCAAAATTCCTCGCTTTGGACAGTATCTCATCGAACATTAACACCAAATTTAAACGTCGCATTTTACAGTTTCTTGACGTGAAATTTACACACTGAAATTTTCACACGCTGACCAAAAATTACAACACCTTTCGCCTGATAATTACAAATATCAACCCGACAATCATCTTGAAAAATTTGTTGGGACAGAACAATAAAATCTAACTACGACATAATACAAATATAGACAGACCTGCACAATGGAGTCATTCGCAGTATTCTGGCTACATCGTCGCCAGCTGACCTCGTGCCTTTAGCCGTACATTTGCACAAATAACATTATCATTTCCAACATCTCACTCTTACAAACACTGCCTTTTTCACACGATATTAAATTACCACACAAATCACGCACTTTTCTCTATAATTTGCACCACGAACTTCCCTCGTTCTGCAGTCAACTGCGACTGTCTGGTTCGTTCCCAAAGTTGTCTCTCTCTGTTACTCCAACAAAACAGGTGTTCAACAGATAAAGAAAGCAGAACTACCCTGAATAGCTTCCCCAACTCTCTTACCACTTTCAAACGTACATGAGGTGATATAATAAAATCTGCTGTGTATATTTTAACAAACGCCTACACTTTCATAGTTCGTCGGCAAACGTTCAGAACTTTTCAGTCACCTTCTCTTGCTAACCGAGTATGTGGACCTCAGCCACGGGCATGTATTTGGTTGTTTGTAGATCAATCTGGTGCAATTTTCCACTGACGATGGGCGTAAGCTCCCGCTGCTTCAAGATCCAGATCGACACTGAAAAATATACGGTGGAGGGGCTCCTTTTATAATCTCAGGAGGGACGCTATCCACACTATTAAGCTTGATTGCGTAATCTGCCAATTTTGCGTCCAATAGACCGATTTTTATGAGACTTGTCCCAGAATTCCGGACAGGCTTGTAATTATTTTAGATGTTAATCTTATAATTTTACCACACTCACAACAGGGGAAATAAATTATTTCTGCCCGTGCGTTTCGCGCGTTTTCTTCATCCATTGACCTTGGCACGTGGAGCTAGTTCACTGATCTGACGCTGACATGTACTTAGGCTTAACTGCATTTTATGTTTTTCCCTGGGGGCTCTGTCTTCACGTAGGGTTTACGAATAATTTAACTTATTTATTTCTTTATTTACTGTATTGCCAAAATCCCTCGTTATATAGAATTCCGTGAATTTGAAGAATTATCGGGCACTCGAGGTCCGCCGAGGTGTCACGGTATTTCACGAGCTTGCTGCGGGTGAGATCTTTCCCACGCGACATCGGGGCTCTTAGGAGCGCAACATGGCTGCCCTCAAAAATAAAAGTAGCTTGTTGATACAAAATAAATATTGAGAAAATTTTTTTTCTCACCGTAGAATTATGGGTTCAGTACAATCCCGTAATTTTCCTCAGAGAGCAGTACTAATCACGGGTAACGCAGACTCATTCTGAATACAGTGGAACCAACGCATCCAAGCGTAGCTCTCGGCACCTATTCCCGCTAGACACCAGTCTTTGCAGTCGAGCGCCCGCTCCCCCGCCACGGTGGGATGCACACGATGGAATTAATCACAGACAACGCTCAGACCCGTGGTGTTCCGCACATAATGATACTGTTCGTAGGTAACGTAGACCCATGGTGTTCCTCATATGGTGGTACTAATCACAAGTAACGTCGACTCATGGTGTTCTTCACGGAATGGTAATTTACTAGTCGCAAGTAGTCTCATGGTCCATCACACCTTGGTCGCCCCTTTTAGTAACCTCTTACGAGAGGCAGGGTATACCGTTGGTATATTCTTCATCTGCGTCCCCCACCTACAGGAGGTAGAATGGTTTTTCATCTGACCTTAGTTTAGCTCAGAAAATTCCTGCGACTCATTCTCGCCTGTTCGATGTCAGAACAATTAGGGAATGGTAAATTTATCAAGAGAAATATTCGATATAATTCCAAGTGCTTTCAAATCATTTAAGGAAAGACCAGGTACAGAATTGGTACGAAATCTGCCACCTAGGCGACAATCCTAAATGCAGGTCAATAATGATGTATTGACAGACTCACCATTTCACATTTATGTTCGCTTGGTGGAGCACCCACATATTCCTTAGGGCTTCGCTGTCACCCTACACTGGTCCTAATAAAAAACTCCATTCGAAGCTGAGATTCAAACCCAGGAGCCGTGTAAATAGGACATTGCATCAGTGCGTCGTCGTGAGTACTATTCATAAACAGAATGGGGTCAGACAGGACTAGGAATGGCGAGGAAGTCTTTTTTTTTTTCGCAAGTGGCTTTACGTCGCACCGACACACATAGGTTTTATGGAGACGATGGGGCAGGAAAAAGCTAGGATTGGGAAAGAATCGGCCGTGGCCTTAATTAAGGTACAGTCCCAGCATTTACCTGGTGTGACAATGGAGAAACCACGGAAAACTATCTTCAGGGCTGTCGACAGTTCGGTTTCAACCCACCAACTCCCGAATACTGGATACTGACCGCACTTAAGCAACTGCAGCTATCGAGCTCGGTGGCGAGGAAGTGTCCACGGCCTTAATTATGTTACAGCCACAACATTTGCCCGCCATGAAATGGGAAACCACGGAAAACCATTTTAATGGCTGCTGACAGTGGAGTTCGAATCCATAGCTTACAGCTAAAAGCCGCGAACCGCGCAGCCATCTCGCTCAGTCCACTTATTATTATTATTATTATTATTATTATTATTATTATTATTATTATTATTATTATTATTATTGTTATCATCATCATCATCATCATCATCATCATCATCATCATGTGTCCATTAGTCCCGTTTCTTGATAAAGGGTCGAAGAAGAGGTGAGATGAAATTATATATGGCAAGTTTTTACGCCCGAATGTCCTTCATGACCACAGAAAACCATTCTCACGACAGGCGTCGTCGGTGGGGTTCGAACTCACGTGCCTCCGAAATGCAGAGCTTGATTCTTCGTTATTATTATCATTAGTTTTCAATCAAGTCAACCTCACGGTGTAGAGGTAGCATGCTTGCCTCTTACCCAGAGGCCCGTAGTTCGACTCGCGGCCAGCCCAAGAATTAAAATTCTGGATTAAGGGCATACAGTGAGCCTCTGTGGTTCAGGTGGCAGAGGGGCGGGCTCTTACCGCTGGCTTCCATAGTTCAAATCTTGGCTATTCCCTGTGAGATTTGTGCTGGACGTAGCGGAGGTGGGACAGGTTTTTCTCCAGGCACTTCGGTTTTTCCCTATCATCTTTTATTCCAGCGACATTCTCCAATATTATTTCATTTCATCTGTCAGTCATTCATCATTGCCCCAAAGAAGTGCGACAGGCTTCGTCAGCCGACACAGTTCCTATCCTCGCAGCTAGGTAAGGACTTTATTCATTCATTCAATTTCTGACCCGGTCCAGTGACTGGAATCATGCTGAGTATTTTCATTTCATTGAACGCACTCGGCCTCTTCAGACCAAATGAGGAGCTGTTTCATTACGAAGCAGCCAACCTGGTTATGAAGGGCAAGTAATACGTGTGCAGATGTCGTTACGCAGACCACGTGTCACTCCAGTACCTGAAAGCAATATGGCTGGACAGCAGTCATAATGGCAATCCAAGGGGTCCTCATGGGTTTAGACTTTAGTTAAGTAAGCTAGTTTAAAAGTTAACTTGATTCGAAATATTGCTGTGATAATCCACATAAATCAAAAATATCTGAGACATAGACACGTGAATTTTTAATGTGAATACATCTTATAAATCGATATGCCAGTCTGAAAAGTTGAGCGAGACAAAAATAAAGGAAGATCATTCTACCGCTTTTTACCACTACTGTAGGATCGCGGGTGCGAACAGTGTAGCACATGTGGAATTGGCCATGTTTTACGACTGGATGTCCTTCATGACGCCTACCCTATGTGGAGGGATGCAATCAGCACTGCGTGTTTCTGTTGTGGTTAGCAGTGTGGTGTGTTGTCTGAATATAAAGAGGAAAGTATTGGGACAAACACAAAAAGTCAGTCCCCGAGCCAGAAGAATTAATCAGACGTGAATAGAATCCCGGACCCGGCCGGGATCCTGTGAAGCGAAGGCCTCAACGCTGACCATTCAGCCAAAGAGTCGGACTTTGTGCAGGATACAGTTAACTATATAAAAACACGTTTACAGGGTTATAACTAGACCTCAAATATTTAGGTGCTAAAATTTTTATCTTAGGTGCAAACATAGGCTCTCAAATACGAAAAAATACACCCTAAATTATATTTTAGGCATTTTAATTTTTACGTATTTTAATAAGCATTTATCAATTAAAATACTATTTTTATTTTGCTAAATTCATGATAATTCTTTTGGCAGAAATATAAAAATGAACTGGCCTATACAAAATCACTCGCCTCTTTGCTGCAGTTGCCACGGAATATAATTTTACCATCCGATGTGAAATGGGTAAACTCCTTTAACCACCGTTTAGTTAAAGCCGACTTGACTTGGAAGCTGAGTCTTTCGGGATAATTCACATACTGAACAAACGGAAACACTGAAGTATATGAAGAGTTTTGTTTCCAGCAGGGCAATGGACTCGACGCAGCTACGGGCGTGTTTACCACTGGAGGTTTTGAAGGACTTCCTGGGAGTGTGGTTTACAGTTTCCGAATTTTTGGACTTTGTTTGAAAAGTACTTCAAGAACATACTGTTAAGGATACTGAAAACGAGTCGGCAACATTTAAGTTTCTCGGAAGAAATTAAAAGTATTTTTGATCGATTTAGGGATAAAAATAGATAGTAATGTAAGCAAATGTACAGTAGGTTCTAACATCATTTTAGGCAATTTTTGCCATAGTTTTTAACTTTATAAACACATGACGTCCGCCTCTGTGGTGTAGTGGATAGTGCGATTTGCTGCCACCACCGCAGGTCCGGGTTCGATGCCGCGAAAAGTGATCTGAGGACTGAAACGGGGTCCACTCAGCCTGTAGAGGTCAACTGAGTAGAGGGGGTTCGATTCCCACCTCAGCCATCTACGAACTGCTTTTCCATGGTTTTCTACTTCTTCTCCAGGCAAATGCCGGGATGGTACTTAACATAAGACCAAGGCCGCTTCCTTCCTTCTCCCTTGTCCATCCCTCCCAATCCTCCCATCCTCCACAAGGTCTCTGTTCAGCATAGCATGTGAGGCTACGTGGGCGAGGTACTCCTCTCCCAGTTGTATCCCCGTCCAAATGTCTCACGCTTCAGGACACTGCCTTTGAGGTGGTAGAGGTGGGATCCCTCGCTGAGTCCAGGGAAAAAAAACAACCCTGGAGGGTAAACAGATACTACTACTACTACTACAATAATAATAATAATAATAATAATAATAATAATAATAATAATAATAATAATAATAATAATAATAATAATAATAATATACATGAAACGTGAAAATACAACTTCATTTTAAGTTATCACTTCCGGAAAAAAATAAATTTTTGCCTAAAATCCGAGGTCTATTTATAACACCGTTATTTTATAATAACCGTGAGATAAATTTCATCAGATGACAAATTAGAAGAAGATACCTGTTGCAATTCCAAAATATACGTGGCGCTTACCAGTCCCGATCGGAACAGACTACGCATGTAGGGGGAAGCAACATAAGCGCGAAGACACTTCCCGGCCTCTCCATACAGATGACGTATCCTTGTTAAACTCGCAACTCGACACAGCCTACCCCATATTTTATCTATATGTTGCAACTGCATTGCACTGGATTCTAACAGTGGACTTATAGCAAGAAGGTTATCTCCTCCCTCCAATAATTTAATACACTACCTGGGCCCGGCCTTTCAGACCACATGAACCCTCGTATACTACAAAATCTCTCCTTCATTAGTCAATACTAACTCCTCCTTTCGAAAGAAACATTCACCTAGGTGGTCACGAGATACAACTTGTTGAGCATCTGTGCGAGAAGAAATAATCCAAAGAAAAGCAGCTCGATTTGTTCTGGGCGATATCCGACAAAGTAATAGCGTTATGAAAATGTTGCAAAGTTGGGGCGGGGAGGACCTGGGAGAAAGGAGACGAGCTGCTCGACTAAGTGGTACGTTTCGAGCTGTCAGTGGAGAGATACCGTGGCATGACATTAGTAGACGAATAAGTTTGAATGGTGTTTTTAAAAGTAAGGAAGATCACCAAAAAATGAATACAAGAGGACAAATTAGGGCAAATATTCGTTTATAGGAAGAACATTTAGGGATTGGAATAATTTATCAAGAGAAATGTTCAGAATTCTAAATTCTTTGCAATTATTTAATAAAAAACTACGAAAACAACAGGTAGGGAATCAGCCACCTTGGCGACTGCCCTAAATGCAGATCAATTGTGACTGATTGACTGATATGTCTGATACACCGGAACTGAGTGATAGAAAGTGCTTGCAATTTCCAAGAAAGAATGGTATAATTGAAATAATAATTTGTATTTTGTTTATAGCCATGAACTGACAATTCACCTAGCCATAAAGGAAGTTTCCAATTTAACGCAAATGCATGTGATTAGGGGCTATACATTTGCACACATCTATGCATTGTGTAACTGATTTTACGTGACGGTGTAATTTAAACATTTTTAATCCTTCGCTTTGTTCTTGTGTCAGTACTTTGAAATAGATAGTACCGGGCAATATTTTTATGAAAATATTATTATTTCGTGCCAAAGCGTCAATACAATACAAATATTCATAAACATGCACGTTACAATTACACAAAGTACATGGCACTTTACAGATATAATTTGTGCCTTCAACACGGGGTCCATCCAAAAATCAGCGACAGCAATTCCCTATTTGGTCGCTAGAACCAGGTCTTGAAGTGTACATTTGACAAGGCATATAATAAAAAATTATAAACATATATTCTTCTTCTTCATGTGCCATGATCCCACAGAACGTTGGCGATCAGTAGTATGATCCGTTGTTTGTTTGTTCATAGCGTAAACTTGTCACCC
Organism: Anabrus simplex; assembly: GCF_040414725.1. Lineage (NCBI taxonomy): Eukaryota > Metazoa > Arthropoda > Insecta > Orthoptera > Tettigoniidae > Anabrus > Anabrus simplex. The sequence continues at coordinate 113,767,428 of NC_090268.1, forward strand.
CAAACCACCGGCTCAAGAAGCCAAGCCACGATGTCCTACTTCGCTCCGAACCACGTATTCCATTAATTTTACCTTGGAGTATTACTTGTAAGAACTCCGTGGCTCAGGCGGCAGGGCGCCAGAGTCTCGCCGCTGGGTTGCTTGGTTCAAATCCCGGTCACTCCACGTGAGATTTGTACTAGACAAAGCGGACTCGGGACAGGTTTTCCTTCGGGTACTCCGGTTTTCACAGTTATCATTAATTCCAGCAAAACTCTTCTACATCATTTCATTTCAACTGTCAGTCATTAAGCATTGCCCCAGAGGAGTACGACAGGCTTCAGCAGCCGATATTATTCCTATCCTCGCCGTTAGATGGGGGCTTCATTCATTCAATCCCTGAACCGGTCGAATGACTGGAAACAGGCTATGAATTTTCATTTTCAGGATTACTTGTAGAAGATGGTATTTACTGTTCCGCATCATATGACCGAAGTGTTCTAGGTTCCTTACCTTGACGGTAGTAAGAATTTTTGATTCTTTATTAATACAGTACCGGTCAAAAGTTCAGGACCGCATTAAAAAATCACGAAGTTCCATCTAGAACCAACAATTGTGCTGCTAGACCTCTATATTTTTTCCCTGAGCTCTTGCATCTAAGATGATATACATCGCCTGATTTCAGTGATTTACGCTAAGTTTTCTACAAGTTAGACAATTTTAACTGTTGGAAGATCACATAAGAAAGTCAACATTTTTCGAAATATTATGTACTGTATCCTCTAATTGGTTTCAAGTATCGCCACCAAGATTCTTGTAGAGACTTAGCACTCGTTAGGGGTTATTTTAGTATAAATATGAAAATTCCAAAAAATGCGGCACCCATTTTTGTGCATTTACTTTTTTCAAACCAGCACACACACACAAAAAAAGAATCAGTTTTTCCTTGTTCTTGTCATAGATCTCAGTGTGAGCTATCAGCATCAGAAATGTGTTCTTGGATGCCATCCGCGGAGCACAAATGAAACTATCAGGGTAGATAAGTTTGACGCCGATAGCTCTTCCTGAGACCTTGGGCCATAGAAGACAAAGCCAAAGAAATAGCAACAATTTTGGCCCTGGTTCAACAAAATAAAACACGCAAAACAACCAGTGTCGCATATTTTCGGAATTTTTATATTTATACTAAAACGGCCCCCTCTTATTCCTAAGTCTACAAAAGAATCTTGTTGGTAATACCTGAAACCAATTAGAGTATTCAGTACATTATATTACCAAAATTTTTGATTTTTTGGTGTCACCTTCCAAGAGTTAAAAATTCATAACTTCTACATTATTTGGACTAACTCAATGAAATAAGGCGATATATATCCTATTAGATATGAGAGCTCAGAAAGAAAATTACAGAGGTCTAGTGGCACAATTTTAGGTTCTAGACGACATTTCGTGATTTCTTTATGTGGTCCTAAACTTTTGACCGGTACTGTACGCTGAAAAAATTCTAAATTGATCATTTCCCTATCCAAGGTATCTTCAGCATCCTTCGGTACGCCCACATTTCAAATGCTTGCAAACTCTTGCAAATGGTCTCAGTTAGAGGACATACCTCGACGCTGCTTAATAGGATGCTGAAAACATAGCACCGCAGTAGTCAAGTCCGTTGTGTAAGTTTTCTAAGTTTCTGAAAATATTACCATTTTCGAATTTTAACAATGCATTTTTATAGAGATCTCCCAGACTGGAACCGGGTGTTTTGTTCTGTTAGCTGGGTAGTTAAGAGTTGGAGAGGGATTTTAGCACATCTTCCTGAAATATACGTAACTGAACTTTGCAGAATTTGCCGTCGGATGAACACAAAGACTGCAGAACGGTAGAGTGTTTGACCTCTGGAAGTAATTTGAACATTCCGTTAGAACATGCATTTCACAAGTGTTGCAAATTGTTTCTAAATACTTCACAGTCATTAAGCTTCAGTTCTTCTATTTCATAAACCTTATCTGATTGTAGGCATGTTCCGGAATAATTCTCATTTTAAAGTTATTTGTTTTCTTCTTTTAACTTCATTTCCTTTTCGTTTAACATGACATAATCCAAGCCCTATAATTACAGCATATCTTTTCCAGGATCGCTAATCTTTCCATTAGATACATATTTAGCCGTACTTGAACCTCGATTAAGATGGTATTGAAATATTTTTTTTACATAATTCATGCTTGCAACCGATGTATTACTGCCATATTTAGACTTTAACACTCCTTCGTATTTAATTAATTCCACCTTAGAGAGTAATATTATGGTTAAATTGATATGAAATATGATGTACAATATCACGGGCAGAGAAATCATATACATTAACATGGTGTATAGGTCATCAGTGTTAATATACTGAAATTTAAATTGAGGATAGAAGTTATCTTACACGAAGACTAAAGTATTTTCACCGTGTGGCTTTTAGCTTGCATACAGGAGATTGTGGTTTCGAACCCCGAAGACGGTTTTCCGTGGTTCTCATTTACACATGTCGGTGTGATGTTAATTCAATAATAATATAATATAATATGTCCGGCTCCATGGCTAAATGGTTAGCGTGCTGGCCTTTGGTCACAGGGGTCCCGGGTTCGATTCCCGGTAGGGTCGGGAATTTTAACCTTAATTGGTTAATTTCGCTGGCACGGGGGCTGGGTGTATGTGTCGTCTTCATCATCATTTCATCCTCATCACGACGCGCAGGTCACCTACGGGTGTCAAATCAAAAGACCTGCATCTGGCGAGCCGAACATGTCCTCGGACACTCCCGGCACTAAAAGCCATACGCCATTTCATAATATAATATAATATAATATTTATTATTATTATTATTATTATTATTATTATTATTATTATTATTATTATTATTATTATTGTACCGGGCGGTACACCTCCACACCGCTAATTTAAAATGTGCGCCTGTTGAAACTCCTCTGCTGGAGGAAGTCTGAACTTTATGGACAGTATTAATTTTCAAGTTTCTCAGAAGATGTCTCTACCTGGAAATTTTGGAGTTTTTGAACTGTGTCATTTTCGACGTATTTTTGTTTTGCTTGTAGTAAGAAGTGTGAACTTTCTCTTCTAGAGGACACTACTGAAGATCAACAATAGTGCACCCTAGTGCGGAGTGAAAGAACTATTTTTTTTGGAGAAGTTCTTATTTCAAAAGTTTGTTTCTTGTTAAATTTCTTTCTGTTATTGTTTAAGTTGGCTGTATACCCCTCTTTTCCCCTTGTTTTAGATTTATACAATCCCGAATTTCTTTTAGTAATTTCCGACCAATCCGATGTATCTTCCCCCAACTTGGATATGTTTCTGTACCCTAGCCAATAAAGTGATTGTGGGCGGGTGTTCTCTTCCCTAAAACGCCTAGAACCTTCCGCAAGAGTATTTAAACTGCTGATTTTTGGGTCTCCGGGCCACTTCTGTTCCATCTTTCAGTGTGTAAAGTACATAGCAGGGGGCGGGAAGCGCCTCTTTCTTCTCCAGCTGTTCAACACCAGGTAATGGCCTCTTAATAACTTCTTTTCTTGCTAGGTTGGCAGTTTAACTCTCGGAGCGGGTTCGAAGCGTTTCCACCATGTAACCTTTTCCTAAAATGTAACCAATCTTTTCATCTATTCTCTTTTAAAGCTGCATATTGGGATAGAGAGTGCTAACCCTCTCGAGCTCCCACTCACATTGTTTTGAGGTGAACTTATTTTCTCAACCTATTCTTCGTTAACGTAAAACAAATTGCTCTTTTCTAAAGTCACCTCTGTAGTATGGGATTAGCCCTTGCATTAGTGGCCTAGAGCCAGATTAGGTTTTAAAAACAAGTGTATTAGGAGTGCAGATCGCCTCCTCTCAAATTGTTATTTTAGAGGTCATGTAATTGCCCCTTTTCATTAAATAGACCTCAGTAGGTTGGGTATTTTACCCCTGTGTCTATGTCCAGTGAGGACAACTCGAAGGTGGAGTTTGGTGTGGCCTTTGAGAGGCTTAAAGTTGTAAGCGTGTGGCTCTTTTGAAAATTGAGTGTTGTATGCCTCGTGGAGGCTTTTCAGTGTAAATTGGAGCAAGGACTCCTAGGCATGAATGGGGTTTTCTGCCCCTCTGTTGAAACTCGTGTTTGGGGTAAAACTGAGCTGATTGCCCAAGCATTGTGAAGTCAGGGCGCGAAGCCCAAATCCTGTAAATATTGTAACTACCCTTTGGACTTGCTACTTTGTACCTGCCATGCTTGTTATTTCTTTGTTTTTGAAAAGAAAATATAACCTTGTTAAATTTTACATTTAACTTTGATTCCGTAGTTTGAGACCCGTTCACGCCCGCACCTTCTTTCACCTCTACCTACCACTAAAACACGGTAACAATTATTATTATTATTATTATGCGTGAATGGTCCCTTTCGGAACACACGAAGCTTTATTTATGATTTCGTTTGCGGAGGATCCAGGATGCTTTCATCTGTTGACTAAAGATCCTCTTCCTTTCTTCCATCCACTTGGTACCTGCTCTTTTTGGTACTTCATTCTCTGGAATAACTTCCCACTTGTCAATTTTCTTCTATATATATAAAAGCAAGTCGGGCTAGAGCGATGTATATATAAATATTTAAAAATGAAAAAAGACGTGAATTAATGAGGCACTTCCAGAAATCTCAGAAATTTGAAACTTGGTACGGGAGAAACTGATGACCCCAGGATCCCTAGAAAAATCGGAAATTCTCAAAATTCCCTGAAGGGGGCACGCCAGGGGGGCTCAAATTTTGGGCTCAGCATAAGAACACAGTCGTATAGTATATCCAAAACGATAACCTATAGGTTTCGTGGGCTTAAAAATTTTCGGGAATTTCCTCATTTTTAACCCCCATCCCCCCAAATCAAGATGGCGGCACAACCTGCCAGACGAGGTAGACAATTGAAATTTGGTGAAATTATAGCTTTTGGTCCCTAACCGACGGGAAAATTCCAAGATGTTCAAATTTTTCACTTTTTACCCCCAAAGATATCGAAATATTGAGGCAATTTTAATGACTGTGCAGACATTCCTTTTGAGCTATTTGGTGGCTAAACGGTAAGTCGTATCACAAAACGGATGGCACAATGTCGCTTCAATTCGGAGTGATCTACAACTTTGGTCCTGTGACATTTTGTCGTATCTCTCTCCCTTATACGTTAAATGTGGCCGTATTTCTGGATTGTTCGTAAATTTGGTGATTTTTACACGTATATTTCATTGTTTGACACACTTATAAGAATAGGATTATCGCGTTGGGTGCGCACATTGGCACGATTAAGGGACATGTGTGTACCAAATTTCATGATTCTAGCTTATACATAAGTAGGCAAAAAGTAATGTAAAATGTTAAAAATGTACCCAAATTTCACCCTATTCAAAATTTGAACTCAATTTACGACCTTAATGTGGGAGATACGAGGATATGGTTTAGAAACAAACATGTAGAACAATAAATGAGGCGTCTGATGGCGCAAACCGTTTCTTAATATCATAAACCATTTAGGAGATATGAATCCCGAAGTGGAAGTCTGCACTTTTCAACGTGCTCATGCTTATCCGTCATCTATATATATAAAAGCAAGTCGGGCTAGAGCGATGTATATATAAATATTTAAAAATGAAAAAAGACGTGAATTAATGAGGCACTTCCAGAAATCTCAGAAATTTGAAACTTGGTACGGGAGAAACTGATGACCCCAGGTTCCCTAGAAAAATCGGAAATTCTCAAAATTCCCTGAAGGGGGCACGCCAGGGGGGCTCAAATTTTGGGCTCAGCATAAGAACACAGTCGTATAGTATATCCAAAACGATAACCTATAGGTTTCGTGGGCTTAAAAATTTTCGGGAATTTCCTCATTTTTATCCCCCATCCCCCCAAATCAAGATGGCGGCACAACCTGCCAGACGAGGTAGACAATTGAAATTTGGTGAAATTATAGCTTTTGGTCCCTAACCGACGGGAAAATTCCAAGATGTTCAAATTTTTCACTTTTTACCCCCAAAGATATCGAAATATTGAGGCAATTTTAATGACTGTGCAGACATTCCTCTTGAGCTATTTGGTGGCTAAACGGTAAGTCGTATCACAAAACGGATGGCACAATGTCGCTTCAATTCGGAGTGATCTACAACTTTGGTCCTGTGACATTTTGTCGTATCTCTCTCCCTTATACGTTAAATGTGGCCGTATTTCTGGATTGTTCGTAAATTTGGTGATTTTTACACGTATATTTCATTGTTTGGCACACTTATAAGAATGATAGGATCATCGCGTTGGGTGCGCACATTGGCACGATTAAGGGACATGTGTGTACCAAATTTCATAATTCTAGCTTATACATAAGTAGGCAAAAAGTAATGTAAAATGTTAAAAATGCACCCAAATTTCACCCTATTCAAAATTTGAACTCAATTTACCCCCTTAATATGGGAGATACGAGGATATGGTTTAGAAACAAACATGTAGAGCAACAAATGAGGCGTCTGATGGCGCAAACCGTTTCTTAATATCATAAACCATTTAGGAGATATGAATCCCGAAGTGGAAGTCTGCACTTTTCAACGTGCTCATGCTTATCCGTCATCTATCTATATATATAAAAGCAAGTCGGGCTAGAGCGATGTATATATAAATATTTAAAAATGAAAAAAGACGTGAATTAATGAGGCACTTCCAAAAATCTCAGAAATTTGAAACTTGGTACGGGAGAAACTGATGACCCCAGGTTCCCTAGAAAAATCGGAAATTCTCAAAATTCCCTGAAGGGGGCACGCCAGGGGGGCTCAAATTTTGGGCTCAGCATAAGAACACAGTCGTATAGTATATCCAAAACGATAACCTATAGGTTTCGTGGGCTTAAAAATTTTCGGGAATTTCCTCATTTTTATCCCCCATCCCCCAAAATCAAGATGGTGGCAGAACCTGCCAGACGAGGTAGACAATTGAAATTTGGTGAAATTATAGCTTTTGGTCCCTAACCGACGGGAAAATTCCAAGATGTTCAAATTTTTCACTTTTTACCCCCAAAGATATCGAAATATTGAGGCAATTTTAATGACTGCAGACATTCCTTTTGAGCTATTTGGTGGCTAAACGGTAAGTCGTATCACAAAACGGATGGCACAATGTCCCTTCAATTCGGAGTGATCTACAACTTTGGTCCTGTGACATTTTGTCGTATCTCTCTCCCATATACGTTAAATGTGGCCGTATTTCTGGATTGTTCGTAAATTTGGTGATTTTTACACGTATATTTCATTGTTTGGCACACTTATAAGAATGATAGGATCATCGCGTTGGGTGCGCACATTGGCACGATTAAGGGACATGTGTGTACCAAATTTCATCATTCTAGCTTATACATAAGTAGGCAAAAAGTAAAGTAAAATGTTAAAAATGCACCCAAATTTCACCCTATTCAAAATTTGAACTCAATTTACCCCCTTAATGTGGGAGATACGAGGATATGGTTTAGAAGCAAACATGTAGAGCAATAAATGAGGCGTCTGATGGCGCAAACCATTTCTTAATATCATAAACCATTTAGGAGATATGAATCCCGAAGTGGAAGTCTGCACTTTTCAACGTGCTCATGCATATCCGTCATCTATCTATATATATAAAAGCAAGTCGGGCTAGAGCGATGTATATATAAATATTTAAAAATGAAAAAAGACGTGAATTAAGGAGGCACTTCCAAAAATCTCAGAAATTTGAAACTTGGTACGGGAGAAACTGATGACCCCAGGATCCCTAGCAAAATCGGAAATTCTCAAAATTCCCTGAAGGGGGCACGCCAGGGGGGCTCAAATTTTGGGCTCAGCATAAGAACACAGTCGTATAGTATATCCAAAACCATAACCTATAGGTTTCGTGGGCTTAAAAATTTTCGGGAATTTCCTCATTTTTATCCCCCATCCCCCAAAATCAAGATGGTGGCAGAACCTGCCAGACGAGGTAGACAATTGAAATTTGGTGAAATTATAGCTTTTGGTCCCTAACCGACGGGAAAATTCCAAGATGTTCAAATTTTTCACGTTTTACCCCCAAAGATATCGAAATATTGAGGCAATTTTAATGACTGTGCAGACATTCCTTTTGAGCTATTTGGTGGCTAAACGGTAAGTCGTATCACAAAACGGATGGCACAATGTCCCTTCAATTCGGAGTGATCTACAACTTTGGTCCTGTGACATTTTGTCGTATCTCTCTCCCTTATACGTTAAATGTGGCCGTATTTCTGGATTGTTCGTAAATTTGGTGATTTTTACACGTATATTTCATTGTTTGGCACACTTATAAGAATGATAGGATCATCGCGTTGGGTGCGCACATTGGCACGATTAAGGGACATGTGTGTACCAAATTTCATCATTCTAGCTTATACATAAGTAGGCAAAAAGTAATGTAAAATGTTAAAAATGCACCCAAATTTCACCCTATTCAAAATTTGAACTCAATTTACCCCCTTAATATGGGAGATACGAGGATATGGTTTAGAAACAAACATGTAGAGCAACAAATGAGGCGTCTGATGGCGCAAACCGTTTCTTAATATCATAAACCATTTAGGAGATATGAATCCCGAAGTGGAAGTCTGCACTTTTCAACGTGCTCATGCTTATCCGTCATCTATCTATATATATAAAAGCAAGTCGGGCTAGAGCGATGTATATATAAATATTTAAAAATGAAAAAAGACGTGAATTAATGAGGCACTTCCAAAAATCTCAGAAATTTGAAACTTGGTACGGGAGAAACTGATGACCCCAGGATCCCTAGAAAAATCGGAAATTCTCAAAATTCCCTGAAGGGGGCACGCCAGGGGTCTCAAATTTTGGGCTCAGCATAAGAACACAGTCGTATAGTATATCCAAAACGATAACCTATAGGTTTCGTGGGCTTAAAAATTTTCGGGAATCTCCTCATTTTTATCCCCCATCCCCCAAAATCAAGATGGTGGCAGAACCTGCCAGACGAGGTAGACAATTGAAATTTGGTGAAATTATAGCTTTTGGTCCCTAACCGACGGGAAAATTCCAAGATGTTCAAATTTTTCACTTTTTACCCCCAAAGATATCGAAATATTGAGGCAATTTTAATGACTGTGCAGACATTCCTTTTGAGCTATTTGGTGGCTAAACGGTAAGTCGTATCACAAAACGGATGGCACAATGTCCCTTCAATTCGGAGTGATCTACAACTTTGGTCCTGTGACATTTTGTCGTATCCCTCTCCCTTATACGTTAAATTTGGCCGTATTTCTGAATTGTTCGTAAATTTGGTGATTTTTACACGTATATTTCATTGTTTGACACACTTATAAGAATGATAGGATCATCGCGTTGGGTGCGCACATTGGCACGATTAAGGGACATGTGTGTACCAAATTTCATGATTCTAGCTTATACATAAGTAGGCAAAAAGTAATGTAAAATGTTAAAAATGCACCCAAATTTCACCCTATTCAAAATTTGAACTCAATTTACCCCCTTAATATGGGAGATACGAGGATATGGTTTAGAAACAAACATGTAGAGCAATAAATGAGGCGTCTGATGGCGCAAACCGTTTCTTAATATCATAAACCATTTAGGAGATATGAATCTCGAAGTGGAAGTCTGCACTTTTCAACGTGCTCATGCTTATCCGTCATCTATATATATAAAAGCAAGTCGGGCTAGAGCGATGTATATATAAATATTTAAAAATGAAAAAAGACGTGAATTAATGAGGCACTTCCAGAAATCTCAGAAATTTGAAACTTGGTACGGGAGAAACTGATGACCCCAGGTTCCCTAGAAAAATCGGAAATTCTCAAAATTCCCTGAAGGGGGCACGCCAGGGGGGCTCAAATTTTGGGCTCAGCATAAGAACACAGTCGTATAGTATATCCAAAACGATAACCTATAGGTTTCGTGGGCTTAAAAATTTTCGGGAATTTCCTCATTTTTATCCCCCATCCCCCCAAATCAAGATGGCGGCACAACCTGCCAGACGAGGTAGACAATTGAAATTTGGTGAAATTATAGCTTTTGGTCCCTAACCGACGGGAAAATTCCAAGATGTTCAAATTTTTCACTTTTTACCCCCAAAGATATCGAAATATTGAGGCAATTTTAATGACTGTGCAGACATTCCTCTTGAGCTATTTGGTGGCTAAACGGTAAGTCGTATCACAAAACGGATGGCACAATGTCGCTTCAATTCGGAGTGATCTACAACTTTGGTCCTGTGACATTTTGTCGTATCTCTCTCCCTTATACGTTAAATGTGGCCGTATTTCTGGATTGTTCGTAAATTTGGTGATTTTTACACGTATATTTCATTGTTTGGCACACTTATAAGAATGATAGGATCATCGCGTTGGGTGCGCACATTGGCACGATTAAGGGACATGTGTGTACCAAATTTCATAATTCTAGCTTATACATAAGTAGGCAAAAAGTAATGTAAAATGTTAAAAATGCACCCAAATTTCACCCTATTCAAAATTTGAACTCAATTTACCCCCTTAATATGGGAGATACGAGGATATGGTTTAGAAACAAACATGTAGAGCAACAAATGAGGCGTCTGATGGCGCAAACCGTTTCTTAATATCATAAACCATTTAGGAGATATGAATCCCGAAGTGGAAGTCTGCACTTTTCAACGTGCTCATTCTTATCCGTCATCTATCTATATATATAAAAGCAAGTCGGGCTAGAGCGATGTATATATAAATATTTAAAAATGAAAAAAGACGTGAATTAATGAGGCACTTCCAAAAATCTCAGAAATTTGAAACTTGGTACGGGAGAAACTGATGACCCCAGGATCCCTAGAAAAATCGGAAATTCTCAAAATTCCCTGAAGGGGGCACGCCAGGGGGGCTCAAATTTTGGGCTCAGCATAAGAACACAGTCGTATAGTATATCCAAAACGATAACCTATAGGTTTCGTGGGCTTAAAAATTTTCGGGAATTTCCTCATTTTTATCCCCCATCCCCCAAAATCAAGATGGTGGCAGAACCTGCCAGACGAGGTAGACAATTGAAATTTGGTGAAATTATAGCTTTTGGTCCCTAACCGACGGGAAAATTCCAAGATGTTCAAATTTTTCACTTTTTACCCCCAAAGATATCGAAATATTGAGGCAATTTTAATGACTGTGCAGACATTCCTTTTGAGCTATTTGGTGGCTAAACGGTAAGTCGTATCACAAAACGGATGGCACAATGTCCCTTCAATTCGGAGTGATCTACAACTTTGGTCCTGTGACATTTTGTCGTATCTCTCTCCCTTATACGTTAAATGTGGCCGTATTTCTGGATTGTTCGTAAATTTGGTGATTTTTACACGTATATTTCATTGTTTGGCACACTTATAAGAATGATAGGATCATCGCGTTGGGTGCGCACATTGGCACGATTAAGGGACATGTGTGTACCAAATTTCATCATTCTAGCTTATACATAAGTAGGCAAAAAGTAATGTAAAATGTTAAAAATGCACCCAAATTTCACCCTATTCAAAATTTGAACTCAATTTACCCCCTTAATATGGGAGATACGAGGATATGGTTTAGAAACAAACATGTAGAGCAACAAATGAGGCGTCTGATGGCGCAAACCGTTTCTTAATATCATAAACCATTTAGGAGATATGAATCCCGAAGTGGAAGTCTGCACTTTTCAACGTGCTCATGCTTATCCGTCATCTATCTATCTATCTATATATATAAAAGCAAGTCGGGCTAGAGCGATGTATATATAAATATTTAAAAATGAAAAAAGACGTGAATTAATGAGGCACTTCCAAAAATCTCAGAAATTTGAAACTTGGTACGGGAGAAACTGATGACCCCAGGATCCCTAGAAAAATCGGAAATTCTCAAAATTCCCTGAAGGGGGCACGCCAGGGGGGCTCAAATTTTGGGCTCAGCATAAGAACACAGTCGTATAGTATATCCAAAACGATAACCTATAGGTTTCGTGGGCTTAAAAATTTTCGGGAATTTCCTCATTTTTATCCCCCATCCCCCAAAATCAAGATGGTGGCAGAACCTGCCAGACGAGGTAGACAATTGAAATTTGGTGAAATTATAGCTTTTGGTCCCTAACCGACGGGAAAATTCCAAGATGTTCAAATTTTTCACTTTTTACCCCCAAAGATATCGAAATATTGAGGCAATTTTAATGACTGTGCAGACATTCCTTTTGAGCTATTTGGTGGCTAAACGGTAAGTCGTATCACAAAACGGATGGCACAATGTCGCTTCAATTCGGAGTGATCTACAACTTTGGTCCTGTGACATTTTGTCGTATCTCTCTCCCTTATACGTTAAATGTGGCCGTATTTCTGGATTGTTCGTAAATTTGGTGATTTTTACACGTATATTTCATTGTTTGGCACACTTATAAGAATGATAGGATCATCGCGTTGGGTGCGCACATTGGCACGATTAAGGGACATGTGTGTACCAAATTTCATCATTCTAGCTTACACATAAGTAGGCAAAAAGTAATGTAAAATGTTAAAAATGCACCCAAATTTCACCCTATTCAAAATTTGAACTCAATTTACCCCCTTAATGTGGGAGATACGAGGATATGGTTTAGAAACAAACATGTAGAGCAATAAATGAGGCGTCTGATGGCGCAAACCATTTCTTAATATCATAAACCATTTAGGAGATATGAATCCCGAAGTGGAAGTCTGCACTTTTCAACGTGCTCATGCATATCCGTCATCTATCTATATATATAAAAGCAAGTCGGGCTAGAGCGATGTATATATAAATATTTAAAAATGAAAAAAGACGTGAATTAAGGAGGCACTTCCAAAAATCTCAGAAATTTGAAACTTGGTACGGGAGAAACTGATGACCCCAGGATCCCTAGAAAAATCGGAAATTCTCAAAATTCCCTGAAGGGGGCACGCCAGGGGGGCTCAAATTTTGGGCTCAGCATAAGAACACAGTCGTATAGTATATCCAAAACGATAACCTATAGGTTTCGTGGGCTTAAAAATTTTCGGGAATTTCCTCATTTTTATCCCCCATCCCCCCAAATCAAGATGGCGGGACAACCTGCCAGACGAGGTAGACAATTGAAATTTGGTGAAATTATAGCTTTTGGTCCCTAACCGACGGGAAAATTCCAAGATGTTCAAATTTTTCACTTTTTACCTCCAAAGATATCGAAATATTGAGGCAATTTTAATGACTGTGCAGACATTCCTTTTGAGCTATTGGGTGGCTAAACGGTAAGTCGTATCACAAAACGGATGGCACAACGTCGGGCTAGAGCGATGTATATATAAATATTTAAAAAAGATAAATGACGTGAATTAATGAGGCACTTCCAGAAATCTCGGAAATGTGAAACTTGGTACGGGTAAGCTGATGACCCCAAGATATGGCCAGAAAGTTCGTCTTATCGTACAATCTGTTTTTCGATTTGATGTACTGTTTAGCAGCTGTTATTCTTTAAATGATGGTTAACATCCGTATACTTCCGTATGACGACTATATTCTTTCATTGACGTCGATTTGTAGCAATCGAGAAAGTGTTTGTCTGCCATTGGTATTAAATACATTGCAAATCGATAGTGACTCTCAGAAGGAGGACTTCTGCTATTGTTTTCTGTCCTCCCCACATCGACTTTGACAGGCAATAAGAATGGGGTCGTTCTCCATCTCTTGTGCACTATTTTAATGCATAAATCCCTTCTCGATTCGACTAGCAGAACTCTAGGGAGCGTGTCGTCCATTTTAAATAAATTGACCCGTCTAAAATGTGACTGACGATAGGCATAGTGGCCTGCTAATTATAATGGAATCTCACCCACTCGGTGTGACTGGCAGGAAGCTGACTGGCATTAGAAAATGCGTCTGCCATTATAAAGATAAGAACGCAACTCACTTTTGCCTGCAGTAAGGAAGGTCCTTGCAAATAAAATAAAAGTTCCTCAACTGTAATCTATCTGAAAGTAGGAATTGGGGTCTGCCATTGTAATAAAACCTCCCCAAATCGATTTTAGCCGCGCACTAGGCAATGGGGTCTGCCGTTAAATGAAAATTACTTTCTTCGTTGTGAATTGCAGTAAACAAGTGGACTTGCCGTTATCATCGCAATTCCGCAAATCACACTTTCATTGGAAACAACGTCTGTGGTTTTCACAATACTGATTCTCGGATAAAGCCAAGACAAACCCAATTTAAAAATCTTATTCACTTAATGTGCACTAATTTACTTCGATATCCGTATACAATGTAGAGTACCGTAGCGAAGCACGGGTACATTTGCTAGTTCTATATATATTTCGATTCAAAATGTCTTCGGGTTGAATTTGTGCGTTCTTCATGTACGCTTTTGTTCGTTGCATCCAAGGAAAATTCTTCAGTTTATCAACTCTTTCAAGACTTTGGTGGGTTAGTCTGGTTTCTGGAAGCCTCTTAACATGTCCATAAAACTTTAGCCTTCTTTTCCTGAGGTCTGCCGCAATATTAGATAATTTTTCTGTGGATTTCCGGGTTTGGAGGCGGTACCCTTCTCCCGTGTGTCTTGGTCGTAAAATTTTCCTGGGCCGATGACCTTCGATGTTAGGCCTCCTTAAACAACAAGCATCATCATCATCATCAAAATTTTCCTCATGATTTTTCGCTCTTCTTTTAGTATATTTTCCAGCTCGCCCTTTCTATGAAACGTTAGAGTTTCCCCTGCATATAAAGCCTCAGGTTTGAGTACAGTACTTTAATGTTTAATCTTAACATGGAGAGACATACATTTTTTGTTGTAGATTTCTCTTGTTCTCCCATAAGCTCTTCTGAGTTTTTGGACACGGTTGTTTTGGGCTATTTTCTCTCGTCCGGTTGCTTCGAGGATTTCGCCCAGGTATTATTATTATTATTATTATTATTATTATTATTATTATTATAACAGGGGTACACCTTCCCGGCTACTTAAACTGCGCACCTTCTCTAAGACCATCTGTGCCAACGGACATGAACGTTTAAACTCCCAAAAACTTTCTTCATCGATGGTGAGATGACTCGGCCATTTATTTACTAATGATACCCGCTGGACTAAAAAAAAAAGAAACCTAATGTGTAGAGAAATGTTTAATTTTGGAGTTGGTAAACCTTTCTATCGAGGATTTTTTTTTTGCATGTACCGAAGTTGTCAACACTTTAGCTGGTGCCTCCTCTATTGTAATCTACCTGTCATATGCTTGGAACTTTCCCTTACAGAAGTACATATAACAGCCCAATTTAGGGCCGTCTTGTCTAAATTGCTCCAGTCCTTGTCCGGCTCCATGGATAAATGGTTAGCGTGCTGGCCTTTGGTCACAGGGGTCCCGGGATCGATTCCCGGCCGGGTCGAGAATTTTAATCATCATTGGTTAATTTCGCTGTCACGGGGCTGGGTGTATGTGTCATCTTCATCATCATTTCATCCTCATCACGACGCGCAGTTCGCCGACGGGCGTCAAATCAAAAGACCTGCACCTGGCGAGCCGAACATGTCCTCGGACACTCCCGGCACTAAAAGCCATACGCCATTTTTTCTTTGCTCCACTCCTTGAAGTGCGACTTGACTGAGGCCATACAGGGCTAGGGAGGTAGGGGCGCGGTCTGCTTGAATAAGATCCCGTGATACAAGGTAACCGCAGAATTTACCTAAGCATGCGATCCTGCCTGCGGATAGTTCGAGGGGGAAGGTTTCAGCCATTTTTATGTAATTTTGTATTTTGGTGGTGGTTTAAATTTACGACCTTTTGCGCAGTCTTCGGAATCTAGTTTTATTCCCTAATGGAAAACATGTAATGTAAGGGAACGCGAGTGGTGCCCCTCAGTCGTTTCCCCTTCAACTTTTGAATTGGGTGACTAAAGTTTTCAACCTATAAATTTTAAAATCTTGTCTCGGCTTCAAATGTTCCTCCAACCGGGCGAGTTGGCCGTGCGGTTAGCGGCGCGCAGCTGTGAGCTCGCATCCGGGAGATAGTGGGTTCAAACCCCACTGTCGGTAATCCTGAAGATGGTTTTCTGTGGTTTCCCATTTTCACACCAGGCAAATGCTGGGGCTGTACCTTAATCAAGGCCACGGCCGCTTCCTTCACATTCCTAGGCCTTTCCTGTCCCATCGTCGCCATAAGAACTATCTGTGCCAGTGCGACGTAAAAAAACATTTTTTTTGCTATTTTCTTTACGTCGCATCGACACAGATATGTGTTACGGCGACGATGGGATAGGAAAGGCCTAGGAATTGGAAGGAAGCGGCCGTGGCCTTAATTAAGGTACAGCCCCGGCATTTGCCTGGTGTGAAAATGGGAAACCACGGAAAACCATCTTCAGGGCTGCCGACAGTGGGGCTTGAACCCACTATCTCCCGATTACTGGATACTGGCCGCACTCAAGCGACTGCAGCTATCGAGTTCGATAAACAAAAAACATTTTTTTTAAATGTTCCTCCTTTTAGTCACCCATTTTAGTAGACTATGGGATTAGCTTCTGCGTTATTGGGCCTTAAGCCCTTATAGGTTCTAGTTCTTCCAGAAAATCCTATAAGGAGTGCTAGTGCTTCGCCTCCTTGCCTTTTGTTGATGACCTGTTTTGTGCAACCTTTCCTTTATACTCTTTTTGCCTCTAGTATGGGTAATTATGCCCCTGTTTATTCTGTATTATTCTTAGGGTAACTGTTTCTTCGCTTTGGTTCCCTTTGGGAACAGTGATTAACAATATCGTGGAGCTTTCGATAAGCACACTATGGGGCAACCTTGTATGAACTTTTTGAAGTGGGGTTACCCGATGTCTTACCTAGTGTAATTTAAGTGCGTCAAAAGAAATTGAGGCTAGACTCCTGTATTTTGGAGCTGGGACTCCTTTGATGTGCTCAGAACAAACTTTGCTCTTTCACAATATTGTACCTGTCAGGGGCAATTATGGTCTTTCATATATAATTTTACGATTGGGTATTTATCCCAAGTTTTCTGTACCTGACTTAGGACTTCTAAGTCCAAGGCATTGTCAGAGCTGAAGAGCTCAATAACTTTTTCAATTCTTTGTTATTCTATTAAATTTTCTCTCTCTCAATTTTAAGAAAGGAATAAAATTTCCAAATTTGTTATACTAAAAGTTGCTCTAAGTAATCACCTGTCCAGCCTTTCAACCTAGGCGCTTCCTATTCCCCTGTGAGCTACGGAGACCCCGGAATAATAATAATAATAATAATAATAATAATAATAATAATAATAATAATAATAATAATAATAATAATAATAATATTTTAAAAGTTTGCTTTACGTCTTACCGACACAGATAGTTCTTACAGGAAAAGGATAGGAGTGCGAAGGAATCGGCCGTGGAATTAATTAAAGAACATGCCCAACATATTTCTGATATAAATAATTATACCTTATTATACCTTTTATAATTAATCCAGGCTTCCAGGAGAATTAGAATATCGTGAGACGAAAACCAGTGCTTCTAAACTAAGGCTACTCGTATCCTTGTGGGTATTTGAAGGTGTAAAAATATTTCCTCTATTACATTGCTAAAAATTGTAAGATTAGCGACAATATTGAGACACTTGAGATTGCAGTTCTGAAAGATGTGTCCATCTGCTAGCCAAACTTTAAAAGTAAATATTTATCGCTCTGGGTCATTGCTTTGACGGAACTTTTTCACTTTGCCCTACATAGCTGAAATGATAAGCTGTTCAAACTCTGAAAGTTATCTAATTGTAGCTATTCGGTGCGCGGGTCGCCAATGGGCGTCAGTTTGAAAAGCCGACACCTGGCCTTTCCAATGGCAAAACGAAATCAGTACAGCTGAGCCAGAATCGATCGAATAACATCCCAAAAACAGGCACAGAGTTCCCATACATTTTCATAACAACCCTTACATCTTCCTAATATTCCCTTATGCTTCGAATAAGGCTCTGAGGTCACTTTTATGCAGTTTTAATTTACAACAATTATTAATTATTTGGCCATTTTCGTTAGATTATCATCAGCATCGTATTCTATTTATATTCCGTGTTTATATTTTCTTAAAATTGTGTAGGTTTAGGATTTGTATTTAGTGCGCTTATAATTTTCGTCTCAGTTTGATTTTATTGATTTGATTAATGATTTATTTGTCCTGACAAGATCAAGGCCAGGTAGCCTTCTCTTACATCTAACCAGTTTAATATACATGTACATGCCTACATTAAAATTCATGTTAACTGAAATTATTAAAAGAGCATGAATTTGTGCATCAAATTTATGTTTTCCTTGCGATAAGACTCACATTTCCCACCTTAGGCTATTACAAGCAACTTTCCTTCCTGAAATTTGAAGAACTCAGAAATCTTCATGTAGACGTACTGGTGTTCATATCACTAATGGAGAGAACTTCCCAGTACCTGTCACCGAATTTTACACACCTTTCCTCTTTTCACCAACATAATACATGCTCTGTTACTACACTTGACATTCCCTATAGTAGATCAGCTGCCTATAATCCCTCATTTATTGCGGCGGGAACTAGATTATGGAACTCTGTTCCAAATAACATCCGCAGCAGTAACTCATTAGAGCAGGGCCTCTCAGGGTGCATGTACAAGTGCATTGCGCTGTGCACGGTGCAAAGACGACTTCGCTTGGTTGACCAGAGTGCAGACCCCCAATCCTCGATTTAGAACAATAGCGCTGTCTCTCTCTTTCTCCACTCCTGTCTCGCTCGCTCCCTCCGCTGTCTTCCTCTTCCTCACTTGCTCCGTAGCGCTCCAAATCCGAGCCGAGTAGGACTGATGTACTTTGCACAGGAACTCTGCGCCTCAGTTTGCATGCGTGAGATTTTGGGCGTTTGAGAGGCCCTACCTAAGAGTCTTTCAAGTCTTCCTACAGAAAGTACCTCTTAAATGCATAAATCAACGGTGTGAATCTTGATGAGTGCGTGATGGTGAGTGATAGTGTATGTGTGTGTGTGTGTGTAATTTAGTTAATATTGATTAAATTAATTTAAACTTATATTAACATTAAATTTCATTTAGTAGTTTGACAAATGATATATACATACTAGTATAATTATTGTTGTTGTTTGAGTCATCAGTGCATAGACTGGTTTGTTGCATTTATTTTGAGTTTATATTACAAATTAGTTTCTTTTAAAATGTTTAATATTCTTCAAAAGTTTATGTACAATGATGTGGTTAAGTGTAAGAGAGGACCATGAGTCCTAACTTCGCCACTACAAAAGACAAATATATATATAGACATAAATAGTGTGCCTTACCCACGAAAAAATTTACAAGGATTATTCATAAAAACAGTAATAAATAAAATAAGTAATTATTGAGTAAGAAATTAAATTATTTATACCTAACCAAACAAAAAGTTACAAAAAGTAATAAAGCTATTTGAGTTATGATTGAGTATGAGTTTAACAGTTATCATATATGTAATTTGAACGTGTAACACAATATTGTGTGAAAACCGTAATAATAACGCCTATGATTTATACATCAAAACAAAAGGTCTTCATCTCAGGATTACTAGAGAAATATTAATTTCATTAAGACCTTTATTTGCGTAAAATAGTCATTTATTCGAATAAGACAATCCTTACATCACGGCCGACTTGATGCGTCGCTCTAGCTAGCAAGCTGTGCTTACTTCGTTGCACCCGGCAAAAAATAGCCACACGAAATTATTTATTATTAATCCAGGCTTAAGCCACGTACAGATTTAGCAGTACCGCCTCACACAGCCCATTTGAATTCGCCCGTGAAGCGATCTGATTGGCTAACTTCAGGGGCTGATAAAACAACAACGGTGTGAGATATATAATTATTGTTTTCAAATTATTTATCACCGGATATGGGAATTTGCCAATTGGCTATTTTATTCCTGTGTTCATAAACTTAGGCTCTTGAGATATAAATCCTTCTGAGGGTCGTTTTAGCTAGATTTCTTTGGTTTTATTGTCCCTATAAATTATTAGTTTAGGGGTTTGTGCCTATTTGGAGTATAATTGCCTACTTGATGCCATCTGACTGTAGTTTAAAGAAACCTGTTTTCTTCCAATGCATTGTATTGTACCTGGTATTGTTGGGAGATCAGAAGAATGCACATGCCCGGTGAGGCACGGGCGAAGGGGTTTTAACCAGCAGAGCCTGTGACGCAACGGTTACCATAGCAACTCCGCTACTACCCAGGCGACTTTATATTACCTTCTATTGGCAGCTCTTCGCTCTTGCCAGTTGTTAGCCAGTAAACTGCAAAGTGTGAGTCAAATGTTTTCGTGTAGCAGATAAGAGCAGGTGAAAGCCGATCTGTCTGGGCTGAGCAGGAAGTTCGTGCTTGCAGGCCACATTCCTCATTCTTGCATTCTTCTCATCTCCACACAGTATGCTCGACAGAATTATCGTCTCGTTTCTCAATATCTGTTTAACCCACGAACAAAAACAAAAATTCTCGGAAGTCATCAGAAATAGTGCTTGAAAAATTTCCATCAGGAGAAACAAGGAACAATTTGAACTCGAAGCCTTCAACCCCTCCAACCTCCTAAGACATATGCAAGAACCAATCAACGTCGAACTATGTTGCACAACCTATATCCCCTACCTTGCTCTCGATGCGAGCATTGTACGCTTGCGCTTCATCTTCAGAACGTGTTGTGATTTATTGTAAAGAAGAAGAAGAAGTGTGTCCGCGGCAATTCCCAAATAAAAATCGTCGAAGTCCTACCGGCTGAAGCAGTGGATCACAGGCGATGCGAATGTCACTATTGATGGAAGGGTAGTCTTCTTTCAAGCTTGCTGTCAGGAGGTAAGTTTTTTTGTTCCTTTTATCCTCTTTGTGATTGAGAACTAAGATCGCATTTCATTGTAGCATTACCGGGCGAGTTAGCCGTGCGGTTAGGGGCGCGCGGCTATGAGGTTGCATCCGGGAGATAGTGGGTTCGAATCCCACTGTCAGTAGCCCTGAAGGTGGTTTTCCGTCGTTTTCCACTTTCACACCAGGAATTAATTAAGGTCACGACTGCTTCCTTCCAACTCCTAGGTCTTTCCTATCCCATCGTCGCCATAAGACCTATCTGTGTCGGTGCGACGTAAAGCCACTAGCAAAGAAAAAGCATTGTAGTATTTATAGGCCTATTAATTTATGTATTGTGGCAAGTTGTTCTGTTGCAATGCTGTATTAGCCGTGAACTGTAAATATTGTATATTGCTAAAATGTAAATAATTATTTAATTACTGGACGAGGAGTTAGAACGCCGGTAGTCTCTTGTCACAGAGTGGATGAAAATTAAAAATCGGTGTTTTGAACTGTGATTCATTTCCTTTGAAAATAGGGATTCGCAACTGAAATGCAATGTTTAAAACTCCCTTTTAAAAAATCGGAACTTTCACCCGACATAGGTGTAGGCTCTAGTGAACATTATTAACGCTTCTGCTAAGCCTATGCGAAACATAGGTTGCAGATCGAATGTGCCGCGGCTAGGATAATACCATAGAGGCTAGACAGCCAATACGGCACGGCTCGGACGATGTTACAGCGTGTTTTACTAGGTGCCAAGTCTATCCTTACAAGCCGAGACCAGTGAAGAGACCGTTGGTCTGGATTGGTGAGGTCCGGTTAGTAACCGATGTTCTGGAGGGCAAGCAAAGAGTCTGAGGGGCGTAAACTCTAGCATCCCCTAGAGTCTTGCTAAATTATGACAAAAAGTAAGGTTATGGGTGCATGCCTCGAAAATTTCGAATTATGCGGTTTGCTAATTTTCAACGAGAGTGGCAGCCTTGTGGGCAAACACGGCGCAGCATCTATTACAGGCAACAAAAAATATACTTCATGACAGCTGACCCGGCTAACTAAAGCCGGCAAATAGAAACAAATAAAATGTTCACAATTCTGGGATTTATAGGGCTTCCGTATTCATTCTTCTATATAAGTAAGAATACTGCTAGGGCAGCTTGGTGGGTCCCTGGCAAGCATAAAGGAAGGATCTCTCTTCTACGCTGCTCAGGCACCGTTTCAGGCCATTTGTATTATTTTTTTCACCCGGTGAACTCGACATGGTATTTTCAAATTACAACTGAAAAATCTTTGAGGAAATAATTCCATTTAAATTACGAATTCCCTTGTTCCTACTTCAAGGTTTTGTACTTCTGGAAACGTAATCTATAATAGTTCTTTTCTTTCTTTTTTTCATGAAACAAATGCGTGATATATACTGAACCATACTGTTCATGGACCAATAGTATAGATTTAGTATTGGATATTGGGATTACAGAAGACCACCCACGAAGTCATTGTCTTATAGTATATTTCATAAAAGAGTCCAGAAGAAGCGTTCTTGTGTGAAGAGAGCTGGAGCGTCATTATGAAATCTCCAGAACCTCATTAAAGGGAGTTATGTCCCAAGCCAAGCCTCTTAATGAAGATTGGGGACGCTTCCCGGATCCCGGCAAAACTTACCTTCGGAGGGAAGAAAGAATTAAATTAATATCTTTGGTTACGGAAGAGTTGCATTGGATTTGATACAAGAATTGCAACCTGCATAATTTCTGCTTTATTTTGATATGCATTAGGGCTGCAATCATAAATGCATTCGTTAAATAAGGCACTTGAGGTGCGTTGTGCGGGAAAACTTCGAGTCGCGGGCGCGCGTATTCTGCACGCTATCAAGTGGCGTGGTTACGCTAACCCAATTATAAAAGAGAGGCCGCCTGGCATATCAGTCTTATTCTTTGACCGTAAGGCTGCTTGAACGAAGGCGTCATGCTACAAGTCGGCACTGCGAACAACACTTTGTCTTCGAGCTGCACATACAACTAGTACTACTGTATCGGCGAGGAAGTAAGTAATCAACTTGCATATTCAGCTAAATTCCTGATATTACCTGTGTTGATAGGCTATGGTGAGATGAGGTACTGCCTATAATAGACTGATGAACTAGTAGCTTCATATTTCTGTGAGGTCAAGTTGTAACTGACGTAATGCTAAAATAAATATAGGCTCAGGGTAGTTCTTCAAGCACTCCATGGTGTCCGAGTGAAAGGATGGAATAATAGTGTTACTAAGAGTGGTGAAGAAACTATAGTGTACCAGGTTTAAAATTCTGAACAAGACTTGGTCAATGTAACGTGTGAGGCACGATAGCAGTGGAAACAGGCATCGAGTTTGGACAGTCTGTAATAAATGAATTTGTTTTCAGTTACCCCTGCATCAAGTCAGAACGAGCTTTACATCATCATTGCGAGGAAGCCACAACCGGAGCTGAAGCCAACACGACAACGGGAATCGATCCAGGAACATTGAGTGTACCTGATCAGCGCGACGTCGAAGGGGACATCTTCCAACCATCCAAGGAGCTGTACGAAGGACTCACGCAAGATAGGATGTCTCCAAGTGTTCACCAGTATCTGCTGCCACCGTCGCAGTTGTCATGATGTGGTAAATTCAGTGGTCCACAGGGAGGGCCGCTCCGTCATGTCATCAATCACATAAGGTCAGAGCTTTCCAATTCTGTTTCAAGCATGTCATTTAAATTTAGATAGGAATAGGGGGGCCGTCAGTCAACAGGTTAGTTATGGTAGGAAAATTCTTTGTTATTTAGAGCTAGGCCTCAAGCTCGAACCCCGTACATTAGGGTAGATGATGGTTTGTAGAATCCTTATTGGTGTGTTTATATTTCATTTCGATTGTATTATTTTAGCGTAGGTATTATCTTCATGGGTCAGGTCGAACTCCCTTGGTCATAGTAGGTTAGTCTAACAGGCAGGCACTATTTATTGTGTCGCGTTCAGGCATTTGTTTCTGCAGACGTAGGCTGTATATTTCAGGCAAGGATTCAACCCGTAATTCACCCAGCTTTACTGACAGGGCGAGCAAGTCCGAATGTTTGAGAGATGTGAGCATTATGCATGTAGCTGGCTGTATGTATTTGAGATGAGAAAGCCCAGCACAGTTTGAGAGTGTATTGGTTGCATTAGAGATGCCTTATTATGGCCATGTGACTATCGCATATTGATTTCTGTCTTTGTATTATCAAGGTTGAGCCCATGGGAGGCGGAAATAAGATTTGTTATATTGCTGGTGATATTGAGATGAGGGCGGATCGCCCAGGTGTATTTAAAAGAGAACTTTTTAGCAGCCAGGTTACGGGAGGTATTTTGAGAGGCGAGATGTTTTTGCCGGCAGCCAGCTGAGCTCGTAAATTATGTGGATTGCCGCTAGTCAAGTGGTCGAATGGTGAGGGTTGGTGTGTGTCTGACGTCACAGTCTTGAAACTCGGTGATGTTTCTGTCTGCAGCTTGTCGAGTGTGTATGGGGGGAGGAGACGACCTTGATGTTTTGGAACGCAGGGAGAGATTTTTTGTTCGATTTGTTCTACTTTAATTTTTAACACTGGCTCGTTTGATATTGCCACTTTGGATATGTTGGTTGCGTTCTTTTTGGATTGTTCGTGTATGAATATTTTACGCCTTACTCTTCATGGGACTAGGGTTCGTGACCGAGTCAGGACACTGTTCATTTTGTGTTTATATTTGTTTGCACTGGGTTCGATGGTACGAGGCATAGTAAATATTTTGGGAACTACTGTTAGATGTGTATTTCAGCAGATATCCATCTTTCTGGATTTAGTTACTTACACAATTGTAACATGCTTGTTACAGCACAGCTGTTACGTGATGGCAGTGAACTGGTTGTCATCGGCTCAACGTTATCTTTACCCAAGCATTTTGAAAGCTCTTATATTTTGTAAATAGATTTTGTTTTTGTAATAAATCCCTATTTGTTAAACTTTGAATGCAGCGATGTTTTCTGTTAGATTTTTTTTATTTAGCTGATTCTTACCTGATTAGTCACATATCCTAGTGTTTTATCTTTATGTTGCCCATTGATCCCATGTTATCCCTGAGAAGAGTGCTATTGGATGGCCGAGTCCGGATATGTGTTCAGGTAAGACTATGTGCACCAGCTCACGTTTGTGAGAGTTCTTTCACTACTGTACTCTGGGTTCGAGACCGGCTAGTAATACCATATCCCTCAACGCCACGGAAGAATTGCCTGCAGTCATCGTACTTATCGGTAAGTCTAAAAAGTAATTTTTTATCAGTAAACACCGAGTTAGATTCAACCTATGTTTCAATCTTCTCTGTGAATGAGAAGTGAGTACACTACTGTTCAAATTTTGAGGATTTTATTTCACTGCCCTGACAGTTGCCCAGTTCACAGATCAAGCCATGGATGAAGAGGATGCTGTCTGCTAAAGAGAAACCTTGTCCTTCCCATCGGTTCCATTCTATTTGGCATTCCTGGAGATAAACTTCAACAAGCTGTCGGGAGCAATCAGCGAGTTTAAGAATAGTCATTGGAAGTGTTTTTCTGCTTTACGTCGCACCGACACAGATATGTCTTATGGCGACGATGGGATAGGAAAGGTCTGGGAAGTGGGAGGAAGCGCCCGTGGCCTTAATTAAGATACAGCCCCGGCATTTGCCTGGTGTGAAAATGGGAAACCACGGAAAACCATCTTCAAGGCTGCCGACAGTGGGGCTCGAACCCACTATCTCCCGATTACTGGATACTGGCCGAGGGGAAGTTCTGACCGAACCTCTGGGAAGGCAGTCACTGTCAGCGAAAAGTTCGATTGGGTCCTGCAGCGGAATCCAGCATGGAAATCTATGGTAAAAGTAGCCAGGTCCTACGAAGTGATGTAGATTAAACAAGAGGAACTAAGATCAGATGAAGTGGCTTCAATGAAGTTTTGTCCGATCACTTCATGTGATGTTGAGAGATCTTTCTTTCAGTACAAAAACATTTTGCATGACAGGAGAACTAGATTGTTTCTTGTTGTAAATTCCTTTGATAGCAATTGAGTGTGTTATCCAATTATAAGTATTTTTTCATGCCTATTTTGTTGCCTATTTTACACGTCGATGCTTAATTACATGCGAATTTTGGCTACTTAAGAGCCTATATGTTCGCCTATTTTAACAGTTTTTAGTGCCCATAATCCTCATCTCTATTTTTATTACTATGACCACCGGGCGAGTTGACCGTGCGATTAGGGGCTCGCGGCTGTGATCTTGCATCCTGCATATAGTGGGTTCGAACCCCACTGTCGGCAACCCTGAATATGGTTATCCGTGGTTCCCCATTTTCACACTAGACAAAAGCTGGGGCTGTACCTTAATTAAGTCCACGGTCGCCAGCTCTCTAACGCGCATATACTCAGTTCACATAGTTTTCGAACAGCCTGTATTCCTAGGAATCGAACAAAGAATCAGTTGACTCTCACAATTACATATAGTGATATCATATTAATACGATACAGAGAATCATTCACACATTTAGAACTTCATAAAAATAATATAGCTGCCGCGCTGAACACTGCCAGGTTCAATCCTGGCTCAGTCCGGTGGTATTTGACGGTGCTCAAATCAAATACGTCATCCTTGTGTCGTTAGATTTACTGGCATGTAAAAGAACTCCTGCGGGACTAATTCCGGCACCTCGGCGTCTCCGAAAACCGTCGAAAAATGTTAGTAGGGCGTAAAAATATAATAATATAATTGGCGACTTCATATATGAATGCGTTACGGGAGGTGTGAATACACTGCAGTCCGCTGTTAATGTCACCTAAAACCTTTTGTAACACCAACGACAATTGGGCTCCACATTTGATAAAATAAATACCATTTATGTATATACCTTCAATTAACGTTACAGTGAAAAAACAGTTTATAATTCATTAGATTAAATAAGCGGTGTTATAACATTTGAACTCGTTTACTCCCCACATTACATCTTTAATCTGTTAGCTTTGCTATTTTAACTGTACACCAGCAATATCCGTGCATAAATACAGAACCTAAACGGAGATTTATACGCTATTATTGATTTTGATGATCAATGTACATCACAAATTTTAAAATATGTGATTGTATCAAGTCTAGTTATTTTAAATAACAATACCATTTACTTTTCCTAGCTACTGGCTATTAATCTGCTCCCTGCCAACGTAAATAAAAGTCCGTTTGGTGAGACTCGTGGTTAATTGTTATTCTTCGATCAAACAAACAGTTTGCTCCATACACAGACAGACAGACAACATGCATGCTCTCTCTATGTGGCACGTTACCAGTAGGCTACGGCAAAACGGAAAAGCTACACACAGCCTCGGGGGAGTTCCGCAAATTAAAACAGTAAGCCTTGCCATGAAGGTGATAGCCACCCATACACGACCAGCAAATGAATGCACACACACACATACACAGTATTTTTTTAAAGTAGACCTCTCGACAGGGAGGGATGTTCATGTGTGTGTGCGCGCGTTATAAACAGAGAGTTCTCCATTAAAAGGAAACAAAAACATTCGATATGACCTATTGAGATCAATCACACGCGGACACACACATTCAAAAAGGAAAAGAACAAACAATGATTTTTCAAACGTCAATGAGTTAATGAAATTAATTATTATATACTGCTTCTATATGGCCGTTTTGTACGAGAATTATTACTCAAATACAGAAAGCAAGAAATCAGGACAAACTAAAGATATTGCCGTCTTCTTCATCTTCATGATGATGCTTGTTGTTTAAAGAGATCTAACAAATAGATCATCGGCCCCTAATGGTACGATGTGAAACGAAATGACACGATAATTAAAATTTTAAAATGTATCCACTGACTAGAATTTAAAACGAATGATGATGAAAAATTATTATGAATTTATAATAATCAGTGGATCTAATTCGCAATGCCTTATTTTCTGATAAACTGATATAAAATACAGATTACGGTAGAATAAGGCACTTTCTTAAAATGCATTCATTTATATATTATTCAAATCAGAAGTTAACATAACACAGTAAATACCGAAACACAAAGTACAACAAAGTCAATAGAATAAAACGTAGTAAAAAATTATATAAAAACGAATAAGAAATACTATTTTTCACGATAAAACAGGTCGCTATCCCTCATGAAACGGATGACGAGGTCTGCTGACTGCTCGTCACCTCGTAGGGTAAGAGAGATGGTTTTTGGAAATTTTAGACTACGGCGCAGATCGGCCAGGTCCACGCACTCCGTAGGGATGTCTACCATGGAAAGAAGATCGCCGCTTGTACACACCGGGGAGGCCATCGCCCTTCAGTGCGTCACTAGACCGTGGTCGATCCGAAGACGACGTAATATCACTGCTTCCCTCCGAGAAGCCCGAAAGGAAGTCTTCCATACGTTACTTGTACCTTTTATCGCTTTCAGCTTATTTGGGAGAGGGGACGCCTGCCACTCCATGTCCCAATGGGACATATCCAAATATTTCAGCTGAGAGCGAATATCACCGGCTGGAACCTTGTAAGGTAACGGGGGAAATGTGACAGACTCCTTGGCAACCATATCAGCTAACTCATTTCCCTTTACACCCATGTGACTTGGGAGCCACATAAACGTGATTCTGGTGCAGGTATCCCAACACCCGTCCAACAGATCTTGGATCCGCTGCATAAGAGGGTGCCGCGGGAAACATGCATCAATAGATTGTAGTGAGCTCAAAGAGTTCTTACACAGCAGGAAGTGCCAGCGCCTATTGGACAGCACGTACCGCAGAGTTTCGAAGATAGCATAGAGCTCTTCTGTACATACCCTACAGGGTTTCGGTAGATGAAAAAGAAACATGTTATTGTCGGCATCGAACGCACAGCCTACTTTCGCTGCTACCCTCGATCCATCCGTGTAAACAAATGCTGAATCTGGATACCGGCTAACAACGGACAGGAAAAGCCTCCGATATAAGGAGGGGTCCGTGTTCTGTCCAGGATTATTTCAGGTCGTCGTATTATTCAGGGATGTACACTACTTGGTGGTCTGACAAGACAAAAAACCGAAGGTACATCAAACAATCTGTGACTGCTGTCCAAGCGTATACCAAACGGCTGCGTTGCTCGAGGATAACCAGCGTACAGTAGACGGTTTCCATTTTGGAATACTCAGGGATAGCTTGGATGAAGTGGTGATGATGATGATGCTTGTTGTTTAAAGGGGCCTAACATCGAGGTCATCAGCCCCTAATGGTACGAAATGAAAGAACAAAAATGTCAAATTCATCCACTGACCAAAAAAATAATAATGTCGTCATGAAGAATGAATTGATGGACATGAACCCAACAAAAAAAAACAAAAAAAAAGGAAACAAACAACCAAAATACAGTGGATCAGACTCAAAGATCATACATAATTGATTACTGACCAAGGGACCACTCATAAAGCACGAGGATGCTTGATGTCGAAAGGGGTGCAAAATCCATGTCTAAGGCCCCACAGAATGGTACATGTCGCGAGTAAAGTAGAACCATGGTATTGGCATGTTGTGGTACTAATCAAAAGTAGCGAAACTCACGGTGTTCCACACAAGACGGTACTACTCACAAGTATTGTACTTCGTACAGGTAACGTGGACCTATGGTGTTTCTCACACAATGGCGCCACTCATAGCCAACGCAAACCAATGAGTTTCCTCACCTAGGTGTACTAGGCACTGATGCCGGTCCCACGGGCCCCGTGGTGTTCCTCAAAGAGTGGATACTAATCAAAGGCAACGCAGACCCACGGTGTCGCTCATATAGTGGTACAACTCACAGGCTACGCCCAGACCCGTGGTGGTGCTCACATGGGTACGACGCACGGGTACTGGAAACCCCCAGGCGACGCTCATGACTACTACTAAACACAAACCCATTTCGTACCGAACATAGTGGTACAACTCGCAAGTACAGGCAACCCATGGTGTTCCCCGCGTGATGGTACGAATCAAAAGTAGTTTCATGGTTCTAATTCAATCATCCCTTGGTCGCCCCTTTTAGTCGCCTCTCACGACAGGCAGGGGATACCGTGGGTGTATTATTCGTCAGCCTCCCCCACCCACAGGGGGTGTGTGTTTGGTCCGCGAGAGGTATTTTATTTCCCTCAAGTCCGCCGGCAAGCCGGTTAGGACCCCCCTATCCGCCACCTGGGACGCGCCACGTGGGAGTATCACCTCTCTCCCTGCTACGCCTGCGTAGCAGGTTCGTGGAATAGTCGTGGATAGCAGTCCAAGATGCGTGGGTCCAGATCGCTCCAGAACAATTCCAACACCTTGTAGAGCCGATGCCTCGCCGTATTGCTGCCGTTCTGAGGGCTCGTGGAGGAGCAACTCATTATTAACATCACATTCCATGTCTTCCCATGACTTTTGGCCACTCAGTGTATACAAATGATGGTCACTGGATGCCACGGGCACAATTATGACGGTAGACTAATGAGTCCAATTCCACACAGAACTACAGGCCAAACAATATCCATGTTAAAACGTTAAAAGTCATATTTCCTTGAATTCAATTCCTTTCCAATAAAATTGAATGTATAAATGCGGACTCGTCACTAACTGTCGACTGTATAAAGTAGAATATTTAGAATCTGCTATATCATAAAATGTATGGATATTACATTGAGAAACGGGAAATATGTGTTTGTTCTGGCAAATACATGCTTACAATTGATCACATTCACTTGTTTGTAAGTGAAAATATAATGACAATATAGCAGCTAGAATGAAAAATTGTAGCTTCTACAGTTCTATATAGCAGCTGCATGTTATTTCCATTCAATATTCTTCCCGGTTTACTCTCTCTAATCGCATATTTACTATTTATCGCATCCCTACCTGTCAAAAATATATAAAAATGATAGTAAATTGTTATAAAAAGAGAGACAGTATCAAGCAGTAAATCATGAATGCTGTATTCCACCGCATAGCCCGAGCGTTCAAACGAGGTTACACATGTGATGCTGTACCGGAGTACAACCCACGGTGACGTGATGTGACGTGACGTTAGGAAAGGAAATATATATTCCTAACAATTGTAAATCTTCAATGTGCGATTAACCGTAAGTATACTTGTTATGTATCATCTTCCTTGTTGATTTCTACAGATTGAGCCAAGGAACCGTAGTCCGGAAACGCTTGAGTTAAACGTTATTAATAATCCAAGTTGTTTGAGGTCCGTCTGTTATTAACAGACGCCGGGTGCCGGAATTTCGTCCCGCTCCACAGTAGTTGTTTAACGTGCCGGAAGCCAACGACTTTTAAATACCCTGAAAAGCCACCGAGCGCAGCCGGGTTTGAACTCGTTAACTTGGGATTAGTAAATCAACGCTGCATCCACCGGAGATATTCGAACGGGTACGAGAGAACTTTGCGCGAGGATGCCATGCTTGCATTGACGCAGGGGGACGCCATTTCGAAAATTTGTTTAAATGGAGCAGCTTGTGAAACTTGTGCAGGTAAACGGACTTAAATGAATACAATTCTGCTTAAATTTTGACTCAATCATTTCCGGAATACGGTTCCTTATCTCTAATTAATCCATTTTCCGCCCTCCACCATCCCTGAGAGTTTGTACCATCACCACGGATACACCTGTATATCGATTAACCACAACATGCTTTAGCGTAACTCTGAATAGTTTGCGAGGTTGACAACCGTAAGTTTGAACAGTTTTAATAATAATAATAATAATAATAATAATAATAATAATAATAATAATAATAATAATAATAATAATGATAATAGTCGTATGGCCTCAGCTACCGTGTGCAGACATTTCAATTTGACGCCATCTGGCTGTCTGCTCGTCAATTTCGACGTTCCGTTTTACTCTAGGCCACCACTAGATGGCAGACCGAGTAAACCGAAACTCTCTTGGGCGTCTATGGCTGAGATTTAATGAATTTTGTCGGGTAAACACCAAATGTGTCACCAGAGATCTTTTACATGCCGACATCGTACGACATGGAGTGTCGAATGGACTTTTTTCCGCCCTTCAAAAATCCGACTACCTCTGCCGGGTTTGAACCCGCTATCTTGGGATCCGGAGGCCGACACTCTACCGCTGATCCACAGAGATTGATTTAAAAATTTAAAATTGGCAGTTTTAATTATTTTCTTAACCTTCTCCTTCTTTTTTCTTTTCAGATCTTAATACTTCGCCAAGCAATTAACAATTAGTCAGAGAAATTTAGATCATAAGCTTGAAAAACATTTTTAGAGAGTTCGACAATGATCAGATAACAAATTTACAGGCTAAGCTTGAAGCTCACAATTACAATTTATACCAGAGCCTTACTGCTCCTTTAAAACGTTAGTCAAGGAGACGAACCTCCTAATTTCTTTTACACTACTAGTAAGAGCCTCACTGCTCTATAAATTAACACTTTGGAATTTATTTTCAAAATTTTACATCTTCCAGGCCTATCAAAGGCACAACCTACATTTTACAAAATCAAACTATATTCACCGTCTTAAGTGCTAAACAGTCTGATATCTTTATATGAAAAGAATTAAATTTAACAGGGGTAACAGTTACCCATTCTACGAAGCCTTTGATAGAAACAAAATGTTTATGTTACTGGCCCAAAACAAAATGTTGAGGTGGTGAACACTTTCACACCTTAAAATTTAAATGAAATGCCATTACCCTACTTGGGCCTATGGCCCGACGTTACAGCGACTAAGCCTATACTACTGAGGTCACTAGATGGAGAGAATATTTAAGTTATGGAAATTACAACAAAGAAAAGGCTACAAGATCATAGTCACCTCAAAAGCTAGTTGAAAGGGAATTCGAGAGGGTACCTCACTCTCTATTCCCTGATTAGGATAAGTTCTTTCGACTAGTTTTAAAATTACGTTTGAAATTTTCATTTTAAAAAAGTGAAGCTATATTAATAAGGATTTGAAACCTTCCCCTCGAGCTAGTTTTCAGAGACTATCACATGGTTATACTGCCTCTGCCATTATCTTGAGCTGGTAGACCTCCCGAAGATGGATGAGGCGCCCCCGCCTCCTTTACTTTTTTTTTGCTAGGGGCTTTACGTCGCACCGACACAGATAGGTCTTATGGCGACGATGGGATAGGAAAGGCCTAGGAATTGGAAGGAAGCGGCCGTGGCATTAATTAAGGTACAGCCCCAGCATTTGCCTGGTGTGAAAATGGGAAACCACGGAAAACCATCTTCAGGGCTGCCTCCTTTACTAACACACGCTCTGTAGACTGGAGCAATCACGAAGACAACTTGGTCCCAAAAGTGCCAGCTTTTATAGCCGAGGAGAAAGTTTCAGAAAACTCTGGGCTAAGCCCTGACACACCCCCAATTCTGATTGGATAATTAAATAAATACCGGAAAATTTTGATTGGTAGAAACATAAATGTACAAAATTTGTCATTGGCCAACATCTTAAGTTGGCGGGAAGAGACAGAAGTGTTGTAATTTTTGAACATAAAAAAAAAAAAAAGATCATTCCAGCTTAGACAACCTCTACATACAAAATTACTTTAGAATTTTAATAGTTCATCTTCACACCAGAGAGCAAAACATAAGTTTATAGTAGCGACATCTGTTCAGAAATGTTCAAACTTCTTGAATTAGTTGTTGCAAACTTCATATATCAGATGGCATTCTCCTAGGCGCTTAATTTAAATGTACGGGGCGGGTGTATCTCCGGTACAATAATAATAATAATAATAATAATAATAATAATAATAATAATAATAATAATAATAATAATAATAATAATAATAATAATAATAATTTTACGTCCCATCAACTACTACTTGGACGGTTTTCGGAGACGCCGAGATGTCGGAATTTTGTACCTCTGAAGTTATTTTAAGTGCCTGTAAATCCATGGACACGAGGGTGACGTATTTGAGCACCTTCAAATACCATCGGAATTAGCCAGAATCGAACCTGCCAAGTTGGGGTCAGAAGACAAGCCCCTCAACTGTCTGAGCCACTCAGCCCGGCTTGGGGAGTTTGAGAGAAGGGAAATGTTATATTGGGGAATAAGAAAGAAAAGGCGCATATGTATTACTATATTAGTATATAATTAGTCTGAAATCGTGCATCTTGAAAATGAACAAAAAGTGGTCTTGATTTTTTTTTTTTTTTTTTTTTGCAATTTGCAATTTGCATTACTTCTCACCGACACAGATAGGTCTTATGGCGACGATGGGAGAGGAAAGGACTAGGTGTGGGAAGGAATTGACCATTGTCTTGAGTAACGTACAGCCCCAGAATTTGCTTGGTGTAAAAATGAGAAACCACGGAAATCTATCTACAGGATTGCCGACAGTGGGGTTCTAACCCACTCTCTCCCGAATCCAAGTTAGTGGCCCAAGCCGTGGAGTTACTCGCTCAGTCTAAGGAAGAGTGAAAGAGGGGCAACCTTCACAACAATAAATAAATAAATAAATAAATAAATAAATAAATAAATAAATAAATAAATAAATAAATAAATAAATAAATAAATAAATAAATAAATAAATAAATGGAAACATTTCCGCATTGTTGTTAGTTTGCATTATATATTGAAATAAAAACATTTGAGTTTATAAAAGTGTACATTTTCAGGTTGTGTGTGTCTGTGATAGAATAAACAATATTTTGTAATTTTATTACATGCACTGTATCCTTGATATTAAAAAACGTACATAAATAAATCAATATATATAAAGTTGCAGGGGGTCAACTGTCTGTAATTTCGTTTATGATTCAATTTTTCGGACATTATCCGTTTTAGGTCAACTCAAGTCCGTAT
Organism: Anabrus simplex; assembly: GCF_040414725.1. Taxonomy (NCBI): domain Eukaryota; kingdom Metazoa; phylum Arthropoda; class Insecta; order Orthoptera; family Tettigoniidae; genus Anabrus; species Anabrus simplex. Next base: position 113,802,062 of record NC_090268.1, read on the forward strand.
CAATGGTTTTTAGCTTTAATGTCTGTCTGTATGTCTGTCTGGTTGTTCCACCATCACGGCGAAACGGCTGGATAGATGTCGACCAAACTTCATACTTAGAGTATACTTATCCTGAATAGACTGGGGTTTATACGAAAACAAAATCAGGTTTTCTTTTAATGTGTGGAACTTCTCTTCATTTTAAACAACATTTGTCATGTACATAATTCCGCTTACCGCTTCAAATGACGGAAAAGTTACTATTTTCTGTGGGTTTCATGCTCTGCATTGAGTAACCGACAACGAACCTACTGGTTACCATGGCAACGTCTCCGGCTGCTTGCCAGCAATGAAGTGATGTATTGCAATTTTCGTCACTAACTTATTCCTATAAATTCGTGATTGTTCATTGGCTAGAAGGCAAGAGAGACTCAAGCTGTCAATCTGCGGGATATTTGGAGAATACTTTTGGTGGTCTCAAGCGTCTTCAAAAATCACTAAGGGAGGCTATTCATATTTCAACAGTACTGCGGACTGTAGGCCATTATTTCGCACCATAAGGTGTTTTATGGCATTTGCTATAAATTTCACTGTATTTCTCTTCTACTTCCGTTTTCTACTTTAATTTCTGGCATCTGACTTGCATCTTTAGTCTTGAGTAATGACACCGCAAGTCATCTTCTTATCTAAGAATTTCTAAATTTCTCCTCTGTTACCGCTTTCTTAAATACGTAACTCATTACGTCACAATTTAATGAGCTTAGCAGCTTTAGACAGAACTGCATTCGATTATAATCAAAGCACCCCAACTCGATTCTGACTATCTTTAGGAAAAGGCGCCTGCCTTTATAATTAAAACTCCACATCTCCATTGCGAATGGCAGTAGGCAAGTGAGCCTGCCGTTATAGCAGGAACTTCCGAACTCGGTTGTGAATTGCGGTCGGAAACGTGGCCTGCTGTCTTTATCAAAACTTCCCAACGCGCGTGGTACATCACAAACAACGTATGCAGTCCTCTCAGTGGTGTTTCTCGGATAACGCTTAGAGACATGCAATTTAATATAATCTTACTCACTGCGTGTGCAGTAACTTATGTAGAAATCCATATGCAATGTGGAATACCGAAGCGAGCCACGGACGGATAAATAAATAAATAAATAAATAAATAAATAAATAAATAAATAAATTAGATAAATAAATAGATAAATAAATAAATAGATAAATAAATAAATAAATAAATAAATAAATAAATAAATAAATAAATAAATAAATAAATAAATAAATAAATAAATAAATAAATGGCGGTGTATATAAGCTACCAGTTACAAGTATTTTACCATGTTAATCACAACAATAACAAAATAACTGTTTGGAACAAGCAGAAAATGTTAGGAAAAACGCGTTTTACAATATTAATCAAGAGGAAGAGGTATAGGCCACTCACTTGACAGCTTTAAAAATATTATCCTCGTATTCATCAAAGAGGTTCATCTCATTAGCAATTATATCTGAAATAGTGGTCATTTGCATTCCCCCTGCGAATCTGGCAGGGCCAGGAATTGAACCCAGTCCACCGAGGATGGTAGCTAATAGTACCAACCGTTACAGTGCGGAAGCGGACGGAAAGATAACATTCTCTCAACATGTCTAATTCCTGAAACAAAGGGAAGAAGGGAATGGAAGGAAGAATGAAAGAAGAAGCAAGGAAGGAAAGAAGAAAAATGAAGAAGAGTAGGACGAAAGGAAAAGAATGAAGGAAAGGGACGGATGGATGGAAAAGTAAACAAAAAAGATACGAAGGGAAAAGAAGGAAGAAAGAAATGAAGGACAAAGGAATGAAGGGAGGGAAAGGGAGCGAATTCTATCAGATTCAAAACAATTTTAACATAACTCATAAATTGTGTTGTTCTGTATATTTCCAAAGAACCCACTAATGATTTCCCCTAGAGCGATTCGGCGGGCTCATTACGTACTACTGTGAGCCGGTCCATAATCGGCGGTCAACATTCGCGAGTGCATTTAAGACAATCATTGTCCCACTCGTCAAGAAGCCAGTAATATAGCCACGGGGCGGATCACATACCTGAATTATTAAGGAAGCGGAGCACAACGAAATAAAAAAGAAACACGTATATAATGTGGACTTTAGCAGGCTCTCACTTCTTCATCCGGTGGTGATGGTCTTCTCTGTCCAGCCAATTGTGTGGTCCTGGCCCCGGGCACTCACCTTCCAACTCTTGGTATTTCCTAGCTTGTTTTTCGAAGACACACCAGCCTTGTACTCTACGTAACAAAATGTTCTCTTCTATAATATTCAGACCGACTTCACTGTACGAGAGTGAAAGGTGGGTGGACTCAGCATATCCTCTTCGCAAATTAGAAATAAAAGACTTGAAAGTAGCGAGAATGATTCTTGGCATTAACAGGTGGGAACAAATACCTCACGGTATCGGAACGATAAAATATAATGAATGCGACGGATGAATCTGTGCATACAAACCGGCTTTGGTGTTGGGGTCATGTGAGACATATAGAAGAAGATAGGTTACGTAGGTGATTAATGAAGTCGCACATTATTATTATTATTATTATTATTATTATTATTATTATTATTATTATTATCATCATCATTATTATGTCCGACTCGTTGGCTGAATGGTCAGTGTACTGGCCTTCGGTTCAGAGGGTCCCGGGTTCGATTCCCGGCCGGGTCGGGGATTTTAACCTTCATTGGTTAATTCCAATGGCTCGGGGGCCGGGTGTTTGTGCTGTCCCCAACATCCCTGCAACTCACACCCCACACATCACACTATACTCCATCACAATAACATGCAGTTACCTACACATGGCAGATGCTGCCCACCCTCATCGGAGGGTCTGCCTTACAAGGGCTGCACTCTGCTAGAAATAGCCACACGAAATTATTATTATTATTATTATTATTATTATTATTATTATTATTATTATTATTATTATTATTATTATTATTATTATTATTATTATTATGTGCGTATGGACCCAATGGATCAAGCAAAGCTCTAACGATTATGTTTTCCGAGTTGCCAAACAGCTCTCATCCTTTCTCCGTGGATCCTTTTTCGTTCTTCTGTCCACTTTGCTCCAGTCTTCTTTTTCACTTCGTTCTCTGGTTGCACTTTCCATCCATTAATTTTTTTCCTATAAAGGTTTCTGTCCGCGGTGTCATTTGGGTTTATCTGGGCTTTTTCCAGATCCTTCTTCACTTCTAGTACCCATGGAATATTTTTTAGATGTTCTATGTAGGTGAGAATCTTGTGTGTCAGTCTACTTGCCGGCAATCTGTGGACGTGCCCATAGAATTTCAGACGTCTTTTACGGATGTCTGCTGCAATGTTGGAATGCTCTTGTGTCTCTCTGCGTAACCTTAGTCTATATCCATCTTCTGTTTTTCGGGGGCTGAGAATTTTCCTCAGGATTCTCCTTTCTTCTTTTAAAATATTTTCTAGGTCACCTTTCCCGTTTAGTGTAAGGGTCTCACTGGCATATAAGACTTCGGGCTTTATTACTGTATTATAGTGTCTGATCTTTGCATGGCGGGACAAGCACTTTTTATTGTATATGTTGTGAACCCTACCGTAGGCTTTCCGAAATTTTTGTAGGCGAATTTTCTGGGCAACCTTCTCGCCTCCCGTTGGTTCAAGTATTTCTCCCAAGTACTTGAAGTGTGGTACTCGGTTGATTTGCCCATGAGTCGTGTTCAAAGTTTGGATGTCAAGTTTTGAGCAGAAGAACTTGGTCTTTTCAAAGGAAATTTGTAGGCCAACCTTTCCAGCACATTCGCTAAGGGTTTCAATTTGTTTAACGGCTGTGAATACATCATCTGTAAGTATGGCCAGGTCATCTGCAAAAGCGAGGCATGACATCTCAATACCGTCTTTGGGTCGTCCTAGTCGTATGGGGCGCCAGTATCCCATGTCTTTCAATACCTTTTCCCACTCGCGGATGACTTTGTCTAGGACGAGGTTGAAAAGAAGCGGAGATAAGCCGTCACCTTGTCGGACGCCGGTTTTAATCGGGAATGGTTCAGAGATCTCCCCCATGAATTTAACTTTGGAGATAGTGTCAGTGAGTGTTGCCTTGATGAGGTTGAGGGTCTTGGAATCAAGCCCCAGTTCCTCAAGAATAACGAAGAGAGACTGTCGATCAACCGAGTCGTACGCTTTCCTGAAGTCAACAAAAATTCAGATGACCGGTTTGTTCCTCAATGCTTTGTATTTAAGTGTTGCCTTCAAGTTGAATATTTGTTCTGCACACGAGCGACCAGGGCGGAAGCCTGCTTGATATTCGCCAATACTTTGTTCAAGTTGTTCTTGCGTTCTCTTCAAAAGGCAAGCTGAAAGAATTTTGTAAGTCACTTGGAGAAGAGAAATGCCCCTGTAATTGTTTACGTCGGTCTTATCTCCCTTTTTGTGTAATGGGTGGATGAGGGCGCACTTCCAGTCCTGAGGTAATTCTTCCGATTGCCAGATATTTGTGATGATTTGAGTGAGCTCCTTGAGGGAGTTAGGTCCAAGATTTTTCAGAAGTTCCGCAATGATGCCATCTTCTCCGGAGGTCCTATTGTTTTTAAGTTTGAGGATGTGGCCGCGGATTTCTTCCTCTGTCGGTGGTGGAGATTCTGGGAAAGTGTGACTTGGGGGTTCTTGAGGGAATCTTGTGAGGGGCTCTGGACAGTTGAGGAGATCAGCGAAGTAAAGTGCTAATTCCTGACAATTATCCTGATTACTGAGTGCAAGTTTTCCATCTGATCTTTTGAAAGCCAGGTTTTGAGGAGCATACCCACGGACTTGTCCTCCGAATTCCCTGTAGAAATCTCGTACATTGTAGTTACGAAAGTTGTCTTCAATCGAGTCCAGTTGTTGCTTCAAGTGTTTTCTCTTGACCTGCCTGATGATTTTGGCTACTCGTTTTCTAGTTTCATTGAAATATGTTTGGTTTTCTGGTGATTTCTTGCTGTTGTATTTCTGGAATGCTTCTTTTCGTTCCTTCAAGGCACGTTCACATTCAGAATTCCACCAAGGGTGTTTAGTATTCTTTTTCAGGGGAATTTGCTCTCGAGCTTTCTGGATGATTTTGTTGCGGAATTTCTCCCAGGTTCCTGCATGTTCCCTTTCCCACACTTCTTGCAGATTAGTATTTCCAATCTGTGTCGTATCAAAGTTCGGTATTTGTGACCTCTTATGATGAATTTTCTTCGGGGTGAATTTTACTTTTATTCTCACTAGGTAGTGATCGGAATCGACGTTTGCTCCTCGGCGTACCTGTACATCGTGTACCTGTCTCTGCATGGGATGAGAGATGGCAATGTGATCGATTTGAAATTCACCGATCCCTGGAACGGGAGACCTCCAGGTCTTCTGTTTCCGTGGAGATTTTCTCAGAGAAGTTGACATGATTTTAAGATTGTTTTGTTGACACAGTTCAACGAGTCTCAACCCGTTTTTGTTAGTGAATTTGTGAGCAGGGAATTTGTCAACATTTTTCTGATGTTCTTTTTCTTTACCAATTTGTGCGTTAAAGTCGCCCAGCAAAATTTTTGTATCCTCTTTTGGAATCTTCGCCATGATTTTCTCAAGTTTAGCCCAGAATGCATCAGTTTTTTGCTGTTCTTTTTTATTGTCCGCGTTAGTGGGTGCATGTACATTCACTATTGTATATTTCTTGTTAGCACATTGGATTCGCATTGTCATGAGCCGGTTACTTATGGGAGTAACTTCTTTTATTGAGTCTACAATACTTTTATGTACCATGAAGGCCATTCCTAGTAAGGGAGTTCCCTTACCAACTCTCCGCTCCGTTTTACTCTTGAAGATACGGTAGTTTCCATAATCAGCTGTGTCCTCATCAGTGAATCTCGTTTCCTGCAGGGCAAGTATCTGAATTTTCTGTTGATCTAGTTCTGTTGCAAGATTGTGCAATTTACCAGGTTGGATTAAGGTATTTACATTGAACATGCCAATGTATGTGAAGGTTTTGGATGTTAGTTTGCCAGAGAACTCCGACTTTCTCTGCGTTCGTGATTGCCTGGGTTCCCCAGAATCCGAATACCCAGTAGCCGTCTCATGACGGGTGGATTGGTTACCACCTGGGGTAATGCTGATTTTACTCTCACGAATCATCATAGCTTGTAATCAAAGATTGATCCAGTGTTTCCACTGGGAAATTAGGACCAGGGATTGCTAGTTCCTGGAACGTAACTATACAGCCGTACCTACTAGGTAAACAGACGCTGACCACTTCACCGCTCGATCCGAGTCAGACGCGAGGTGGATTTTATTTTTGGTTCTTCCGCCCTCTCAGCCATTGAGACATATGTCCTCTTCTGCCATCGAAGCCGTTGACCACAGTTCTAGTTTCCTCAGTTGATCCGCGAGTGCTTATTTGACTACGTCTTATTCACACTTGTCCTGTATATCTACAGGAGACTTCCCCTATTAGCCATTGGGACGCGCCGTGTCGGGGTTGAGGGCCCCATCCCAGTGTCTCACACAGGGTTATGCTTAGTTCGTACTCAGTTCGGAACTAAACCCCCACGTGAGCTGACCAGGTAATAATGCATTATGCTGTCCATTACATATGCGTCACATTGCCAGGCTTAAAAATGGCTGACAATATAGTGGCCGGCAGTGTGGCCTTGGCAACGCTGATAGTAAAAGGAATATTGCATATCTTATTCGTGGTTTCTATGGAAATGATGACAAAGGAAACAAAATGAGTGCAGTTATATAAAAAATGTTCACTAGATATATGAAGTGACCTCTAGATCGTGTTATCTATGGAATAATTGTCGTATTTACCAATATGGCGGACATTTACGGCATGAAATTCATTTTAAATATTAACCAAAAACCCTGTTATATAACAACAAAATCACAAGATAACACTAACTCATTTGTAACACCACAAGTAGAACCACTATTATTCCTCGGAAGCCATAAAAGAAGTACAGTTCTTCTGTATAAGCCGACAAATGACGCAGCACCATTACACATGATCTTACCCACTGGGCACGGTATTATTATTATTATATTATATTATTATTATTATTATTATTATTATTATTATTATTATTATTATTAACAAATACATCGCAATTGGGAAATATCCTGGTGACAATGATCGCTTACAGTAGAGTGGTAATAAAGTTAAATCATAATTACCCATCAACAACAACAACAACAGCCACCACCACAGCAACAAGAGTACAACAAGGAATTCCATGGAAAGAAAATATTACAAGAAATAGGCTACTAGTTTAACATTCTAAATCCAGCATCATAGGATATAATTTCACATACAACTTAATTATTTCCAGGGTTTAACACAACGGCTTACAGTACTGTGGAGATGATGATGATAATGATAATGTTGTTGTTGTTGTTGTTGTTGATGATGATGATGATGATGATGATGATGATGATGATGATGATGATGATGATGATGATTGGTGGTTAGAGGGACCTAACATCTAGGTCTTCCTCCCCTAAAAGCAGAGGGAATGGAGATGAATAATAATAATAATAAAATAAATAATAATAATAATAATCGTCTGGCCTCAGCTACCGTGTGCAGACATTTCAATTTGACGCCATCTGGCTGTCTGCTCGTCAATTTCGACGTTCCGTTTTACCCCAGGCCCACTAGATGACAGACAGAGTTAACCGAAACTCTCTTGGGCGTCGAATGGACTTTTTTCCGCCCTTCAAAAATCCGACTACCTCTGCCGGGTTTGAACCCGCTATCTTGGGATCCGGAGGCCGACACTCTACCGCTGATCCAGTAATAATAATAATAATAATAATAATAATAATAATAATAATAATAATAATAATAATAATAACCTTTCGTTCACCAACTTGTTCCCACGGAATTCGTGGCATGACAAATGAAAATTTGACGTTGTCCCTCCCAAATGCTCGAGGCTTGCTGGAAGATAATGTGGTCATGAAGGATAAATTTCTGTGAAGCTAGGTACTCTCCTTATTTACACACAATTCCAGTGAGAATTGTTCACTCAAAGGAGGGTTCTCCGGTGGCTCGAGAAATGCTACCAACCTGATTCCGAATATGTTCGAGATGTGCGGCAGTTGGCATCCCGACTTCAGGACCACATACCAGGCTACTCAACTGTTGCCCACCGTTCACGAACTGGAATGTGGCTAGAGAAGCGCTAACTACGAAGGAGGCTGCACATAGCTTCACAAAGGTTTGCAGGCTAACCACTGGAAGATAAAACAGTGTAAAATGAAGACATGTGCTTGTATAATAATAATAATAATAATAATAATAATAATAATAATAATAATAATAATAATAACAGCCGGGCTGAGTGGCTCAGATGGTTGAGGTGCATGCTTTCTAATCTCAACTTGATAGGTTCGATCCTGGCTCAGTCCGGTGGTATTTGAAAGTGCTCAAATACGTCAGCCTCGCATCTGTAGATTTACTGGCACGTAAAGAACTCCTGTTTGACAAAATTTCGGCACCTCGGCGTCTCCAAGAACCGTCCAAAATAGTTAGTGGTACGTAAAGCGAATAACATCATGAATAATAATCACGTGCGGCCTCTGGAGAGGAATCTGGCAGGTCTTTCTAGCTGACACCAACGAGCGACTTGCGCACCTGTAATTAGGATGAATTCACTCTGCATTGATTCACATGAGCGTTCGTAGTGGTAGAAAAAGGTAAACGGCTAATCTAATCGACCAGATAACGATGGTCAAGAAAAGGATTGAAATTTTTAGAAATAGGCTACTTTATTATATTTTATTTACCTAAAATTTGTAGCTCATATCTCTAGGATGTTATCAACATTGAGTTACTTGCCTGAAGGGCTAGGAACTCTGGATTTTTGGAAGTCTATTTTGCAGCCCAGAATCGCTGCATTCACTCCTTGGCATGGATTCATTATTTGTAACCGGTACTGTGCTCGATTTGAGATGTCCTCTCGCTTTAGCCCAGTCTTTTTGAAGTTATTCCTGACCTCCTGGAACCACTTGCGTGAAACTTTATGTCTACTATCAAGTATCTTTTTTTTTTTTTTTTTTTTTTTTTTTGCAAGCTGCTTTACGTCGCACCGACACAGATAGGTCTTATGGCGACGATGGGACAGGAAAGGGCTGGAAGTGGGAAGGAAGTGGTCGTGGCATTATTTAAGGTACAGCCCCAGCATTAGCCTGGTGAAAAATGGGAAACCACGGAAAACCATCTTCAGGGGTGCCGACAGTGGGGCTCGAACCCACTATCTTCCGAATACTTAATACTGGTCGCACAGCTATCGAGCTCGGTTATCAAGTATCTGAAAGGGTTGTTTCATCAATCGCTTTCCATCCATTTTGAAGATTTGTCCGTAGAATTTCAGTCTTCTTTTCCTAATAGTCTCCATGAGTCATTCATTTTCCCGATACAGTTCTTCATGCCATGGCGGAAGAGAAATTACATTTTCCCAACGGCGGAGACGGTGGAAGAATGAGCTCTATAGCTCACTGCTGTAGTTCTAACAATGGATAAAGTAATATATCCCCCATTTACTCTTCGAAGTAACACTATGCAATTCATAGCATATTATTATTAACACGATCCAGGAAATTGACGCACTATTCTGCAAGTAGAGTGAAGCACTCGTTTTATACTGTGATGTAGGTGTTTTCCTTCTTCCTGCTTTTAACTGCTATTGTGGAACTAGTACTCGTGTAGAAGATATGACGAGTGAGACGATATTCGAAGCTTTCTGATCCCATACGTATATTCTCTCTATTATTATTATTATTATTATTATTATTATTATTATTATTATTATTATTATTATTATTATTATTATTATTACGGTTTGGATGTTTAGGAAAAGCCATATATTTCTTTTTTTTTTACTATTTGTTTTACGTCGCACCGACACAGATAGGTCTTATGGCGACAATGGGAGAGGAAAGACCTAGGAATTGGAAAGAAGCGGCTGTGGCCGTTGTTAAGGTACAGACCCAGCATTTGCTTGGTGTGAAAATGGGAAACCACGGCAAAACATCTTCAGGGCTGCCGACAGTGGGTTTCGAACCCACTATCTCCCGGATGTAAGCTCATAGCTGCGCGCCCCTAACCGCACGGCCCACTCTCCTGGTAAGTCATATTTCATGGCTAAGGTCATTTCCCCCGAAATCTGAAAAAAAAACTATAAATGATGAGTTCTCGACCCGTTTAAAGCAATTTTATGTTGCTTATAAAAGCATTTTTCGGCCATTTTTATTGCTTTGGTCATATTTTAATGATTTGAGTGATATAAGGTCATATTTGGTTATCAGTAGCCTCGCAAACCTTTGGCAAATCTTCAGGCTCCAGCCAGCAGTTTGCACTGCAGGGGGAGCAATTACCTCTCTATACCAAACCCCTACCATATTCTAGAGCAGCCTCGTGAATCTCTGGTAATCGTCGAATAGCAGGTGAATACCACGACCGTCCGCGCAGTGATCACGGTGGGGACCGCCCACTATTCCATTAACTTACCTTGTAGTTAATATTATTTTTTGTTTTGGTTATTCGAGTACTCTTATATATTTTTATGCTTATTATTATCGCATTATTATTTTTATCTGGAGTAGGCCTATAGATGAATATGTTCGCCTAGGCTGGGCAATGTTATTTCTCTCCATTAAGGATCACTAAGGTAGGAATACCGTAGATCTGGAGGGAAATAAATAAATAAATAAATAAATAAATAAATAAATAAATAAATAAATAAATATGGTTATATTTTGAGCATTTTTGTTTAAATTGAGGTGTTGTTTTTAAAAAGGTAGGTACGTACGTGTTATCTGCGTTGATTTTCAAACATAGGATTTCAAAATACTGTAGGAGATCTACATTTTTCTTTTCCCAAAATTGATAGTTAGCAGGTTTAGAAGACATGATTCCGAGAAAGAAATGCTGTACAAACCTACACCGAGAGATGCCAAAAACCGTGGTAATACTTCCTTTATATTTGTTTAGGAAAACAGAATAAGAACTGCGCCTCACTGCTAAGGTACTGAACGAATGCACGAAATTTTAATTTACCTATTGTAGCTCTGTCAGTTTGCATGATTAAATGCGTGTGCTGTATTATCGCTTCCTACTTTTGAACACCTTTAATATTAGTAATACATACCCCTAAAATGCTTAAGTCATACGGTATGTTTACCTTTTTAGGACATACTTATCTAGTTCTTGGGGCATATTTTGAACTTCCTTAGATCGTAAACTTCGGAACCCTAATTCTTTCTTCTTCTTCTTCTTCTAATTATTATTATTATTATTATTATTATTATTATTATTATTATTATTATTATTATTATTATTATTATTATTATTATTATTATTCAGAAACTTAGTGTAGGGATAGCATGCCTTCTTCTTTACCTGGAAGATCTGGGTTCGATTACTGGACAATCCAGACTGAGATAGGAAGGGGCTTGTCTTCAGGCTCGTAAGATTAATTGAGGGGCCGTTTGATACAAGGGGCAGCGGACTTGGTCGTGGAGACCAAGCAATATAGCTTAGGAGGCTGCCCAGGTAACACTTCAATATCTGGATAGCAGTCGTCTTGGCAGGCCAAGCACCTTAATGATCTATGTACTCGACAGGTTTGTATTTATTTTCTATATATTAAAAACATTTATGAAAACTTACGTCAGTTAGTCCGGCCATTCTATCTGGTCGATTTCCTTCATTCGTTTTTTGACTGAAAGGCATTCATGCACAGAGTTGTCATCAGGTACGGTACTATAAATCATTTAACTTCCACCTTCCTCAAATTATTTTATTTTTTCAATTTTTGTCTCCTTGAAGCAATCATATCTTTGGTTCTAATTGAGGTACACAGTTCGTTTTGGTCTAAAAACACTCAGTGGATCTAGCGCTTTCTTTTGAGGTAATAACTACTTAAATTGGTAGATTCTGAGAAAAGTTATAAGTACATTTGTCTCCGCGACGAAGATCTTTGAAGGACTGTTTAACAGTTCGGCGCGTAGTGTTGTTCCAAGGAACGTTTAATTCAGTTCTTGTGTGTGATGTATTTTCAAGTGTTTTGTTGACATAATATTACACTATTACCACAGCAGATCATGTGCTTTAATTCATTAACTCGAAACTTTGCAAATACATCCGTGAGGATAGTAACGATCAACACCATACATTGTACATTGCGGGCGGAGCCAGCGGGAAACTGCTAGTTACTATTAAAATAGAAATACAAATGTTACTTCTTTAACATCCGTCCTTAAAGCTGTTTAAAGCAGACATCAGATAGTCGGATTTGTAGTCGGATTTATTGTTCAGTAGGAGTGTTTTCAATGAATCACTACTGATCTGCATTTAGGACAGGCGCCCATATGGCAGATTCCCTATCTATTTTAGTTTATTTTAGTTTAGTACCGGAAGCCAACAACACAGCGTTGACAAATTTACACCCACAAAAAATGTCATCATCCTCAATCGGGATAGAACTTGCTAACATGGGTCTTGTTTTAAGAGGAAGTACAACTGTGCACCTATTAACACTAATCAGAAAGAAAAATGGAACATGTCCGATACAGCGAAGAATGAAGGCATCGGAAAAAGAAAGGAATGGGCCAAGGTGAAAATAAAACATTCCCTTAGGTCTCGCAAACATAATTCCGTCGACATTGGAAGAGAACAAGAGTTGAACAAGGGAGGTCGGATAGGAAAGATGAAAGTGAGAAGCCTGACACAAGTAAGCTAAATAAATGCCAGACTCAGCTAGGAGAACCGTGGTCACCAACCCCTCACTCTCAAGATGAAAAATTCTTGGGTACCCTTTTAGTTGCCTTTTACGATAGGCAAAGGATACTGTGCATGGGGATCGCTATCATGGGAGGAAAGGTCTACACACTACTACACTTGTCTACAGTGCTGTAAGGAGAGAATAATAATGTTAAATGCTTTACGTCCCACTAACCACTTTTACGGTTTGCGAAGACACCGATGTGCCAGAATTTAGTCCCTCAGGAGTTATTTTACGTGCCAGTAAATCTACTGACACGATGCTGACGTATTTGAGCACCTTGAGCCAGGATCGAACCTGCCAAGTTGGGGTCAGAAAGCCAGCTTCTCAACCGTCTGAGCCACTCAGCCTAGCTATAAGGAGAGAAAAAGTTACCTTATTAACACGCAGTTGACAATCAAAGAGCTTTCTCAACAAACGAAATGTTGAGAAAGGTATATAATAATATAATTCACCGGCCTCCATAACTAAATTTCTATTATTGATGGCAAAGATCTAAGCAACCTGTAGTTTCAAGATTCTTAGTGATAAAGACGCGGGAGTCACGATTTGGATCTGTTCCAGTAGCTTATATGATGTAACTCTTATGCATGTGCAAGCACAACCTTTCACGCAAGAAGTTGCTTGTACATTTTTCTTTGTTTTTTATGCGTTAGAGCAGGTTTCCTGTGACTATCGGAGTTCACGACATGTGCAGTGGGTGAAAGTAATGTGTACAGAGAAATTGTTCTGCAAGCAACATCAGACACCTGGGTTACGTGGTGGTGCAAGATGTCTTTCAGACAAAACTCGAGAGATAGTGTTTTTAAGATGTTGTGTCCATGGTCTCACAATGACATTACTGAACTACTTCTATCGCTTTATCGGCTCCATGGGTAAATGGTAAGCATGCTGGCCTTCGGTCCAGAGGGTCCGGGTTCGATTTCCGGCCGGATCGGGAATTTTAACCCTCATTGGTTAAGTCCGATAGCTCGGGGGCTGGGTATGTGTCACAGGTAAGGCCCCATCCTCATAGACGCGCAGGTCGCCTATACGGCGTCAACTCTAAACACCTGCACCAGGCCTCTTCGGAGGCCATCCGGCATTATTACCACCGCTTTTCGCACGCGCGACCCCATGTCCCTCATGTGGATCTGACCCTGTTTTACGGCCGGATGCCTTTCCTCACGCCAACCCTATGCAGGGGGATGTAATCTCCATTGCGAGTTGTGGTTGGTAATGTGGTGTGTTGTATGAATATGAAGAGGGGAGTGTTGGGACAAACACCCGGTCATCGAGCCAGAAGAATTAATCACATGCGATTAAACTCCGCGATCCGACCGGGAATCGAACCCGGGACCCTCTGAATCGAAGACCTCAACGCTGACCATTCAGCCAAAGAGTCGGACACAGTGTTAAACGTCAATGTAGAAAATAGTTATTAAATGATACTGGGAGTAGTGGTTCTTTTTGCTAGTGGCTTTACGTCGCACCGACACAGATAGGTCTTATGGCGACGATGGGATGGGAAAGGCCTAGGAGTTGGAAGGAAGCGGCCGTGGCCTTAATTAAGGTACAGCCCCAGCATTTGCCTGGTGTGAAAATGGGAAACCACGGAAAACCATCTTCAGGGCTGCCGATAGTGGGATTCGAACCTACTATCTCCCGGATGCAAGCTCACAGCCGCGCGCCTCTACGCGCACGGCCAACTCGCCCGGTTAAGAGTAGTGGTTCAGTAAAGGATGAGTTTAAACAACTTATACATCAAAACAGGGGCTGCCTGGCCGAGGCGGTAAATGCATGCTCGGATCACCCCTAAAGACGTAGGTTCGATTCCCCGTCATGAAGTCGAAGATTTAAGAAAAGACACTTGCAAGTATACATGGCGCTGAGGTTCACCCAGCCTATACTAAAAATGAGTACCAGGTTAATTCTTGGGAGCAAAGGCGGCCAGGCCTGGAGCTAACCACTCTACCCCACCAAGTGCCGTAATTACGGATAGTGGAAGCCTTTATCTTCCACTTCTCCAAGGGCCTTCATGGCCTGTACGGAGATGAATTTGCTTTGTGTACCGTATCACCATATCACGGTCCAAATAGCATCAATTTATATAATTGGAATATTGATTTATTAAACTCAGTGTTCTTTTGGGGGTATATGTGTCAGTCACAAGTCATTGTTTTATTATTTGTTTATCGACTAAATCGGATTTGTTTAACCAGGTCGATATGTGCGAGTCCATAATTATATGTCATGCGCAGAGACGATTCAGATCGAGGCTTCGTGCCACCCGCAGATTTAATGCAACTGTACACTCCGTAAAATACAATGATACCACCGTATTTCCACACACGATGTTTATAATTTGGGCCCGAGGGTCGTGTTTCGATGAATAATTTATGACGACGAATTTCTCTGTAAACTTTTGTAAATTTGATATTGATATTTTATTTTGGGAATTTAGCATTCTTGTTTAATAAAAGTTGTCCACCCATTATTTCCACGGTTTCTCATTTACGAAATATGTGTTCTAGAACCTGTCCTATTGATTTAAGTTAATTTTAGATAGACTTTGCGACCCATTTATTTCACCCGAACGCTCCACGCAGTTTCTACGCTGAGCTAGGCAAAAATTAGGGGACAGGGAAAGGTACATTTGTTTGCGATACATCAAAACAATACACTTATTCCAAGCTTATTTAATTCAAACTAAAATTACAGTAGAATTACAGCTGTTATACATACATACATACATACATACATACATACATACATACATACATATCTTTATTGCCCACCCAGGTGTACACCATCGGCTTACAGGCAATAAAGACAGACAGAGCGAAACAAAGGAAAACAAGCAATAATAACAACTACATATCTCTTAAAACTACTTAACTACATTTACTACCTCTACATCTACTCAGTATCATCCCACACGTACGCGGATAGCCAGCACACATGCAGGACGATACCGCACTACTAACTACCCAAAGCCCAACCCCTAACTACCACCTAAAAAAAAAAAATTAGACTGGTCGCTGCAACAGCCCTGGCATGGAACACACGCCCACCAACCCGTCTACAGCAGCCACCAGCCTTGCCACGTGAGAACTGGTATCGTATCTCACCGACCCTCGCTGACAAACACTGTGTTCCTTTCCTTATCATGTGTTACAAGCCACCCTGGCTGAAACCAGACCCATCAGGTGGCCTGCAAAACACTTCCGCTATGTACGTCACACATACTCTTGTCCCTTGTCAGCACACTACCTTCCCTATCCTTTTCATTTCCGTGCGGACATGCTCAAGTCTATCTTCTTTGGAGTGGGGTCAAGTCCCCCACCCCTCACTCTTCCCTTGATACGTCACCCTCACCTCTCACGCACTACTCCCGCTATTTACATCTCACCTTATAAAAACTTAAGACTTAAACATCAGCTAACAACCATTTAAAATCCCTCATCAACGCACCTAAAACAATTAACACTTTTTTTTTTTTTACACAGACAAACTTTTTTCATTCGAAGTCCATTAGTTCACTCAGTCTTCTCCACCTACCGCACCACACTTCATATATCAAACCGATTCACCTTATTAAGCTTCAGACTTAAACATCAACTAACAATCATTTTATATCGCACTTAAAACAATTTGACTTTTTTGTTTTAAACATTTCACTTACACACAAACAAACAGTTTCCATTCCAAATCCATTAGTTCACTCCGTCTTCTCAGACTACAACACCTCAATTACATCAAACTGTTAGATCCCATTTCTTCCATCCTATTAAACTTAATACATAAACATCAAGAATCCCTCAATTTTTACACCCCTCATCAAGGCATCTACACCATTTAAATTCTTTTTAAAAGAATTTTTTTTGACCTACTTTCATAATTTCCATACTGCCAACATTTTCTCCTTAACTACATTCCCACTTAATCTATCACAATTCTATCACATATACCTTCTTTATACTCCCTCCTCACACAAATACACTTAAACAATCCATTTTTTTTTCACTCCTCATTTACACACCAACAGACAGTACTCCATTCCAAGTCCATTAGTTCACTCAGTCAACTCGCTTTTTTTTTTTTTTTTTTTTACTTCCACCTAAGCTTTACACTACCCTCAAACCTACTCAACCTCCCTTTTTCTCAACGCTTACCTGATTTTCTCAGGCTTTCCCTTTGCCCCAGGCGGATCACCTTTCCACAGGGCAAGGTGTTCTCCCCCTTTCCCCTAACACTACAGCCCCCTCTTCTGATATCATGATTACCATGATACCCTTCCCGCATTTGCTCAGGGCGGATATCCATTCCTCTGAGCAGAATGCCTTCCCCCTTTCTCCCTCAGCACGAACCACATTATCTGCACAACCCCTGTTACTCCCTCAATTTCTTTATAAATATAGCTCTGGCCACATTTAAGAATTTCGCTATATTCGTTCCTTTCTCCCACTCTCTACATAACCAAGATGTTATCTTATAGCTTTCCCCTACCATATGCAGCTTCTTCTTACTTAGTAGTTTGATCTTTATCTCCGCCAAAGGTCGGCATTGATTAAAAATATGCAGGTCCTCCCACTTCTCTCCACATAACACACATCTATCCCTATTCTCACTACCAACCCACCCCTATTCCTCGGAAGACCCAATACCCACCAATACAAACCTCTCTTATCCCTTCTACCCTCAAACTCCGTTTTCGGGTTTATTACTTCCACCAATTTATTTAATACTGATAAAGAGACTCTCTCTCTACATTCCTCTATTAAGCTCTGTCTTTCAATATCTAGTAGTCTTCCCTTTATCCTTTCCCATACCCATTTATTCCTACCATCCCCCCAGACCTCTCCATATACCCCCAATCCAATCTTTTGTAACCATTTTTTGCACTTATTCACCCAGTAACCTTCATTCGTCATACCTTTCTGAAAATTCAACGTTTCTTGTACTAACGCCCCACCCTTCCCTTCCTCCAATCTCATCCAGTACTTGAACACCCTCTTAGCAATTTCAACCTCTATCGATTCTTTACAGACTAATCTGGCCCCGGCATTGGCAGTACAATTCGGTAGGTCCATCATGATCTTGCTAAATTTCGCCACCACCTGGTTTAGTTCACTCCTGCCTTCCTCCATTCCCCATACTTCAACCCCAAATAGCATTTTGCCCATTACCAGTGATTTAAACACCGTTTTCTGAATTTTGTATTTAACGTCTGGAAATTTCTTTTCTAATACTCCTACTACAGCAAGCGCTCCTCTTCCTTTAAGTTTTGCCTTCTTACACTGATTTTTCCAAGAAGCATTCTTACTAATTATTACACCTAGGTACTCAATTTTCCCCCCTGGTTTAATTTCTTCCTGCTCAAGCCTCCAGACTTCCTTATTCTTTCTCCCACCCCTTTTCCTACACACCATTATCTGAGTCTTTCTTACATTTACTCTGAGAGACCATTTCCTAGTATATTCAACTACCTTGTCCAACCCTTTTTGCAAGCCATTTGCCGTCAAAGCCAAAATCAATAGGTCATCCGCGAATAGCAACCCCGGAACCTCCATTTTCCCTACCCAAGGGCATTGCCATGCGTCTCCACCATGACCCTCTAAAATATTATTTATAAATAATATAAATAATATCGGGGATAGCTTACAACCCTGTCTCACCCCGCTTTTTGACTCAAAACACTTACTCAACCTTCCATCCTGCAATTTAATCATCACAAACACTTCCTCATAAATAGTTCCAATTGCCACCCTCATTTTTTTCGACATTCCAACCTCCCCTAATCTCAAAAATAGCGCCTCCCTACTGACCGTATCAAAGGCTTTTTCTAAATCAATCGCTGCTATAAATAATTTACGCCCTGCTATCCTCACATACTTTGTAATCAAAGTGTCCAGAATCCAAACATTATCAACTGTATTACATCCTTTCCTAAATCCATTTTGGAACTCAGATATCCTACCGTACTGTTCCGCCCAATTTGTTATCCTATTCGCCAAAACCCCTGTGTACACCTTTGATAGCGAGTCTAGGAGTGTAATTCCTCTATAGTTGTTTGGATCACTACTAGCTCCTTTATTTTTATAAATAGGGCATAATACCCCCTTCCTCCATTCTCTAGGAAATTTCCCCGTTTCCAGCAACCTATTAAAGAATTTCACAATCCCTCTCAACATCGGTTCATTTGCCCCTACCTCTTTCCATACACTATTGGAAATACCATTCACACCTCCTGCAGCCTTGGGTCTAGCATTTTTTAATACTGTAATTACCTCCTGCCTTGTTATCTCCCCATCCAATATTGTAATGCCTACTTCCAGTTCCCTTCCAATTTGTGACTTGTCTATTTCTCTACCCAATTTCCTCTCCCCTTCTAAAAGCCTTTTAAAATGCCTAACCCACTCGTTTTCTCCTATTTTATCCCCCTTCCCCTCCGGTTTCGTTCTTCTAATCTTGTTTATTGACTCCCAAATTCTCTCAAATTTCTTCTCTCTACAATATATATTTATTTTTTCAGCTTCCGCCTCCTTCCATCCTCTTTTCTTCTCATTCAATACCTCCTTATATTCCCTTCTCAATTTACAATATTCCTTCCTTTTTTCTTGCACACCCTCCTTCCTAAACTCCGCTAGGGCTCTCATTACAACCTCACGTTTTCTCGTACAGTCTTCATCAAACCATCCATTCATTTTATTCTTTTTTCCCTCTACCCTTCTCCTCACTTTCTTCCCCACCCTCCATACAGGGAGTTCAATTAATTTTAGCACGTTATCCATATCATTCCCTTCTACCGCCCTTTCAATTCCTACCCTTAATATATCTCCCTCCTCTTGCAAATGCCGTCTTAATTTCTCTTTAGTATTATCATCCCATACATACTTCCATCCTCCATTCCTATACCTCTCCTTACTTTCCTCCATCTTTCCCTTCTCATCAGCGACCAACGTTCTCAATTTTATTTTGATAGGCATATGTTCTGTCAACCCATATTCTAACACCTCAAAACTTATTATTCTCCTTAACGCTATCTCTGAGCTTATTCCTATGTCCACCACACTCCCTCCATTTGTTGTAATATACGTCAAATCTCCCACACTATCCCCCTTCATCCACCCATTTAAAATAAATAAATGTTCTAGAGCACATAACTCTAATAACCTTTCTCCATAACTATTTACAACATTATCCTTACTCTTCCTTTGCAGTACCCCGTCTACTTTTACTTCTTTCTCGTATACCGGTACTCTATTGCTCACTCTCGCATTCCAATCCCCCAATAAAATCATCCCATCTTCTACATACATTCCTTTAATTGTGTTTATTTCTTCAATCAGTTCGTCAAAAAAATGTTTATTTGCATACACTGAATCGCTCGGATGGTTATAAAGCAGTGCCAGACAAATTGCTTCCGCTGCCCCCTTCCCCATTTTTACTCTCAACCACACTACCCCTTCTACCCTAGTCTGTAACGTCTCCACCCATTCAGCTATCTCATTTCTTATTAAAACTACTATGCCCCCTGGGTTTCGGCCCCTCTTCCCTATTTTTTTCCTTAACACGTTAACTACTCTATAACCGTCCCATGTAATTTCAACCCCCTTCCCTAACCACGTCTCTACTAGAGCAATAATCTCAAAATCTTTCACTAAATCCACAATTTCCTTATTCCCTAACTTCCCCATCAACCCCTCAATATTCAGCATCCCTATCACCATATCTAGTTATTTATTTCCTCCCCCTCCCTCCCTATACTTCTGCATTTCACCACTTCCCCCCTTACTTGTCGTAATTCTTCCTTTTGGCTCCACCCCACCCCTCTCTTTCTTCTCACCCCCATCCTTCCCCTTTTCCGTGCCAGAGCCTTTTTTCCCACCCCATAGATCTTTTAAGCTTAAGGATCTCGCCTTATTTAACGCCTGCTTTCTCTCCAGGTTTATTTCTGCATTATTCCTATTCGGGGAGGTTGAGTCACTACCCTGACTCCTTTCCCTTCCCGTCACCTCTTCACTACCTGTATCCACTTCACTTCGGTCTAGTGTCCTACTTGTTGATTCACCCCTTCCTGGGCTGTTCTGACTCACCAAGGACTCTGCTGTCTTCGCTACCTGCCCGCTGACACCGCAGTCCCCTCTTCTCTCTTCCTTCTCCGTACTGATGTCGCTCTGCTCTCGATTTCTGCAACTCATTTCCTCCTCACAATTTTCCATCCTCAGCAGTTCCTCCTGTGTCCACGATCGCGACCAATTTCTGCCTGAAGTAACCAGACACCTCCCCACTATCTTGACTCGCAATCCCTGCGCTCTAGCACGCCACATATGCCGCTTATAGACATCCGACCGCATCCTGTCTTCTTTCTCTATCTCAGCCTTCAAATAAATGTTCGATCCTTTCAAATTTCCAGCATTCCTCAGAAGTATATCAGCCATCAGGGTTGATATTAATCTTAACTTCACCGGCCTATGTCCCTTGTTCCTTCCCACTCTATATATATCATCTATATCAACTTCAGAAAAGTTTATCTTCATTTTGTTCGAAACTATGTCCACCACTTTCAATACTAATTCCACTTTTGATTCTGTTCCTTCCTCAGGTACACCATACACAAACACATTTTTTCTTGCTGATTCGTTCCTCGCTAACCTCACTTCTCTCTTCATTGCTGTTAATTCCTCTTCCAGTACCACCACCTTCTTTTTCAAGCTCCCTACCTCATCTTCTATCTCCGCTAACTTGTCATTTACACCTCCAATTTCTTCTTTTATAAAACTTTTTAAGTCCTTCATCTCCTTCATTTGGGTTGCCTGGTGTTCCTGCATCATTTCCTTAATTTCTTCTCCTTTGCTTGCTTCCTTCACCACTCTCTTGATCTCTTCAAGCTCCTCCCAGCCGAACGGTCCCTGGTTTGGACCCGGATTTTTTTCTATACCTCCTACCACCAGCAGCGTCGCAATAACCGTCGCACACAACATAATCTCCAACAGTCCTTTATAACCACTAATTTCTCTTCCTCTCTCAGCTCCACCTTCCTTCCAACACTGCCTTGCACCATGCCATCTTCCAATTCTTAGCCTGTATTGCTGTATCGTTATTCCCATATTGCGCACCTCAGCTCATTCACACGTCCGCACTTCCCGATGTCTCGCTCGTGACTGTACAGCTGTTATACAATTCATATAAACTTCCAAATGCAATTGTCAGGTTTGGCAACGAACTAACATCTCCTGTACAGATACTGAAAGGAGTGAGACAAGGCTGTCTGCTATCACCATTCCTGTGTAATGTCTTTGCTGAGACAATATCAATGAATCTATAACAAAAACCAAGCTCGGGGTGAAAATAGGAGGGAGATTAATGGAGAACAATAAATTAGCCGATGATCAAGCTATAATTGTGGGTACTCCAACAACTTTATCCAAAATATTGCTAAAGCTGAATGAAAAAGTTTATGAATTTGGTATGAAAATGAATATTAATAAAACAAAAGTCATGATATTTAGTAGGATCCCACGTCCATTGCACATGATGATCGGTACAGAAAGTACCACAATTCAAATAATTTAGCCATATCATAACTGAAAAACTTCAGTGTCCACTGAAATAAAAACACGAATAGCAATAGCAAAGCAAGCCTTCAGAGATAAATAGTTCCTTCTATGTCAGAAAACAATGTCTCTCACCTTACGTAAAACAAATCTTATGTCTGGTCTGTTGCGCTGTGTATTGCGCTGAGACCAGGACGTTAACCAAGAGGCTAGAAGCCTTTGAGATGTGGTGTTGGCGTCGGCTGTAACGGATAAGATGGATGGAGAAGAAGACCAACACTGAGGTATTGAATATTGTCCAAGGAAAGAGTCAGCTGTTGAGTCGAATTAGGAAGAGTCAACTTTCTTGGATGGGACAAAGGCTTCGACATAGGAATGTGCTGATGGAAATTTTGGAAGATAAAATACCATGAAAACGTCATCGTGGAAGATCAGGAAAGACATTCATGATGACATTCCTTGTGAAATCAGGATGCAGGAGTTATGCAGACCCAAAACGTACTGCACAGGATCGACACAGTTGGACAAGACTCATCGCAGGGGCAAACCAGTCATTAGACTGAATTACTCTAAGAAGAGCCCGGCTCCATGGCTAAATGTTTAGCGTGCTCACCTTTGGTCACAGCGGTCCCGTGTTCGATTGCCCGCAGGGTCGGGAATTTTAACCATAATTGGTTAATTTCGTTGACACGGGGCCTGGGTGTCTGTGTCGTCTTCATCATCATTTCATCCTCATCACAACGCGCTGGTCACCTACGGGCGTCAAATAAAAAAGACCTGCATCTGGCGAGCCGAACTTGTCCTCGGACACTCCTGGCACTAAAAGCCATACGCAATTTCATTTTTACTCCATGAAGACAGTAGAGTCTCGGTATTTTGAGTCTCGATAGTTCGATATTTCCATAAATCCGAGCTGAAATTATGAATAACAAAAATAATAATCAGTTTTCAGTGCGCGGGTATCATACGCAAAGCGAAAGCTGAACACAACTCACGGGAGATCGACCTCGACCGCAGTCTGGTAGTTCTCTTATCTCTACCCCTCGCGCTAGAGGCAGCTATGCGGTATGTCTAACAACCTAGATTCATGAAGTCAAAAAAGATTTGGAAAGAAACAATATAAGAGAAGAAGAAGCAGCAGAGAGAGATTTTATTTTCGGAAAGAAAATGTTAAAATGGGAAGATTCCACTTCGGGAAAGGAAAGGAAACAGGTTCAAAATGGTCTGAGAAGAGGAAAAGAATATTGGAGGAAGAAGAGGGATAAACAAAGGATGAAGCATTGAATTTGGCACGTGGTCCCTAGAAGACCTTAACGGAGAATAATAATAATAATAATAATAATAATAATAATAATAATAATAATAATAATAATAATAATACTGGTTTTACGTAGTCTATACACACCATATTTTCCAATTATTGGATTTGTATCTGTCATAGTACTTTCAAGCCACCTTGCACTGGTGTGATATGGCTTACGGGAAAATGGGTCTCGAGACGCCATTAACCAGCTCTTCGCCTGACAAAGCTACACGCATCATATTTGCGTAAACGGAAAGGTGATTCATCGGAATACACAATATTCTACCCTATCTCCCTGCAGTCTCACCGTTCGGTTCGCCATTGCAGCTGGGGAGTCTTGTGATTGATTACTGTCAACGATATAGGAAGAGGCGCATGCTAGTCATACTGTAATGAACGGCGATCAACTGTAGCAGAAGATATTGGGTAACGAGCGGTGTTACATTAACACATCATATGAAGGAGGACAACCTCAGTCCTTAACATTCTTGACTTAGCCTAGCACTTGTCAATATCGGACGTGAGGAGCGGAACATCCTCATGACTCACGACCTTTTACAAGATATACTCAAGGCATACCTTTTAGATCGAAGCCAGGAAGTCATGCCACTTGTGCACGGACCTCTTTCTTCTTTCGTTATGGCCTCCGTACGACCACGGGCAGCTTTGTCATGGTTTGGGTTTCCTTCTTCTCCTCCCAGAACCTCTCCATGTTCTCTCCCGTTCTTCAGCTGGTATTTTCAGTATCCTCTTCTCTTGTCTTCCCCACTGGTGCTTCTCTATCCTATACCTGTACCTTTATCTGTTGATGATGATGATTATTGTTGTTTAAAGTGGCCTACCAGCTATGTCATCGGGCCGTAATGGTACGAAATGAAACGATAATTAAAACTTCAAAATGTATCCACTGGCTGGAATCTAAAACGAATAATGATGAGAAATGACAATGAATCCAAAATAATCAGTGGATCAAATTCGCATTGCCTTATTTTTTGAGATGATGCTTGTTGTCCAAAGCGTTCCAAAATCCAGGTCACCTGCCACTCATAATGGTACCAATCGCAGGTAACGTCGACCCATGGTGTTCCTCACGTAATGGGACTAATCACAGGTAAACTCATAGGTCCAAATCCATCATTCCTTGTTGCCCTATTTAGTCTCCTATTACGACAGGGAATGGTTACCGTGGGTGTATTCTTCCTCTGCGTCCCCAAACTACAGGGGGTGTACCTTTCTCTGTCATTGAGCTCTGGCATATTGGCTGGTGTATATTTATTTTTCCAGTTCTCTGCCCCTTCCACCCCTTGATCCCAATCTCAGCCCAGTCCTTCCTGAGTTCGACGACCCTCTTAGTTCCCTCCCGTCTTCCCTCTCGTGCTACCCGTTGTCTCCCATACGCTTCATGTCCATCCTTACGACATGCCCAGCAAATTTTGATCTTTTGAATCTTATTTCTTCGGAGATCGTCCTCATGTTTCGGTACAGTTCGCATCTGCTTCTGTCTATTTTAGAAATCTCAAGACATGGAGCAATGAGGAAGATTCGGAGGAAGGAAAGAGGGTTTGTTGAGACTAAAATGCATACACCTCCAATCAGAAAATGTACGGTACATCTTAGATTAATTTGGTTGTTTTCGATACTGGGTGTAAATACTGTTCACAAAAAACATACATACGGTACATTTTCATCATACACTGTTATGCCTTTCAGCGTTTAGCCCGCAAGCCTCCGTGAATTTACTAAGCGCCGCTACAACCCTCTATTTGTAAATATTTATGTGCCTTCTTTTGGTTCTATACCTCTTATCTTTAAATCGTTTACAACTAAGTCTTGTCGTCTTGGTCTCCCTCTACTTCTCTTGTGTTGCTGGAATGAAAGATGTTAGGGTAAACCTGAGTACCCGGAGAAAACCGTGTCCCGCCTCCGCTTTGTCCAGCACAGATCTCAAATTGAGTACCCGGGATGTGAACTGCGGAACCCAGTGGTGAGAGGCCAGCGCGCTGCCGCCTAAGCCATGGAGGCTCTTCACGTTTGTTAATAATTATCAATTAATTTCGTGTAACTGTGGCTAACATGGTGGATCTTTTGCAAAGGACACCCTCCGATGAGTGCGCGGCGTCCGCTGTCTACGGGAAACTTGTGTCATTGTGGTGCAGGATATTGTTACATTGTGGGCAGGGATGCTGGTGAAAGCACAAACAGCCAGTCATGAAGTGGTTCGAACCCCGCTGTCGGCAGCCCTAAAGAGGGTTTTCCACGGTTACCCATTTTCACACCAGCAAATGCTGAAGCTGTGCCTTATTCAAGACCACGGACGCTTCCTTCATATTCATAGCCCCTTCCTACCCCGTCGTCGTGTAAGATTTATCTGTAACGGTGTAATTAATGGAAGATTTACGCACACCTACTGAAGAGGGAAGACCCCCAGTATGATCTTGTGATGCCGAATTCACAGTGGTCCACATCCTCACAGCCTAAGACGGAGGCTCGGTCTGCAGGAGACACTCGAACTCATATTAGCCAATGACGGGAATACTGCTGATCTCATCATTCCCTTTATGTGTGAGAGTGGATTAATCAAACCTACTTCAATTTCAAGTTTTCAATGTCCTTTTGTATTTTATTTTGTTAAATTCTTTCCAAATGCCTCCACATAAAATGTAGTTTTGAATTTAATTTTTGTTTCCACTTACACTGTTGAGAAAGGAAAGTTACCTAACTGTACCGTGCTTCCTCTTAAACAAGAATCGCTACCGACGTAATACAAAGTAAAAAAGAACAAGTCCAAAAGTGAATGGAATTGATCATTTAAAATTTAAATCCTCAACCAAACCAGGGATTGAACTCGGGATACTCTGTACTGAAGGCCACTACGCTGACCATTCAGCCAATGTGCCGGAATTTATTAAGGTGGTGGTTGGTGGTGGTTATTGTTTTAAGAAGGAGTAAAACTGGACAACCATCCTCTATTAATAGAAATTGGAAGGAATATGGAAGAGGTCCAACACTTCGAAGAATGAAGCTATCGGCAAAAGAAAGCGAAGGGGTGAAAATGAAAGACTCCCTAGGCCGTGGAAATCTAATACCGTCGGGTTTGGAAAAGGACAAGAGTTGACCAAGTGAGTTCGGATAGGAAGCATGGAAGTGAGGAGCCTGACACAAGTAACCGGAAATAATTCCAGGCTTAGGTAGGTCGCTAACCAACACTCCCATGATGGAAGCCCCTGGACCCCACCCTTTTAGTCGCTTTTTACAACAGGCCAGTAAATTCTGCCGTCTCCGCCCACTACATTTATAATGGTCAGGTTATATTTACTTACATGAATACGTGTTCACGAACGGTAATTACGAAACTGCACGAGACCAGAATACGAATTAGAATAGCCTCCCCGCAAATACAGTCTTAGCTGCACAACATTTCCTCCGGAGTGGCTAAATCGTGGCTGATCTGTTTGTGTACATGTGCATTATGGGAGCCTGTGAAAAAATTAATAAAAACAAATGTTGAATTTTGTATTTTCTTAGGATTATTATTTCAAGGTGATCTTGCAAAGTGTATTGTATTGTGTAGCTATTGTAAAAGTCAGTATACCGGGCGAGTTAGCCGAGCGGCTATGTGCTTGCATCCGGGAGATAGTGGGTTTGAATCTCACTGTCGGCAGCCCTGAAGATGGTTTTCCGTGGTTACCCATTTTCATACCGAGCAAATGCTGGGGCTGTACCTTAATTAAGGCCACGGCCGGTTCCTTCCCATTCCTTGGCCTTTCCTATCCCATCGTCGCCATAAGACCTATCTGTATCAGTATCACGCGCGTGGTTAGGCTGTGTTTCTACTGAGTCTGAAGCAATCGGAAAGAAACAGTTGTTCTAGGTTGGTGGAATAGGCTCCTTCATCACAGCCAGACTGTCGAGCTTGTACACTGTACATTGTCTGTCTCTACTTCGACTTCCATGTTGTTATGCATAGTTAAGGGATCTTTATTAAATTGCTATGGAGGTGAATAATAAGCTAGCACAATTAGGTCACTGAATTTATACACATTATTATCCTAAGGCTATTTCTCCAATTGTCTTCATCAAATAGGTGATCTCTTTAATAGAAAGTCGTTTCCTTTACTCTTCGGTCCTCAGATCTTAACACGAGTTTGACAGATAAATAATAATAATAATAATAATGTATGTGTAGTATGTTCAGTCTTCAGCCCTAAGGCTGGTTGGATCCTCAACAGCTCTGCCATCAGCTGTCATAGATGGCCTAGGCATCACTGAAGAGGCATACTAGGGAAATGAAGAGTGAGGTAGTTTCCCGTTGCTTTCCTCACTGAGTCAGAAGTTGCTGTTACATATCAGTCTGCCAAGCCCACTGAAATGCACGCACAAACCGACCCTATGAGCAACATTTTCACACCATTCATATCAGGGACTGGCTGCAGAAGGAATGGCATTACTAGCATCGCTCATACCTCAGTCACTTTCATATTGTCAAAGCCAAGGATAAGACAGAGACAGATCAATGAAAGTAACAAAATTGCTCTAGCCCATACCAGAAGACATAGTGCACTGTAAACACTAGGTCCTGCCAGTAAAGGCATAATAATAATAATAATAATAATAATAATAATAATAATAATAATAATAATAATAATAATAATAATAATAATAATAATAATAATAATAATAATATGCATCCTTTGCATAAGAAAGGTAACAAGCAGGATGTCAACAACTAAAGGGCTATATCTCTCTTGCCAGTGGCTTATAAGATATTTACAACAATATTACTGAACAGGGTAGAAGCAACATTTGGGTGAATATGAGTGGATTTAGAAAGGGCAGGTCTTACTCAGAACAGATATTAAACCCGAAGTCCATAATCCGTCACAGATTACTGAACTCCAAAGGCACAGTAGTAACGCTTATAGCTTTTAAAAAGGCTTTTAACTCCGTTGATGGGAAAACTCTAGATAAAATAATCCGAGAGTTCGGAGTTAAAAACCTAATCCCTGAAACCCTCACAGACACCATATCAAAATTAAAATTTAGGGGTGAAATATCTAAACCATTCAGAATAAATACAGATGTAAGGCAAGGTGATGGCTTATCTCCACTCCTATTCAATTGTGTCCTGGAAAAAATAGTAAAAATTTGGAACGAAAAATTAAGGAAAACAAGCTATCAGCAATAACACCGGGAAGAAAGAACAGAGGTGTTGAAATAAACTGTCTACCATTTGCAGATGATTTTGCCATACTTTCAGAAAACCTGAAAATTGCAGCAATACAAGACAATCTCTTGGAAGAAATAGCCTACAGAACAGGTTTAAGAATTTCTGTAGAAAAAAAAGAAAATTTATTATGAATATTAAAAATTCTGCAGAATTTCTAATACAGAAATTGGTTGAATAAGGAAGGTAAAGAAATTCAAATATTTGCGAGAAACAGTTCAAAATTCCGCTGTAGAAGAAAGGATACACAAGATGGAAAGAGCATAAGGTGTAAATAGGAATATCTACAACAAATGTGTTTATCTAAAAACCTCAAAATACAACACTACAACACAAACCGCAATGCCTATACGCGAGGGAATGTCTAGTACTGAATTACAGGCTGAATAAATTATAAGTACTGGAAAGAAAAAATATACGGAAAATACTTGGTCCCCTAAGAACTACAGAACTCTGAAAATCAAGAAGTAATGATGAAATATACCGGAACATAGAAAACATAACAGAAACAATGCTGAGGAGGTGATTGATATTCTTTGGACCTTTATACAGAATGGATGACAACAGGTTAACCAAACAGATCTTCAAATATCTTTGGAACAAGAAGTCAACAATAACCTGGGTTCATAAAGTCAAGAACTATTCGGAAAGAAACAATATAAAGAAAGAAGAAAACAAGAGAGAGATTTTTAGAAGGAAAGTGTTAAAAATGGAAGGATTCAAAGGTCTGGAGGGAAAGAAGACAAGCTCAAAATGGTCAGAGGAGAGGAAAAGGAGGCATAGTGAGTAAGAAAAGAAATATTAGAAGAAGAAGAAGGAACAGCAAAGGATTAAGCATTGAAATTGTCACGTGGTCCATAGAAGAAGACCCTAACAAAGAAAGAAAGAAATAATAATAATAATAATAATAATAATAATAATAATAATAATAATAATAATAATAATAATAATAATAATAATAATAATAATAATAGACGTGATATTAAGCCTGTCAGAAAACAAGCTGAAATTCTTTACGTTTCGTCGAGACCTTCGCTCCACGTCTTCCGTAGAAAATCTCATCTGTTCACAAACAAGACTTCCCTAACAATGAAGGTTTGAATGAAGGTCTTGAGTTAGTTGGTTCTCTCGTTCCCCTATAGATGGCCGGTTCACTGTGCACTAGCCAAATATATTTCTTGTTCCATCGTACGTGCTTGCGAAGTAAACACCTATGTCATCAGACGAATCAGGGACGAATATAAATAAATAAATAAATAAATAAATAAATAAATAAATAAATAAATAAATAAATAAATAAATAAATAAATAAATAAATAAGGAAAAGAAGAAAAATGGGTGTGAGATAGGCGGGAGTGGGGAGGAGGAAGGCGTTGGCGGAAAGATGGACGTGAGTGAGTTTCCCGTACCTTCATGTGAAATAAATTTCGAGTTTCTTATTGACTGTATAGAAGACGGCGGTACACAAATACCTAAAAAAAGACATTGAGAAATTACGGAGATTCTATGTCTATGTACAGTGAAAGATTTAAACACAAATTCTCCTCCTCCAGGACTTTCAGTAGACAAAAATCTTTCATAATACTAGAAAACATTGGTGGAAAGGTAGGAATGTAAATTCAAATGTTTTTGGTACCCAATTTAATAACTCGACGGGTAAATGGATAATCGAATTCTCTGGTTTTTCAAGTGAAATTATTTTATGCAAAAGCGATTGTTTATTATTATTATTATTATTATTATTATTGTTTGAGTCATCAGTCCATAGACTGGTTTGATGCAGCTCTCCATGAGACCCTATCCTGTGCTAACCTTTTCATTTCTACGTAACTATTGCATCCTACATCTGCTCTAATCTGTTTGTCATATTCATACCTTGGTCTACCCCTACCGTTCTTGCCACCTACACTTCCTTCAAAAACAAACTGAACAAGTCCTGGGTGTCTTAAGATGTGTCCTATCATTCTATCTCTTCTTCCCGTCAAATTTAGCCAAATCGATCTCCTCTCACCAATTCGATTCAGTATCTCTTCATTCGTGATTCGATCTATCCATCTCACCTTCAGCATTCTTCTGTAACACCACATTTCAAAAGCTTCTATTCTCTTTCTTTCTGAGCTAGTTATCGTCCATGTTTCACTTCCATACAATGCCACGCTCCACACAAAAGTCTTCAAAAACACCTTTCTAATTCCGATATCAATGTTTGAAGTGAGCAAATTTCTTTTCTTAAGAAAGCTCTTCCTTGCTTGTGCTAGTCTGCATTTTATGTCCTCCTTACTTCTGCCATCGTTGGTTATTTAACTACCCAAGTAACAATATTCATCTACTTCCTTTAAGACTTCGTTTCCTAATCTAATATTTCCTACATCACCTGCCTTCGTTCGACTGCACTCCGTTACTTTTGTTTTGGACTTATTTATTTTCATCTTGTACTCCTTACCTAAGACTTCATCCATACCATTCAGCAACTTCTCGAGATCTTCTGCAGCCTCAGATAAAATAACAATATCATCGGCAAATCTCAAGGTTTTGATTTCCTCTCCTTGGACTGTGATTCCCTTTCCAAATTTCTCTTTGATTTCCTTTACTGCCTGTTCTATGTAAACATTGAAAAGGAGAGGGGACAAACTGCAGCCTTGCCTCACTCCTTTCTGGATTGCTGCTTCTTTTTCAAAGCCCTCGATTCTTATCACTGCAGACTGATTTTTATACAGGTTGTAGATAATTCTTCGTTCTCGGTATCTGATCCCTATCACCTTCAGAATCATAAATAGCCTGGTCCAATCAACATTATCGAATGCCTTTCTAGATCTACGAATGCCATGTACGTAGGCTTGTCCTTCTTGATTCGATCCTCTAAGATCAGACGTAAAGTCAGGATTGCTTCACGTGTTCCTACATTTCTTCTGAAGCCAAATTGATCTTCCCCCAACTCAGCTTCAACTTGCTTTTCCATTCTTCTGTAAATAATACGTGTTAAAATTTTGCAGGCATGAGATACTAAACTAATAGTGCGGTAGTTTTCACACCTGTCAGCACCGGCTTTCTTGGGAATGGGTATAACAACATTCTGCCGAAAATCGGATGGGACTTCTCCTGTCTCATACATCTTGCACACTAAATGAAATAACCTTACCATGCTGGGTTCTCCTAAGGCAGTCAGTAATTCAGAGGGAATATCATCAATTCCAGGTGCCTTGTTCCTATTTAGGTCACTCACAGCTCTGTCAAACTCTGACCTCAAAATTGGGTCTCCCATTTCATCACCATCAACAGCCTCTTCATGTTCCAGAACCAAATTATCTCCATCTTTACCTTCATACAACTGTTGGTTATGCTCCTGCCATCTTTCTGCTTTGTCTTCTTTCCCTAGAAGTGGCTTTCCATCTGAGCTCTTAATATTCATACACCTAGATTTCCTTTCTCCAAAGATTTCCTTGATTTTCCTGTATGCAGCATCTACCTTTCCCAGGACCATACAGCCTTCGACATCCTTGCACTTCTCCTTCAGCCATTCTTCCTTAGCTACATTGCACTTTCTATCCACTTCATTCTTTAATCGCCTGTATTCTTTTCTGCCCTCTTCATTTCTAGCATTCTTGTATTTTCGTCGTTCATCAATCAGGTCTAGTATCTCCTGAGTTATCCACTGATTCTTAGTTGATCTTTTCTTCCTTCCTAACATTTATTCAGCAGCCCTACTGACTTCATTTTTCATGACTCTCCACTCTTCGTCTACTGTGTTTCCTTCGGCCTTTTCATTTAGTCCTTGTGCAACATGTTCCTTGAAACGATCCATCACACTCTTTTCTTTCAACTTGTCTAGATCCCATCTTTTTGCATTCTTTCCTTTCTTCAATTTCTTCAACTTCAGATGGCATTTCATGACCAACAAGTTGTGGTCAGAGTCCACGTCTGCTCCTGGGAAAGTTTTGCAATCCAACACCTGGTTTCTGAATCTCTGCCTAATCATAATGAAGTCTATTTGATACCTTCCAGTGTCTCCAGGTCTCGTCCACGTATACAGCCGTCGTTTGTGGTGTTTGAACCAAGTATTGGCAAGGACTAAATTATGGTCAGTGCAGAATTCAACCAGCCGACTTCCTCTTTCGTTCCTCTGTCCCAATCCAAATTCTCCTACTGTGCTACCTTCTCTTCCTTGGCCTACCACTGCGTTCCAGTCTCCCATCACAATTAGATTCTCGTCACCTTTGACATATTGTATTAAATCTTCTATCTCCTCATATATTCTTTCAATTTCTTCATCATCCGCTGAACTAGTAGGCATATAGACCTGCACTATTGTGGTGGGCATTGGTTTGGTGTCTATCTTGGCGACAATAATTCTTTCACTATGCTGGTCGTAGTAGCTTATCCGCTGCCCTATTTTCTTATTCATTATTAAACCAACTCCTGCATTACCCCTGTTTGATTTCGTGTTGATAATTCGGTAGTCGCCTGACCAAAAATCCTGTTCTTCCTGCCAACGTACTTCACATATACCAACTACATCTAACTTTAGCCTATCCATCTCCCTTTTCAGATTCTCTAACCTACCACAACGATTCAAACTTCTAACATTCCACGCTCCGACTCTCAGAATGTCAGTATCCATCTTCCTGATGATCGCCCCCTCTCGTGTAGTCCCCACCCGGAGATCCGAATGGGGGACTAGTTTACCTCCGGAATATTTTATCCGGGAGGAAGCCATCATCAGTACATCTTTCATACAGAGAGAGCTGCATGTCCTCGGGAGGTGGTTACGGCTGTAGTTTCCCGTTGCTTTCAGCCGTGTAGCAGTATCAACACAGCTAAGCCATGTTGAGTATTATTACAAGGCTATATCAGTCAATCATCTAGACTGCCGCCCTTGCAACTACCGAAAGGCTGCTACCCCCCTTTCGATGAACCATTCGTTAGTCTGGTCTCTCAACAGATACCCATCCGATATGGTTGCACCTGCGGCTCGGCTATCTGCATCATTGGGACACGCAAGCCTCCCCACCGCGGCAAGGTCACATGGTTCGCAGATAATAATAATAATAATAATAATAATAATAATAATAATAATAATAATAATAATAATAATAATAATAATAATAATTGCATTAGGGCCTACTAGGGACCACGTTCCAATCTCAATTCTTCATCCTTTGTTGTTGTTCCTTCGTTTTCTTCCAATATTCCTTCATTGTTTAACTATGTTTCTTCTTTCTTCAGACTACTTTGTACCGGTATTCTTTGCCTCCCTCCCTTGGAATCCTTCCATCTTTAATACTTTCTCCTTGAAAATTTCTCTCTCCATTTCTTCTTCTCTGATGTTGTTTCTTTCCAAGTCTTTTTTGATCTCTTGAATCCAGGTAGTTGTTGACTTTTTCTTCCAAAGATACGTGAAGATGTTTTTGGTTAGTATATTGTCGTCCATTCTGTAAGTATGTCCAAAAATAGCAGTCTCCTGTTATAGTTATGTTTTCTATGTTCTGATAAATTTCGTCATTACTTCTTAATTTCCAAAATTCTGTAGTTTTTAGAGGGTCTAATATTTTTCTTATAATTCTTCTTTCTAGTACTTCCAATCTTTCAAGTTTATAATTGAGTACTACGCATTCACTGGCCAATTATTATTATTATTATTATTATTATTATTATTATTATTATTATTATTATAAGCATGAAGAACACATTGTCTCAGCTACTGCCATTCCACTAGGTTGTTCGAGGTTCGAATCCCGGTTGATCACCTTAGAAATCAACATGGCTAAAAGAAGGGCATCCGTTCTTAAACCCCTAGCCGAAACCCAAAATGAGCCAGGTAGGCTCTTGCGAACCCAGAATTAATGCGACATTCAATCACTAAGAAATATGAAATAAAAACATCTTGAGGAAAGTAGGTATATTGAATTATTGAATTGAGAATTCGCGCTCCTGTAATGCAGATCCCATGTAAAACTGTAGTTTTTTAGTAATACTGAAAATTTGCTTTTTAAATGACACATTCGTCCGTATCAATCGGAGATTTGAACTCGGAAAGCAGGTGTTATGTGTGTTATGTTTTCAACCCGTTTTTGATTATTTTAAAGAAGAGTTTGGAAGACTGAAACTTTACGCCCGAAAAGCTCAATATAAGGGATGGATGATGAGAGTATGAGGATGTCGAATGTCGGATTTATACATCTTGTTTTGATTATCCCTGTTCCAATATTACGAGACTTTGTGGTAATCTGAGGATTACATAGGCCTTTACTTCAAAAGCCTCACAAAAATTACTCGAACTGCAGCAACGACAATGACTGATCGAACTCAGAACGTTTAGACCTAGAGACATATACCACTTGCAGAGTAGTGTTCCTACCTGCGTGCCCACCCCATACCAGCGTCAAGTCTCTGACAACACGGCCGAAATACATCAAAAGCGTGAGTGAAATGAACTATATATATTTTATATATATGACACACACATACACACTCTACTCCATGTGTGGCGCATGTTCAATTGAAAAAGAAAAAAAGCCTGCTGGTCGGTCGGTTCTGTCCCCAGGGGCCCCCGTTCGTGTGCACTGCAGCACAGCAGTGCAGGTTGCATCCAGCACGCCATTCAGGGTGAGGAGGAAGGGTGAGGCGATGAGAGGATGAGGGAAATGCGGAGGGAGGGGAACGGCCAGGCAGGCTGGGAGTTTAATTGCACTCGTATAGGCTTTGCATTCACTGCAGTGTTGTGCAGTGGGCTCGGATGGGATGCACCCTCCTGCCCTGTCCTGTCGATATTGAGTGAGCGAGTGAGTGACATTCTGTGAAACCTAACCCCCAACCCCTCCCTTTTACTGCCCTGTCTGTCTGTCTGCCTGCCTGCCTATCTGTCTATCCATCTTTGGCACTTTAGTGCGCCAGGGATGTCCACCATTTAAAGCACAACGCCGCGAAAATTATTTGCGTGAAATTTCTTCCATACCACGATAAATGGCAGAAAGAAAATACAGTTTACAGGAAATTAAATAATTTCAGTGATTAGCAAGGAAGCGTATAGTTTTACGCCACTGTTGACATCGTATTCGCAGCCTCCAGATTTACGTGGAATCCGAACCACAAGGCGCATGACCTTCCATTTCGAAAACCCCACATGCATTGCCCAGGATTTGAAAAGAGACCACCTTGGTGAGAAGCCCGTGACAATGCCATTCGACTATCATGCCCCCATAATCACACCAGATTCGATACTTAACATGATGCCAAGCGTGTTGGTTACGTGGTCCGGACCGGAAGATGATGAATCGAACTCCAACATCGCCCGAGCTAAAGAGTTTTCCACGGTATCCTATTTTCACACCAAATGCTGAGGTTGTGCCTTAATTGAAGTCAAGGTCGCTACCTTCTCAGTACAAACCTTTCCCTAGCACATTGCCACCGAAATGGTGCGAAATTAATTCACTAGTAAAAACAAGATAAGAAAATAGTACAAAAATATCACCTTGTCCCACTTATCTACAACCTTGAACAGATAGGCGTTAGTATCCCGTGTCATATCCTCGTACCAAGGTGGTACAAGGTGGTACCTTCCAATAGAGGCGAGATGCATGTACCATTTTGCCAACATACCAGGCCTCCTGCCATTCCTAAATTTCGTACAGTACCGGGAATCGAACCCGGAATACCGAGGACAGAAGCTATCGTGCTAACCGTTCCGCTATGGAGGCGGACACAGCCGTTAGTAAGCTCAGTAGAAGGGTGAATGTCTGTTAAACGAAGATATCTTTGAAAGAAAGTACAAATATAGGATCTTTGATTTGTGAATCCAATCATTTTAATGTAAACTGTAAAAATAAATCCAGTACAGTAAAAATTGGTTTTAGCGATATTGGTGGAAGTTTCGAACTCTACCATTGGCCGTATCCAATTTTCAGACCATGCTCATACTGAGGCTGTACCTCAATTACGGCGAAGGTCGCACCTTTCCTATACCATTGTCGTTGAAAACCTATCTGAGTTATTCCGAAGTCAAATCGTTATCAAAAACAAAACTGAATATGAAAATAACACAAAATAATTCACCTTGTTCCACTTATTTGCAAGCTTGAAGTCATAGGCATTAGTAAGATGAGTAGAATGGTATATGTCTGTTAAAAAGAGAGACATCTTTGAGTAATAATAATAATAATAATAATAATAATAATAATAATAATAATAATAATAATAATAATAATAATGATAATAATAATTAAACAGTTACAAAAGCATTAGGATTAGTCCAAAACATCCACAACAAAAAATCCAGGTCAAGACGTACAAAAATTCGGCATTACAACACGATCATAAAACCAACAGTCCTTTACGAAAGTGAAACATTGGCACTCAACAGAAAACAAGAACTCGAAGAAATAAAAATAAAAAGAGAGAAAAATCATTAGGAAAATCTTAAGAGCAAGATAAACCTAAGACGGTTACAGGTTACAAACAATCAAAACAACAGAAAAGTTCTCATACATCGAAACTGACATTGGGAAAAGACGAATGAAATTCTTCGGTCATCTCACTAGATTACCAGAAAATTGATTGACAAAAAATATAATCGATTATGTAAACTCATTTAAGAACTCGATGATGATGATGATGATGATGATGATGATGATGATGATGATGATGATGATGATGCTTGTTTAAAGGGGTCTAACATCTAGGTCATCGGCCCCAAATGGTACGAAATGAGATGTAATGACAAATGAAAAGTTCAAAATCCTCCACTGACCAGAATTCAAAACGTGAGGACGAAGAATGAAAGGATGGATATGAATTTAAAACATTCAGTGGATCCGACCCGGAATGCCTCATATACACAGAAACTGGCGTAAAACAATAGTATTACTGACCAAGTGACTGCCTCTATAGCATAATACTGTATCGATGATGCTTGTAGTCTAAAGGAGTCCAAAATCCAAGTCATCGGCCCCACATAATGGTACGAAATGAAATGTAATGTAATGACAAATGAAAAGTCCAAAATCCTCCACTGACCAGAATTCAAAACGTGAGGACGAAGAATCAATGGCTGGATATGAATTTTAAACATTCAGTGGATTCGACCCGCAATACCTCACATACACAGAAACTGACGTAAAACAAGGGACTGCCTCCATAGCATAATACTGTATCGATGATGCTTGTAGTCTAACGGAGTCCAAAATCCAAGTCATCGGCCCCATATAATGGTACTTATTGCTAAGCAATTAGAACTATGGTAACTGCCATGTTGAGGTACTAATCACAAGTAGCGTAGACTCGCGGTATTCCACACATTATGGTACTACTCACAGGTAATGAAATTCGCACATGTAATACAGACCTATGGTGTTTCGCACATTGCGGCGCCATTTACAAGCAACGCAAACCTATGGTGTTCATCACATATGTGTACTAACCACAGGGACTCGCACTATCCCGTGGTGTTCCTCATGTAGTGGGTACTAATCATAGGCAAGGCAGAACCTTGGTGTCGCTCCTAAAATGTTACTAATCACAGGTACTGTAAAAGCCGGCACCGCACTCTGTAGCTACTAATCACAAACCTATTTTACACCTAACATAGTGGTATTACGCGCAAGTAAAAGCGACCCATGGTGTTCCCCGCGTGGTGGTACTAATCCCAAGTAGTGTCATGGTTCCAATACAATCATCCCTTGGTCGCCCCGTTTAGTCGCCTCTTACGACAGGCAGGGGATACCGTGGGTTTATTCTTCGTCTGCGTTCGCGACCCACAGGGGGTTGTGTGTTTGGTCGGCGAGAGGTATTTTATTTCGCTCAAGTCCGCCGGCAAGCCGGTAAGGACCCCCCTATCCGCCACCTGGAACACGGCACGTGGGAGTATCACCTCTCCCCCTGTTACGCCAGCGTAGTAGGTTCGTGACACTTAACACAACACCCTAGCTTAACTAACTTCAAAACGACCTCAAAAACCCAAACATAAATTCAACAGAAATTCTGGAAGGATACTTCTTTAGACACAAAGTAAACAATTGGGAAGTTAACACAACAAGAACAGTACAGACTAAAGTGGTCGGAAGAACGTAAACAAGCCTTCTCGGAACGAAAGAAAGCCTATTGGAACACCAAGAAGAGTCCACAGCGGAATTGTTTGAGATTTGCTTCACGTCTTCCAATATTGGGAGAATTCGCTAATAATAATATTAATGGTTTTACTTTTTCGAATTTCGGAGACACCGAGATGCTGAATCTTAGACCCGCAGCAGTTCTTTTACGTGCCAGTAAATATACGAGCCTGACGTATTTTAGCACCTTCAAATACCACCGAACTGAGCCAGGATCGAACGTGCCAAGTTGGGGTCAGAAGACCAGCGCTTCAACCGTCTGAGCCACTCGGCCCGGCGACATCTTTGAAAATAGAGTACAAATATGGAGTCAAGGATGAGTGTATCCAATAATTTTCATGTAACAAAAAGGAAATCCTATACAGAAGAAATTGGTTAAAACGGCATTCAAGGCACCAGATAAATTGGGTCGTAACCAAGATATATACCAACAATCGAGTGAGGTGAAAAGATATAGGTAGAGCACAGAACTTAATTATGCTTATTTTAGATGGTACATATTTACTTCAAAGACTGATATTAAAGTGCATAACTGAAATTAGTAAAACATAAAACTCAGTGTAAAAGTACAGTATTTACCAAGATTATTCATTTAGGAATAATAATGAGTAATTTGTATCTGTCTTCTCCGGCTTTCCCAGTAGACCTACACAGTTTTAATATTACGTTCTATATTTATATTTGCGACACAATTTCATTGCTCCCTCCCCCTTTTTTAGTTTTGTAGATAAAGTTCTCAACTCTGAAGTCTTCTAAAATGTGACTCGCTCTTGGGATTGGCGCTTCAGTCTTTCCTTCTTCTTATTCATCTTCATCTTATTATTCTTCTTCTTGTCAGTATGGACTTATTTTTCTCTTTACTTACGATATCGTCGACCGTTGGCGCCACCGTTGTAACTGTAGGACATCGTATATTGCTGTGTAAGTTTCATACTCCCATTCATCCAGAACATAATTTCTGCAACTATTCAGAAAACGGCAAATTATCATCACTGTCGTCGAAATAATCTTCGGCTTCAGAATGATCAAAGGACAACAGATATCTTTGAATACTTTGTTGGTTCTTAGAGAGTCCTAATCCAGACTGAGGTATAAAATGTGGAACATGTTTGTCGTGTTAAGCAGGGCTGAGATGTAGCCTACTTCCATTCTTATGACGAATATGTTGGTACCACGGAATATATGACGCAACAGACTTTGTGTCGCTAAAAACCAATGCCACTTTAACAAAGTTCTGCTGTATACATTTGTTATATGTTTAACGCCAAACTAACACGCGTAGGTTCTTGGCGACGAAGGGGGAGGAATGGCGTAGGAGTAGGATGATAGCAGCCGTGGCCTAAATTAAGCTACGGACCTTGCATGCACCTGCTGTTAAAATGAGAAACGCCAGAAAACCATCTAGAGAACTGCTGAAGATGTGGTTTGAACCCACTATGAAAACTTACAGCTAGATCATGAAGTAAACTCGTTCGGCAATATAAAATGAAAATCTTAAGAATTTTATTTTCGTTTCTATTGTCATGCGTGACAATCAATCTATGATACTAAATACTGACTTGTACTTAATTGGCTGCATACAATATTAATCCGATTTTTAGAAAAGACTCGCCGTTTATTATTCTTGAAAATAAGATCCTTAATATTTTGGGGTACACCAAGGAATCAAACTATATCCTTCTCGTTTATAGTTAACTTCATATTTTCTCAACTGCCTGGGGTATAAATTAGTGTGTATTAAGCCTAGTTTTACGGACGAATGTCCTTCCTGGCTCCAATCGTATGTGAAGAAATGCATTCGCTCTTGCGAGTTCCTATGATGATTGGTAGTGTAAAATAACTCCTGTGGAATATGTGATGATGATGATGCTTGTTGTTTTAAGGGGCCTAACATCAAAGGTCATCGGCCCCTAATGGTACGAAATGAAAGAACAAAAATTGCAAAGGCATCCACTGACCAAAATAAACATAAAATATGGCATGAACAATGAATGGATGGACAGGAACTCAACAAAACACAAAACAAACAAACAAAAACCAGTGGATCGGACTCAATACAGATCGAAAATAACATTATTACCGACCAAGGAACCACTTATAAAGCACAATGATGCTTGGTGTCTAAAGGGGGTGCAAAATCCACGTCTAAGGCTCCACAGAATGGTACATGTCGCGAGTAAAATAGAACCATGGTATATGTCATGTTGGGGTATTAATCAGAAGTAGCGAAGACTCACGGTGTTCCACAAAAGATGGTACTACTCACAAGTATTGCAATACGTACAAGTAACGCAGACCTATGGTGTGTCTCACACAATGGCCCAACTCAGAGTCAACGCAAACCGGGAAGGTTCCCCACCTAGGTGTACTAAACACGGGCGCCGGTATTCCCGTGGTGTTCCTCACATAGTGAGTACTAATCACAGGCAACGCAGACCCACGGTGCTGCTCATATAGTGGTACAACTCACAGGCTACGCCCAGACCCGCGGTGTTGCACACATGGGTACGACGCACGGGTACTGGAATCCACCAGGCCAGGCTTTTACTGCTACTAATCACAAAGCTATTTCGTACCGAATTTAGTGGTACTACTCGCAAGTACAGGCAACCTATGGTGTTCCCCGCGTGATGGTACGATTCAAAATTAGTTTCATAGTTCTAATTCAGTCAGCCCTTGGTCGCCCCTTTTAGTCGCCTCTTACGACAGGCAGGGGATACCGCGGGTGTATTCTACATGTGCGTCCCCCACCCGCAGGGGGTAGTGTGTTTGGTCCGCGAGAGGTATTTTATTTCCCTCAAGTCCGCCGGCAAGCCGGTTAGGACCCCCCTATCCGCCACCTGGGACGCGCCACGTGGGAGTATCACCTCTCCCCCTGCTACACCTGCGTAGCAGGTTCGTGGTCCTGTGGAATAAAACCCCGGCACCTCAGGTTTCAAACGCCCGCGAGGAAAGTGTTAATTTGGACGTATAAATAATGTAATGTGATTTCATGTAGGTGCAGGTCTTTCAAGTTGACACCCATGAACGACCTGTGTTTCTAGCTGAATGATGATGATAATGAGCAGGGCTTGGAGTTTATACACCGGAACCTTCAAATGCACACTAAGGCAATAATGGCACAACATCATCAACACGCTCATTAGATAGAGATAGGGCGTTATCCTCTATGACACCCTCCTTACCCTTTACAGGTAAGGGCTGAAAACAGTTCATGAAGATGGCACGCACAGGGGAGTAAAGGGCGTGAGTGGAAGGAAATATAAACAGATTAATGATAGGCCGGTGGTACTGTGTCACACGTCCCTCCTCCGCACCACATCATCGATACTCCGAATGGCAGTCAACCAACAGCTTTTCTTTTGTTATACATAAACCCCTAGCCCTGATGATGGGATAGATAGAGGGCGAAACCAGGGCGAAACCCGGAATTGGCGGATAGAATACTCTGGTGGAATAACAGCGAGTGGCCTCTTCAATATTTAACGTCCTCATCCAATGGATGAATAACCATAAAGAGCATCATATGCTTTCACTTCATATGGACACTGTGGAGAAGTCTGGAATTAAACCGAGGCTTTAGTCACGCAATCTAGTGATAATAAATTGTACACTACGACTTCCTCTACCCTGCGGCCAACATTCTGATAGTGAACTTTTTCCACCCATGGGACTTGAGCCAGATAACCACAATGTCAGACCATAAATAGTACTGTACGGTAGATCTAACGATCATGGCTGCTAGGTGGGCATTATCATAATCAATACCCAGCCGCATTTGTTCCCAGGATTTTCCCTGGTATCGGTGTAGACTGAACGAATCCTAATCCTCTTTAAAGAAACAGACTACTCCGCTGGGAACCAAACCCCCCGTCCTTGTAGCTTAACTGCACATATTTAGGCAAACCCCTTCTGGAATTGAGTACTTACAAGTTTGTATAAACGCACATTTTTAACATTCTGTATCGGACGTTTGGATGTTATTCGGGGTAACTTGCCTACTCATTTCAAAAGGTTCTCTAGTTAATGTCAAGTTTTCGAATAGTAAAAAACTAAGAATGGATATCGAGCGATGAATCGTCCTTTCTGGTCAATATTGCACTAACTGTACAACAAGAACACGAACATCTGGAGATGTACAGGTGCACCTCTTGTAGATGATGTGAAGGCCAGAGGA
Organism: Anabrus simplex; assembly: GCF_040414725.1. Taxonomy (NCBI): domain Eukaryota; kingdom Metazoa; phylum Arthropoda; class Insecta; order Orthoptera; family Tettigoniidae; genus Anabrus; species Anabrus simplex. Next base: position 113,845,195 of record NC_090268.1, read on the forward strand.
CCGTTTACGGTTAAATATCCACAACAGCTTCTGATCTGGCGAGAATTACACCCCGAGGTAACGCTTCACAACTAGAGAACAGTTGGAGTGACAGATCAACACGTGGTACACGTTCTAAGCACGGACGTGAACTGCGAAGTGCGAGCATTCCCGTGCTGTCGCTGCGCTGTGTAACGGGAAGTGATGCGTCAAGGAGAGATGAGAGAAACTCGATGTTCTGTACAGTAGATACCCCTGTGTTTGTTGAGCGTTCCTCCAAACTAAGGCTTTCAGATCTTTTGCTCGGAGTGTAACAGGATTTCGTTACTAGGTAAGAAGTGCTGAGACCAATGCGAATTACCTCAAGCGTTTTTTTCTCAAGATACATCCACAATTACTGAACTTACTGAATACAACGACATTTGGTAAGTTTATAATGTAAGAGGATTGAATTCTATGAAAATATACGAGAATAGTAATTCAAAGGTTAGCTCAGTATACAAATAACCAAGTCACATGCTTGGCAGCAGAAATTATTACGACAGATTTTATGGGAGAAATGGTGGACTGTCGTCTAAGTAATCACCAGTCTTAGTTCTTTCTCAAATGGCAACATTCAAGATTGGTCGTAAACTTCTTGTGATATATTTCTCCTGCCTTGTGTTTTAATGCGATGTTCCATATCCGGCAGTATTAATTCGATCCCTTTGTTTTCAACACTGACATTTATCCTCACTATAAGATTTGTTATGTTAGAAGGAGCTTACTTCTGACACGTGCCGACGTTAAATATTCAATCATTAAAATCAATCAAAAATGTCTTCAAATGTGATATTATCCACATCTTTTGTATTGGGAACGTTTCATTAAAACCTTTCTCCATAGCCAATGCTGATTACACTACTAAGAGACCTTATTACCAAATAAGACATCTTCGATTTTGGATCATTGCGAATTAACGGTTACTTCGTTCTTCTGAACCTTCATCTTTCTTTTCTTTATCCTTATGTCCAAAATCACAAAACCAAGACAAATCCACCCCTTCATATTCCGTATTCCGGCCTCTCTCTGGTTCAACTTTATTTATCCCCATTCCAGCCCTCCTTAATTCTTTGTATTCTGACAGGAAGTTGGGACGTTTTTTCTTCGTTTACCTCCTTCCTTAACTTAACCTAGCCCCTTTCCTTCATATTCCCTTTTTCTCTTCTTATTGCTGTCCCCTATATTGTGCATACTGTAATATTTATTTTTTACTGTGCTATACTGTTATATATGTGTCATCTGTATTTATCTTACTGTGCCAAGCTATAAGTTCTTCTTTTCGTTTTACCTTCAATTTTTAATTTTCCTTATTATTTTAATTTGCCATTATTTTTATTGTTAACTGCTGTTTCTCTACATTTATCATGTTTGTTTTTAATTTTTTCCTGCTACTTTTGTCAATACAGTAGTTGACTTTTATTCGTTGCATTGGGCTACTCCATAGTAAATATATTTCCCACCTCGGAGAATTCTAGTAATTCGAAATCTCGCTGTTATAGTTTCCCAACATACATACATACATACATACATACATACATACATACATACATACATACATACATACATACATACATACATACATACATACATACATACATACATACATACATACATACATACATACATACATACATACATACATACATACATACATTACATACATACATACATTACATACATAAATATAAAATAAATATAAAATAAATAAATAAATAGGTTCATAACATGCCTCACTCAGGTTCGAGCCACATCCTACAGGATAATGACGAGGTTTAATGCATACTATTCGTATGATCCCGGAACAGACGATTTTTCCCGTATCCAAAAATATGTGCTCCTACGTACCTACTCCGACTTCCACACTGGCATAGGACTGCAGATAATCATTATCAAGGCTCTGGAGTTTGGACATTAGGCTCTCTGAACTTCAACGTTCACCCTTCACCCTTCCAAGCACATGCTTTGTTAACGACCCCTAGATGCAGACGATATCTGGTGTCAAGACAATGGTGGTAGTGGCGTGATTATTGGTTTACGGTGAAACACTATGGAATTATCACCCCCTCTAAGCAATTATTAGAGGGGAAAGAAGAGGAGATCCTACACTTTGAAAAGTGAGGGTATCGGCAAAATAACAGGAACTACCAGAAAGTCGTAGAAATTAAAGAAATCCTGGGCCTTGCAAACTTAATAACATCAGAATCAGAAAAGAATCCTTGTTGACAAAAGTGCTATCATGTTATGGAGGTTTATACCCATGGGTCGGGGGATGCAGAATGGGTCTCGGCCGACAAGTGGCCGCGGCTGGTCTATGGTCCGACAGCTCTGCACTCCGACCGGCCAACTGAGTAGAGGAGGGGTGGCCATGGCTCTACGCCCCCGTATCTGGGAGACGGAGAGGTGCTTGTCCACACCGTTGGCTGTTCTGAGAATGGCTTTTCGTGGTTTTCCATTCCCCTGCACTAAGGCAAATCCGGGGACAGTTCCTAGTATAGGTCACGGCCGCCAACCCTCTCACCATCTTCACACATCTTGTCCGATACAAATTTCCTGGCCTGAGAGACAGAGTCACCGTCTAGGAGGCCCGCCTCCCCCTTCAGGGAAGGAATGAAAACATTCAAAACTGGACAACTATCCTCTATTAACACTAATCAGAAAGAAAATCGAAGATGTCCCGCACTTTGAAAAATGAAGGTATCGGCAAAAGACAGGGAAGGGTCTTGAAGGGCGTGAAAATGAAAGATACCATAGGCCTCGCAAACAATAACGTCGAGGTAGGAAAATAACCAGAGTTGACCAAGGTAGGTTGGATAGGATAGATGAAAGTGAGGAGCCTGGAACAAGTAAGTGGAAGCAATATCAGGACTCATCTAAGGTCGTCGTGGTCGCCAACCGACGCTCGCAAATTAAGAGCTGCATTTAGTCGCCTTTTACGACAGGAAGGGGATATCGTGGATGTTATTCTACCGCCCCTATCTACAGGGCAGCTGGCCCGGGTTATAAGATTTTGATCGTAGAAAGTTAATTCTAACTCGACTATCTGCGCTGCGTTGTAAACGGTGATCCTGAGATTACCAGGACGCCGCACCACTACTGATCCACAGTAAAATGAAAGATGGAAACACCGAACTGAATGAGTGAACAAACTTGATATTCTAGGTAACGATGATGATAATTACGATACATCCGTAGTGCTATTATCCTACGTCCTCGGAGGCCTCTGCTCGATTCCTGGAACTATCAGAGATTTATGAATGGCAAGCAGGCTTGGGGACTGGGTGTTTGTGCTGTCTCCAACATTGCTACAACTCAGACATCACAATAACACGCAGCCTCCTATACATAGCAGACGCCAACGTTACGTACCCTCATCAGAGTATCTGCCTTACAACAAGGGCTGCACTAGACTAGACTAGCAATTATTAGTCATACGAAATTATTACTTTTTGATTCGTTATGCCCACCTAAGAAACGCGTTTGAACTTATTAGCACTTTGTTTTTTTCTTCTCTTCCCAAGATCCCTTCATACTCTCGTTGTATTCCTTTTTACGTTGTTCAGTTCATCCTATATTTAGTCACGTGGGCTTTACAGAAAATATGTGTTTATGAATTAAGGTTCTGAATTTTATTCTATCCTGAATGGTTTCTTCATTAACGTCAATTTCATTTAGGTCTCCACTGATTTATTTCAAATAATAAACGTCTTTATGTCCCATTAACTACTTTAACGGTTTTCGGAGACGCCGAGGTGCCGGAATTTAGTCTCGCGGGAGTTCTTTTCTGTGCCGACACGAGGCTGATGTATTTGAACACCTTCAAATACCACTGGGCTAAGCCAGGATCGAACCTACCAAGTTGGGGTCAAAAGGCCAGCGCCTCAACCGTCTGAGCCACTCAGCCCGGCCCCCTGTGGGTGAGGGCGGTAGAATAACACCCACGGTATCCCCTGCCTGTCGTAAGAGGCGACTAAAAGGGGCCTCAGGGGCTCTGAGCTTTGGAGCGTGGGCTGGCGACCACGAGGCCCTCAGCTGAGGCCTGGCATTGCTTCCACTTACTTGTGCCAGGCTCCTTACTTTCATGTATCCTGTAGGACCTCTCTTGGTCAACTCTTGTTCTTTTCCGACCCCGACGGTATTCTTTCATTTTCACGCCCTTCGTGGCCCTTGTCTTCCTTTGGCCGATACCTTCATTTTACGAAGTGTCGGATCTCTTCCACGTTTTCTCTCTGATTAGTGTTATATAGAGGATGATTGCCTAGTTGTACTTCCTCTTAAAACAATAATCACCACTACCACCAGACAGCCCGGCACTGATTTCTTTTAGCCAATTATTGTGATTTTTCATTGATAAGGTTAAGATTAAAATTGTCTTTGTGAGTCTGTTATTGTTATTGTCCTTTCTATATATGTGACCATACAATTGTAATAGCATAATAATTGTAATGATGGCATTTGTGACTTTTTCTGTAACAAGAAAGATTTCATGTGATTTCTTTTTTCATCCAAATTCCATTGTCGAATTTTTGTCATAAGATTTTCCTTTTTTTGTTTTTCGATCAGCTTTATTGGAGATTTGCTATCAATGTGATAGCTTCAGATGCATAAAGTGCTTCATTGTCAAGTACTGCATTATTATTATTATTATTATTATTATTATTATTATTATTATTATTATTATTATTATCATTATCACAAGACTTAGGAACAACGTACAGATTTTTAGCTATATATAATTCTGCTTAATAAGTGAATGATTGCTGTCCTAGGAAACAACAGATATGACACTTGAAAGATTGTAATTGCAATGTATAGGAAGAGGAGACACATATTTCAGCCACTCTAGCCATCGACCACAGTCCAACCACCTGTTACATCCCACTGTTTCACTCGTACTTTATTCGCAGCCAATTTTCGTCTTCCACATATAACATTCAACAGCATGATCTAGAGGAGAACGCAATATCAAATATTCACACCGAGAACGCGACTTCAAACCAATCAAAAACCAACTGCAGTTCAAATCTCCGCTCAGAAAGCATTGTGAATGACATGAAATATTGTACATTTTATATCACGCGCATTTCTTGACCTAGTATGTAAGAAACCTGTGACAGTACTTCAGCGAGTTAGAATACAATCCACATAGACACGCTCGAATATACTCAGGAGAAAGATAAGTCAAATAGTTGATACCCAGCGTGCGCTGCTACGCCTCGATAAATGAAAGGTGTTTTTTTTTTTTTGCTTAACGTCGCACCGACGCAGACCGGTCTTATGGCGACGATGGCAGAGGAAAGGCCTAGGAATGGGAAGGAAGCAGCCGTGGCGTTAATTAAGGTGCAGCCCCAGCATTTTCCTGGTGTGAAAATGGGAAACCAAGGAAAACCATCTTCACGTCTGCCGACAGTGCCAACACACACTCCAGGATGCGATGTCACAGCTGTGCGCCCCTAACCGCACGGAAAACTTGCGCTGTAAGTTGTTTTTAATGAAGTCTCCTTTACGAAATTTTTTAATTAAAATTATCCTTTATTATTTTCGGTTATTCTGTTATTTATATTCTTCTTATTGCATTTTCTTGCAATACATTAGTACATTCACTTCACTTACAAAACGAAGAAATAGTTAGTGTAGAATATGTTCTATTTTTTAGATTGCTATGTCTATTAATTTGATCAAACTACTTCTATTTGCTTACGTAAATGGCGATTTATTTGCATGATGCATGATGTTTATTACAAAGCGAGTGGATACATGGCATTCTTTGTATTTCCATCTGGTGCGAAAATGAACAGATCCCTCGGCAATGAGCTGCCTAGTTACATGACAGTACATCTCGAACACGGCATGTTAGATTGCTATTTTCAAATAACAGGCAATGAGTTGCCTAGTTACATGAACCTCCTAGCAAGAAAGGCACTTCATAAAACATGGCGGCGTGTTCCCATCCTTTTATATACAGCCACGGTCATGAACCTCCTAGCAAGAAAGGTACTTCAAAAACTATGGTGGCGTGTTCCCATCCTCCTATATAAGGCATTTCTTACCGGACCATCATAATACAGAGTAAGTCGCCGCCGCCTAGCGACAATCTGTCCATCAAGGTCGATACAAATCTTGGTGCGGCTTTGTAATTAAATGAATCACATAAAATAAATATATTTCTGTTGACTTCCCAAGAAATGCAAGATTTTTTCGTGTAGTATTGAGACGATTTGGAAGATTTTGGTACAAACTGCATTAAACCCCTCTGATTTAAGAGCTTGAGTCTTCTGAAACATACATGTTAGCGATTTATATATACAGAAAATAATAATAATAATAATAATAATAATAATAATAATAATAATAATAATAATAATAATAATAATAATAATAATAATAATAATAATAATATCTTCATTTTTCTCTTTATTTCTCTCTCTTTCGTCCTTGTTTCTTCCTTCGAAGAACAAATAAATCAGCTCACCCAGAACGAATTATCGCAATATGATGCACCCTTTATCTCACACGGCAGTGAGCGGGGCCAGTAAAATAACACCCATGGTATCCTCTGCCTGTCATAGCAGGCGACTAAAACTTGCGAGCGTCGGTTGGCCACCACGGGGGCCGTTATTCGAGTCCTGGCATTGCTTTCACTTACTTGCGCCAGGCTCCTCACTTTTATATATCCTATCTGACCTTCCTTGGTCAACTCTTGTTCTTTTCCGAGCCCGGCGGTATTAGACCATTCAAAGCCTAGGGAGTTTTTCATTTTCACGCCCTTCGTGGCTCTTGTCTTCCTTTGACCGATACCTTAATTTTACATTGTTCCTTCTGATTATTGTAAATAGAGGATAATTGTCTAGTTGTATTTCCACTTAAAACAATCATCACCACCATTCTCACACGCCACTCTTCTACTGAAATGGTATTCATTACCTGTACAAAGAATGCTTTTTGTTATTATTTCTGGCGTTCTTACCAATTCATTAAGGTCGGCACCTAGTAAGTATTCAGCCAATTTTTACGACCGGAAGCCCTTTCTGACTCCAAACGTATGTATTCACTATTATCTGTTTATGTCGTGATTGGTAGTGTAGGACTCTTGTATGTAGATGAAGAGAATTGTATTAAGGCGGACGCAAACACCAGTTTCCGAGCCCGAGAATTTAACCTTTTTTTTTGCTAGTTGCTTTACGTTGCACCGACACAGATAGGTCTTATGGCAACGATGAGACAGGAAAGGGCTAGGAGTGGGAAGGAAGCGGCCGTGGCCTTAATTAAGGTACAGCCCCAGCATTTGCCTGGTGTGAAAATGGGAAACCACAGAAAACCATTTTCAGGGCTGCCGACAGTGGGGTTCGAACCTACTATCTCCCGAATACTGGATACTGGCCGCACTTTAGCGACTGCAGCTATCGAGCTCGGTATCCATTTAAATTTAAGATACTCAGTCCAGCCAGGAGTCGAGCCTGGGGCCCTTAACAAATGCAGCAGTGGTAGAGGGGATCCTAAAAGGTGAGGAGTCCGCCCAGAACACCTTGTCGTGACAGCATGAAAAAATCTCTGGTGACGCAGAAGGTGTTAGGCTGGCTAAATAACTACAACGCGGCAAGTGGTCGCCCAATAAGGTTCCAGTTCAAATACGCACGCTTGCCCTAACCGGTTGGGAAAGCTCAAATCGTTGCCACGGAAAGTCGTGCCTGTAGGCAACATGTACTACGTTTGTGTCATGCAGACTGCATATTTCAACTGTTACAGAATGTTTACGTCGCGTCGGTTAGAGCAATCATTATCGCGTAGATTTTGGAGACATATGAGGGTAGTTGGCGCAATAAAACCCTTTATTCACTTTTAAGTCAAAATCTGAATTTCCTCCTAGCGTCGGTCGGTTTCATAGGGGAGGAATTTCAAGCACCTTCTGATATCCTACATAACCCGCAAGATAGAGGTAACCGCTGGAAGTCAGAATATTAGGCCGAATCTGAGACCTGCTTATCACTCTCTGAATGGCCTTAATTAGGGTGCAGCCCCAGCACTTGCCTGGTGTGAAAACAGGAAACCACGGGAAACCATATTCAGGGTTGCCGACAGTGGTGTTCGAACCCACTATATTACGAATGCAAGGTCACAGCTGCCAGACGCTAACCGCACGACCAACTCGCTCGGTTTGAATGAAAACGTCGAATTTGATACCCACTCAGTCAACGCGGTGTCAGGTCAAAATACCTGGACACGATAATAATAATAATAATAATAATAATAATAATAATAATAATAATAATAATAATAATAATGGAGTCAATGTTCAAAAGAGGAAACAGTACACACGAATAACACTAGCCTGCAAAATAAAACTTTTTTGTGCGGAAAGAACGAAACTAGGAGGGTTTTCTGAATTTCTTAACGCAGAATTCAAGAAAAAATTAGTTTTGGCGAATCACGTCTGGTTTAGTGGCAATTTTACAAAATATTGTTTTGTTCTTACGTAAAATTGTTGATACTTAGTATTGATTAAATTTGATGTATTAATGTAAATTTCAACTTGCAAAACGTAATCATATTTTTCATGCATTGAATACATATAAATGCTGCTTTGTAAGCTAATAGATAGTGTGTATTATATTTTTTGATGTTAATTGAAGTTCGTGAAACTGAAGCATAAAGCGCCTATTTAGTTTCGACTGTACAGTTGCTTTTAAATTAATTAAACCGAACCTTAAATAAAAATTACATGGTTAAACATTCATAGTTATGTTACTTACATTATGTGCAGGTTAGATTCACACCTCCGTCTTTTCCCGTTTTCCGTGGAATTTCCGGGTTTATGAAGTTCTTGAATGATCTCTAGAAGGGTCGTCTCGTGCAGTCGACCAACGGTAATCGGCCATCATATTCACATCCCAACGTCCCTGATAGCGTCGTTCTGCATCTTTGAGATCCTGGTGAAACCTTTCACCTTGTTCTTCACTGACAGCTCCTAAATTTAGAGGGAAATAATCCAGATGCGAAGCTAAGAAATGAAGCTTAAGGCTCATATTATAACCGAGTTCCTTAAACTTTACCAACATTTTCCTTACAATTTCTTTGTATTGAGGGTCCTTAATGTTGCCAAGGAATTTAGTCACTACATCTTTGAATGCGTTCCATGCCTCTTTCTCAATTTTGGTCATCGTGTCTTTGAAAATTTTATCCTTCATCTGTTTACGAATCTGTGGTCCATCAAATACGCCTTCCTTGATTTTTGCATCTAATAATGAGGGAAATTTAGTGGATAAATATTGGAAGCATAGGCTACTTTTATCTAATGCCTCGACATACAGTTTCATCAATCCAAATTTGATGTGCAAGGGTGGAAGTAGAATTTTTTCACGGTCAATAAGACTTACATTCAAGACATTTTTGGATTCTGGTTGTAGTTGTTTCCTTTCTGTCCAATTCACTGTATTCCAATGTTTATCCCGTGCCCTGCTATCCCATTCGCATAGCAAACAGGGACATTTTGTATAGCCTTTTTGTTGTCCCAGCAACAATCCAATGATCTTCAAATCACCGCAAATTTGCCACCCATGCTCATATTTAATTTTTTCAAGCACCAACTTTAAGGTCTCGTATGTTTCAAACATTTTTGTGGAGTGTGCAAGTGGACGGATGCCAGAACATTTGTATTATGAAACAAAACAGCCTTTAAACTTATTTTGGAAGAGTCAATAAAAACACGTCTGTTACTAGGATCACACTCTTTCTCTCCCAATCGACGTAGAAGATTTGAAACATCCGTACAAAATACAAGTTCATCTTCTTGAGTATAATACTTTCGGACTGTTATCTTTGAAAGGAAACTGCTTTATCAATCCATCATAAACATTGCATAAGGGATGGGGCTTTTAATATGTCTGATTATTCAAGTGGTCTAAGATGAAAGACACACTCTCAACTGTCTTATCTTCAATCCTACATACCTCGCGGTCTATCGCGTATCTGGGGGAGTTTGTTATGAATTTACCAGGAAATCCCCAACTACAAAATGAAAATTTAGACAGCGATAAACCTATAATAAAATGCAAACAATAACAAATCAAATCACATAATTGCATTCTAAAAAAAGTTGCACGAGAACATCTCTCAACATTACATCTTACGAATTCATGCAGATACTAAAACACCGAACTGCGTCAAAACTAGACGTGATAGGAAAAAATAGCATCATTTTCGGAATCAGGGCAGTGACTTCCATAAGAGTTACATATTTTCTATTTTACCGCAAAATCATGTTGGCTAGTGTAATCACACCTAGATTCAAATCTAAGGGACCACTTAGGTCTAATCCAATTTTTTCATGTTTATAATATTTCACTGTTAGGAAGACATATTGTACTGACAACAAAGATTTGAAATTATATCATTTGGAAACGAATGAGTTTAGGACAGTAGTAGGAGATGCTGTAAACATGCCGCATTTTTGTGAAACCATAAACAACAATATCTTCCCGCTAATTATTAAATAATCCCATTCTCACATTTAAGTCCATATGAGTATCGATGACGCGATTTGAACGGACCACACACGAATCAATTTGTCTTTTAAACTGGGCAGGATTGTAGCTATCAGGAAGTTACTGTAGGAACAGAGAAAATTATTACTCAATGTAAGCTTCAAATGTGATGCTAACTGGGTAACCACTAAGGACAGGATATTAATGTCAGATCCGATTGAGTTTATGGAATCTCTCCCTGTTTCTGACAACTCAGAGGGGAAAACGAAATTAATGATTGCTAGAAATGCTGATGTCGCTCACTGGTGGGATGTAGCCGGTAATATTAAATTAGGAGTTGAGAAGGTATCTATGCGTCCTGTTCAGAATTGCACACGGTTAATCCTCATTTTTATTGGAATATTGTTCCATGAAGAATAAAGCATTATACAGTACGATGGCTTTTCTCCTTCAAAATTTAAATGAAGTAGTTTAGTTTCATTTTTTTTCTGCTGTTAAGCCATCTGGTAATTATCCAAGTAACTGTTTTACAGATCATTTCGAAGAACGTAAACATACGAATTTCGATATGCAAAAAAAAAAAAAATAATAATAATAATAAGTAAAAGTCACCTCCGTACAGGCCATGAAATCCCTTGGAGAAGTGGAAGGTAAAGGCTTTCACCATTGTTAACCTTGGCACGTGATGGGTTAGAGTGGTTAGCTCTACGCCCAGCCGCCTTTGCTCCCAGGAATTAACCTGGTATTCATTTTTGGTGTAGGCTGAGTGAACCTCAGGGCCATATGCATCTCCGGAAGTGGAAATCTCGTTTCTTAAATTTTACGACTTCCTGACGGGGACTCGAACCCACGTCCTTCCGGGCGAACCGAGCACGCCTTTACCGCCTCGGCCAGGCAGCTCCTAATTTCGATATAATAAAGTAATTACATGTAACGTACCTCATTTCAGCCCCGTAATGACTTTAAATATCTAGAAAACAATTCTTAAAAGCACTTTACATAAATCCCAGGGCTGAAGGAAAGAAGAAATCCTGGTTACATTTCTATTCTCTGAGAAGAAATTTTACGGAGATCAAAACTTCACTCCGTTCGGGAAATGTGACAAACAAATAGCATTTGACAGTCCTCATAATTTTAAATTATTCCTCCAGCCTATCAACAGTTGTGGCAAACACGGTTGGACCCACAGCTCTTCCAACCCGATTGAAGCACTGAACATTTCTAAACATGGATTTGTATTGCTATTGCTGACTGTACTTTATCTCACTTAAGTTCTTTATGCATCACTCTTTTTCATTCTTGTATATTTTAAGCTGAATATTACCTCTAGGCAAGATCGAAATATGCCCTACTATGTAGCATTTTAGATAGACCATTCATTAAATGGCAATAATATGTACTGGATAGGAAATTCTTTTTACGAATTTTATCTTAGATAATAAAATAAATGAATATCGTTGTTTCTTTTCTTGCCTAACTCAGTAGTACCGCCAGTTATTCATTGGCATTTACTTCCAAGATAGCCGGTTGGAATTCTAAACAGCTTTTCACCGCGTGAGGGAATTTCAATTCTTAAGAGAAACTCTTACCGTTCACAATCTGACATCATATTTGACCTTCTGAACGTTGTAACATGACAGATAAATCACTCGTTTTTCTTCACATACATTGCGTGGTTGGTGTTCATTAACCACGAGCCGAATCCTGGGGTCAATATATCGACATAATTTTGTTTTTTACGATCAATATTAATAATCTGAGCTTCGTTGTAAATGCAACAAAATTCCACGTATTCTTCAAATCTAACACGCTTATTGACATTCACACGAACTCTCTCTCTTATTTTCGGCAGTTCTTGGTTTGAGATTTACGCAGGGACGTTTAAACTTATTAAATCTCATTGTCCTATTCTGAGGAAAGAGAATGAATACTCGAATTAAACTTTAGACGTATTACATCATGTTCATAACGTATTGAAGAGACGTTGAGCACAAAACAAAAATGGCCAACCGGACACCAGTGGGATCCGAATCCACAACCTCCCGATTTCCCGTCTGAAGAAATCGAACTCTATTGAAAGGGTCTGTCGAACACAGTCATAAGCCACCTGTCTTGATAAACTGAGTTTTCTTACGGTTCGAATCGAACTACTCCGATATAGTGGCAATTGAAAAAATTACGACGAATACAGTCAAAAACCACCTGTTTTTAGAAACATTACGGTTCGAATCGAACTACTCCGATATAGTGGCAATTGAAAAAAATTGGACGAATACAGTCATAAGCCACCGGTCTTGAGAAACTGAGTTTTATTACGGTTCGAATCGAACTACTCCGATATAGTGGCAATTGAAAAAATTACGACGAATACAGTCAAAAACCACCTGTTTTTAGAAACATTACGGTTCGAATCGAACTACTCCGATATAGTGGCAATTGAAAAAATTACGACGAATACAATCGCAAGCCACCTGTTTTGAGAAACTGAGTTTTCTTATAGTTTGAATCGAACTACTCCGATACAGTGGCAATTGAAAAAATTAGGACGAATACAGTCATAAGTAGAGCCCGGATTTGCATGCACTATCAAATTTCAAAATATGCATGCATTCATGTACTATCATATGGAAAAACATGCACTATAAACTGAAAAATATGTACTATCAAAATTCAGTTCCCTTTCAAAAACTGCACAGTAACTAATTCTTAAGCACAGAAAATTATCTTTGTACGTCACTGGAAGTGACAGGTGCATACTTAAATGAAGACATTTGGGACAAAGTGAGGTCAAATTGCACATCTTTTGCATTTTCACCACAATATGTCTCTTATAAGTTTGACGAATTCAAAATCAGGATTTGAACGGATTATCCTGTTCAGCTTATCTCTAGCTGCCGGAGCTACTTCTTCGTACGATTATTGTAGATGATGTCTTCAATAACTGCTAAAGATTGTAGCTGCGATAACAAAGACCAGTGAGAGTTCCGGGTAGGAAATTTCAGGATAACAAGGGTAGAGGGTTCAATGCAAAACCAAGATTTGTAAACTGCTATCTCATTACCGCGGCACTACAGAAGTGCGATACAAGTTTTGTTTTGTTCATCTAACTTAGACGAAAAAATGAGCTGTCAATGAGTAATGCACATTTTACGGTTCAATTTATTCCGAAGAATTACAGATATCGACGTGGGGCCTTCCGCCTTACGTCAATGACTACACTCAAGCAACATATTCAAAAGTGTTTGGTTGGAGGTTAGGACCTCTACCAGATGTACTAATTTTGGTTTTAACATAGGATGCCAGGAATGCATTGTCTCCATATCTCAGTAACAGACATACTGTACAACGTGGAAAAAAGGTCCCAAATTCTGCAAACATTCATAAGAGGCACTATCGTGCAAGTTAACATTATATATACGTGAAAGTCAAAGAAAAGTCATATTATGCAACATTAAACATTCAAATGTTCGTTATTAAACTCAAAACCTTCAAAATATGCATTTTGCATGAATTTCCTCCTAAAAATGTCGAAACATGCACGCATGCACGGACAAAGAACGGTTACTTGGAATAGTTAAGCCATAAAACACATATTTGCAAAGTTTGAGAAGTGTAACTAGCTTATTTTAAACCATGCTTTTGCATCGAAATCCGGGCTCTAGTCATAAGCCATCTGTCTTGAGAAACTGAGTTTTCTTACAGTTCGAATCGAGCTACTCCGAAATAGTGACAACTGAAAAAATTACGACGAATTCAATCGCAAGCCACCTGTCTAGAGAAACTGAGTTTTCTTATAGTTTGAATCGAACTACTCCGATAAAGTGGCAATTGATAAATTTACGACGAATACAGCCATAAGCCATCTGTCTTGAGAAACTGAGTTTTCTTACAGTTCGAATCGAACTACTCCGATAAAGTGGCAATTGATAAATTTACGACGAATACAGCCATAAGACGTCTGTCTTGAGAAACTGAGTTTTCTTACAGTTCGAATCGAACTACTCCGATATAGTGGCAATTGAAGAAATTGCAAGGACCATTCTGGTTACTTCCAGTGACTCGGGGTCTGGATATTTGTGCTGTCCGAACATCCCTGCAACTCACAAATCACATATAACACTCTCCTCCACAACAATAACACACAGTTACCTACACATGGCAGATGCTGCCCACTCTCATCAGAGGGTCTGCCTTACAAGGGGTGCACCCGACTAGAAATAGCCGCACAAAAGTATTATCTTTAACAAGATACCAAGCGGAGTGGTGGACGCGCGTGTTAATGCGCTATGCCTGTGGAGTCAAGATCTACATTCGGGAGACGAGTGAGTTCGAAACCCACCGTTGGTTTTTCTGAGAATGGTTTTATGTAGTTTCCCAAATTCACTTCCAGGTAAATGCCCGGGCAGTTCCTATTCATAACGTACAGACGATTCCTTCCGACTTCTTATCCAGTTTCATTCATTTCATCTTCATTAGCTCCTGAAATGTAGTTGCGTCAGGAAGGGCATCCGGCCCTAAAGACATGCCACGTAATTTCAGCTCACCTCATCCCCGACCCTGTATCAGAAAACAGGACCAAGTGGTAGACATACAGCACAACCATTGCCAAGATATACAGTAATTACAAGCCACAGGAAAATGACGACTGCCAGAAGACTGCTGGTTTAAAATGATAAAGATGAGAAAGTACAGCTGATGGAAGCCATGGAAAATGAGAGTTGATGATGACGATTTTTGTTGTTTAAAGCGGCCCAACATCCAGGTCATCTGCCCCTAATGGCATGGAATGATACGAAATGTAATGACAATTTAAAAGTTCAAAATTCATCCACAGACCAGAATCGAAAACTTGATGCTATTTGCTTTACGTCGCACCGACACAGATAGGTCTTATGGCGACGATGGGACAGGATCCAAATGATGCTGATGCTGATGCTTGTTGTTTTAAGGGGCCTAACATCGAAGGTCATCGGCCCCTAATGGAACGAAATGAATGACATGAGACATGAAGTTAAAATTTTAAAAAGTATCCACTGACTAGAGTTAAAAAAGGATGGTGATGAAGAAAAATGAGGGTGAGATTAAAACAGTCAGTGGATCTAATACGCAATGCCTTATGTTCTATTAAAATAAGAGAAAGTACAGGAAATCGAAGGAATAAGGCATTGCCCAGTAATACAGATATTAACACATAATGTACGTTAGACGTTCAAATAACACATTAAAATGCGCAACATAAACTAAAATGAAGTCAATGAGATAAAAGCGCAACTGACATAAACAACACTAGGACGAAGGACATCATCACACACGATAAAACAGACCACCATCCCTCATAAAGCGGATGACGAGGTCTGCTGACTGCTCGTCATCGCGCAAGATAAAGGAGATAGTACTCGGAAGGTTAATACTACGGCGCAGATCGACCAGGTCCACGCACTCCGTAAGGATGTGTACCACGGTAAGATGGTCGCCGCAGGTACACACCGGAGGGGGTTCTCCTTTCAGTAGATGGGAGTGCGTCAAGATACCGTGGCCGATCCGAGGGCGACATAATACCACGGCTTCCCTCCGCGAAGCCCGAAGGGAAGTCCTCCATACCTTCGTTGTTCCTTTTATCGCTCTCAGCTTATTGGGAAGTGGGATGGCCTGCCACTCCATCTCCCAATGAGACATAACCAGATGTCTCAGCTGAGAGCGAATATCACTTGCTGGAACCTTGAAAGGCAACGGGGGCAGTGTAACTGCCTCCTTGGCAGCCTGATCTGCTAACTCGTTTCCCTCTATGCCCATGTGGCTGGGGAGCCACACAAACGTAATTCTGGTGCCGGCATCCGAACACCCGGCCAGCAGGTCCTGGATCCGCTGCACCAGAGGGTGACGAGGGAAACAGGTATCAATAGACTGAAGCGAACTCAAGGAGTCAGTACACACGAGAAAGTGTCGGCGCTCATTGTCTAGTGCGTACCGCAGAGCCTCACATATAGCATAGAGCTCTGCCGTGTACACACTACAGGTGCCCGGGAGAGCAAAAAGAAACCGATCATTGTCGACAACGAACGCACAGCCCACCTTCGTATCTGTCCTTGAACCATCCGTGTAAACGACGACTGAACCTGGATAGCGGCCAAGAACGGACAGGTAGATCCTCCGATAAATCGAAGGGTCCGTGTCTCCTTTCGGGCCAGTGTGCAAATCCAGGATGATTTCAGGTCGTCGTACAACCCACGGAGGTACCCCACTTGGTTGTCTGACAAGGCAAGGAATCGAAGGTACGTCAAACAATTCATAACTGCTATCCAAGCGTATCCCAACCGGCCGCGTCGCACGAGGATGAGCAGCGTACAACAAACGGTTGCCATTGTTGAACACGCAGGGATAGCTCGGATGAAGTGGCATCCGTCGCAAATTTGCAGCATACGTAAGTAGTAGTTGCTGGCGCCTCAGGTGTAAAGGCGGCACACCAGACTCAGCGAGCAGGCTAGCTATGGGGCTAGTACGAAAAGCTCCCGTCGCCAACCTAACCCCGCTGTGGTGGATACTGTTCAGCTTCGCAAGAACGCTTGGTCTTGCGGAGCCATATGCTGCACTGCCGTAGTCTAACCGAGATAAAATGTGTGCCCAATAGAATCGCAGGAGCACCACGCGGTCAGCTCCCCAATTAGTGCTGCTAAGAAACTTCAAGAGGTTAAGCCTCTTGGTGCATTGCACTTTTAGCTCCCGCACGTGTGGCTCCCACGATAATTTACTGTCAAAAAGGAGCCCAAGAAATCGGTAGGTGTCAACACCTGGAAGAACGACATTTCCTAGATAAAGCTCAGGATGAGGGTGAAGAGTACGTTGACGACAAAAGTGGACAACGGAGGTCTTTGCGGCAGAAAACCGAAAGCCATGTTCTAAGGTCCACTTCTCCACCCTCCTAATAGCTTGCTGTAACTGTCGCTCGGCGACTGCCATACTGCACGAGCTATAGTGCAGAGCAAAATCATCCACATATAGGGACGGTATTACGGCTGGACCAGCAGCAGCGACAATACCGTTTATGGCAATCGCGAACTGAGTGACACTAAGAACCGATCCCTGTGGGACTCCATTTTCTTGAACGTGGTATTGCGAATTTGTCCTCCCTACTCGGACACGGAATAGACGGGGGGACAAAAAATTCGCAATAAATACCGGCAAGTTTCCTCGGAATCTCCATTGATGCAGGACTGAAAGGATGCCATATCGCCAGGTGGTGTCGTAGGCCTTCTCCAAGTCAAAGAAGACAGCTACCAAGTGCTGTTTGCGGAGAAACGCATCCTGGATAGAGCTCTCCAGGCGTACCAAGTGGTCTGTGGTGGATCGAGCAGCTCGAAATCCACATTGGTACTCGGACAAGAGTCCTTGTTTCTCCAGACACCACACGAGTCTGCGATTTACCATCCTCTCAAATAGCTTACACAGGCAATTTGTAAGACAAATCGGTCTGTAACTTCCTGCATACTTAGGATCTTTGTCAGGCTTGAGGACAGGGATGACTATGCCCTCTCGCCACTGAGACGGAAAATCACCCTCTGTCCAGATTCGGTTGAACACACGAAGGAGATATAATAAACTATCATCACTAAGGTGTTTCAACATCTGGTTATGGATGTTGTCCGGTCCAGGAGACGTGTCCTTGCAAAGCGCTAAGGCGCTGCGGAGTTCCCACTCCGTAAAGGGCTCGTTGTAGTCCTCTGAAGCTTGGGTGGCAAAACTAATGTGATGACGTTCTGCCTCCCGCTTCAGAGGGAGGAAATCAGGATTGTAATTCCCGGAGCCAGAGACATCCGCGAAATGACTAGCGAGATGATTAGCAATCGCGAGGGGATCAGTGGCGACACTGCCTGCAATGGAAATTTCCGGTACAGCAGATGATCCTTGAATACCCGAAAGTCGTCGAAGTTTCGTCCACACTTGAGATGATGGAATATGTGACGTCATGGACGACACATATCTCTCCCATGAAGCCTTCTTACTTTGTCGAATAAGAACTCGCGCCTTAGCGCGGAGTTTCTTAAATGTTACCAAGTTGGCCACAGTAGGCTGTCGACGGTAACGTTTATGAGCGCGACGGCGTTCTTTGATGACTGCTGCTATTTCATCGTTCCACCAAGGAACGAGTTTTCGGCGAGGAGCCCCCGAGAAAAACGGAATGGACTCCTCAGCAGCAGCAAGAATAACTTGGGTGACGTAAGTTATATCCTCGCCGACTGTCCGCCTGACATCATCGTGAAAGACAGCTAGTGATGTGTACTTTGGCCAATCAGCATGTTTAAGAATCCATCGAGGGGGAGCCTCGACGGGTTTATGTTTCAACAAAGTAAGAATGATGGGAAAATGGTCACTGTCACAGAGATCATCGTGTGCATTCCACCGTAACAGTGGAACCAACGTCCGGCTGCATAGACTTACGTCTATGCGAGAGTATGTGCCGTAACGTACACTAAAGTGAGTTGGTTCCCCTGTGTTCAAAATACATAAATCCAGATCTGTTAGAAGTGTTTCCAGCTCTCTTCCTCGGGGACAAGGCGTCTCAGAGCCCCAGATGGGGTGATGGGCGTTAAAATCGCCCAATAAGAGGAAGGGTAGTGGAAGCTGATCTATAAGATCAGCGACATCATTGATGTTCAGATGCTGGCCTGGTGGAAGATAAACATTACACACTGTTGCTATGACAGGCAGCGAGACGCGAACAGCTACAGCCTCAAGAGGGGTTCTTAATGGAACCTCTTCGCTGTAGCTATCAGAACGTACAAAAATGCCAACGCCTCCGGAAGCCCGGTGAGCATAGTATCGTTCTGTCGAGTATAGTTTGAAATGCCTCAAGACCGTATGATGACCAGGTCTGAAATTGGTCTCCTGAATGCAGACTATACTCGCTGCGTACTCACTAATAAGCCGACGTAACTCAGCAAGATGCCTGTCATAACCGTTACAATTCCACTGTAACAGTGCCATAGTGTGGACTATAAAAGGAGTGTTAGGTTATGAGCGACAAAATGCTCGTAAGCCTAAACACTATCTAGTTCTACATCCGTAGATGTAGAGGACAGCGCGACATCCATCCCGTCATCGAAATATGGCAGGGGTGCCGCCCAGAACTTTGACGCTTTCCGGGCGCGAGGAGGTCCCCTACGAGGAGAGCGCGCAGGTTTGGGAGCAGGAGTGCCTCCTGGCGCAGACTCATATCCCCCAGATGGGGGGCATGACTTCTCCTTCGCAGGGGAAGTCCGAGAGCGCTCAGGACGGGCGCTCTTCTTCCCCTGTTTCTTTTCTAGTTTAGACGGGCGGGGAGATGGTTTCCCAGCCCTGGTCGACAATGCCGCCTCCGCCGGCTGGGGCGCGACTTTCGTCGACCTCCTAAGGGGGGGAGACTTAGTCTTCCCCCCTTGCTGTGCCGGCTGGGAACTGCCAGCCGGCACAGACTTGTTGTTGGTCGAAGGTGGGGTGGTCCCCCCCTTCGAGCTTTGACTATTCGCGACGTTGCTGGGAGCAGCAACAGTCGCCTTGGGCGCAGCGGTCTGGACAGGTGTCGAGGTTGTAAATGACGAACCTGGAAGACTCTGAGCTATCAACCTATAGTCGAGGGTACGGGCAGGTGTATTCGTAGAATTAAACTTACGGCGCGCTTCCTGGTAGGAAAGACCATCCAGAGTCTTGATCTCCTGGATCTTCTTCTCACTCAGGTATGTCGGACAATTCCGATCCCGAGGAGAATGAAAACCGGAGCAGTTAGTGCACTTGTATGGAGTTGTGCACTCCTCCGCGCCGTGAGCTACTCGTCCACATGTACCACATACAGCCTGATTCGAACAGCGAGATACCATATGTCCGAATCGCTGACATTGATAGCATCGCATAGGAGGCGGGATGTACGGCCTCACATCGCAACGATAAGTTGTTACCTTGACTTTCTCTGGTAACACTGACAACTTGAAAGAGACAATGAAGGCACCAGTGGCAACGTCTTCACCGTTGACCTTGCGCGTAATGCGCCGGACGTGTGTCACGCCACGGTTCTTCATGTCTTCCATCAACTCGTCGTCAGTGTTCAAAATAAGGTCGCGGTGAAAGATGACTCCGCGAACCAGGTTCAAGGACTTATGCTCCTCCACTTTGACGGGGATTTCGCCAAAATGCTCGCACTTAAGCAACTGATCAGCTTGCAGTGCTGTACGAGTCTTTAGAAGCAAACTACCGTTGCGCATTTTCTTAAGTTCCTCCAGTTCGCCATAGACGCCTTCGATGTGTCTACAAAACAGGATCGACTTCACCAGCTTAAAATCGTGCCCATCGGTTCTGGTAGCGACCAGAAACCTAGGGAAGCTGGATCCCATTCCTTCACGCTGCGCATGTTCCCAGGGAGTTGAACCTCTCAGGGAAGCAAAAGTTAAAGACTTAGGTGGGCGACCACCTTGAGAGAGCCGACTTCGTTTGGAAGCCATGCCCAATAGCATCCTCCCCGAATGCCACCCACTCCGATCAAGGGTCTCTGTAGCCGAACCAAGCAGCCAAGACAATACCCACTTGGTCATAGCAGGTACTGCCCGGGGTCCGATGTTGGACGATGCCTAATACGGGATGACTGAGGCAATGAGCACTAAGACTCCCTTCCTCCAGTCACCCGCAATAGCATGTACCCCATAGCGTGTACAGAGCACTAAATATAGAAAAAATAAATAAAAATAATTAATAAGAATATGTCCTTCTGGCATTCGGCTGTGCGGGGACCTGCGTTGTCAGGCGGATACCACTGCCCGGGTACATGACACTCCCACCCGCCGCGTCCTGGGTGGTTGCTGGCACGGGCTTTCGAGCGTAGTCGCACACATAGGAGCTCCATCGCCGAGCAGCACGCACATAAAAATTTCGAATGGTCTACATCTGACCCTCGGAAAAATAATAAAAAATAAAGAGGGGACCATGGCCACATGACCCTTTAAGTCGCCTTCTACGACAGGCAGGGATTACCTGTGAATGTACTCGACCCCTCCCATCCACAGGAGGTCCGACACATTATACCAAACCGCAATCCATGTCCGCGCCTAGGTCGCCCCTTTTAGTCGACTCATACGACAGGCAGGGGATACCGCGGGTGTATTCTACATGTGCGTCCGCCACCCGCAGGGGGTAGTGTGTTTGGTCCGCGAGAGGTATTTTATTTCCCTCAAGTCCGCCGGCAAGCCGGTTAGGACCCCCCTATCCGCCACCTGGGACGCGCCACGTGGGAGTATCACCTCTCCCCCTGCTACGCCTTCGTAGCAGGTTCGTGGGGAAATGCCAAATAGTGGGAAGGAAGCGGCCTTGGCCTTAATTAAGGTACAGCCCCAGCATTTGCCTGGTGTGAAAATGGGAAACCACGGAAAACCATTTTCAGGGCTGCCGACAGTGGGGTTCAAACCCACTATCTCCCGGATGCAAGCTCACAACTGCGCGCTCCTAACCGCACGACCAACTCACCCGGTAAAATATGAAGCTAGTCTTGCTAACGTTTGACAGCAAATACAACACTTAAATCAATGATGTGGCTTATGGTTGTCTCTAATGAAAGTTAATTACTTCTTCCTATTTTGTTGAAATCAACACAATGGGATAGAACAACAACGCCGGTGAAGGAATTAATAAAAGAAGAAGGATAAGTTCTTTTTTAAGTCGCATCCTGTATCTCCCGGATGCAAGCTCACAGCCGCGTGCCCCTAACTGCAAGGCCAACTCGCTCGGTATGACTTATTCTATTGTAACCTATATTTTCTATCGTTTTTTCAGGAAAGAAGACATTGCGAATTAGATCCACTGATTATTTTAAATTCAGCATTTGTTTTAAATTGTAGTCAGTACATACATTTTAAAATATTAACTATCATATTTCGTAGTCCGCCTCTGTGGTGTAGTGGTTAGCGTGATTAGCTGCCACCCCCGGAGGCCCGGGTTCGATTCCCGGCTCTGCCACGAAATTTGAAAAGTGGTATGAGGGCTGGAACGGGGTCCACTCAGCCTCGGGAGGTCAATTGAGTAGAGGTGGGTTCGATTCCCACCTCAGCCATCCTGGAAGTGGTTTTCCGTGGTTTCCCACTTCTCCTCCAGGCGAATGCCGGGATGGTACCTCACTTAAGGCCACGGCCGCTTCCTTCCCTCTTCCTTGCCTATCCCTTCCAATCTTCCCATCCCTCCACAAGGCCCCTGTTCAGCATAGCAGGTGAGGCCGCCTGGGCGAGGTACTGGTCATTCTCCCCAGTTGTATCCCCGACCAAGAGTCTGAAGCTCCAGGACACTGCCCTTGAGGCGGTAAAGGTGGGAGCCCTCGCTGTGTCCGAGGGAAAAGCCGACCCTGGAGGGTAAACAGATGATGATGATGATGATGATGATATTTCGTTCCATTTCGTACCATTAGGGGCCGATGAGCTAGATGTTAGGCCTCTTTAAACAACAAGCATCATCATCAAACAAGATAACCAGGATCATACTTTTGACGGTTGGTAACTGTGTCACCTCCAACCAAGCATGGGTGCTGGCTGAAACGTACATACTGTATGTAATCACACAGATCTATTTGTGTATGCATATAGATAAACAGGTATGGATGCGTGTAGTGGAACACGCAACAGAGCTTGCATGAAAGTATACACACGCACGTGTTAGAGAGTGTATGTGTAGTTTTAAATCAATAAAGAATCAAGCAAAAAATATGTATCCCGTTATTTTCAGTATAAACAGACACACGGCATTATTCTGTTCGTCGTAATGATACTCGATAGGGAACTCTGGCCGAGATGTTGTTGACTCTTATTTTCTTCAGGTTACTAATTCGTGGTCATCATATTCATGTCGGAATTAATACACGAGGTTGTCCGACTTCTTGACTGAATGGTCAACGTAATCGCCTTCCGTCTAGAGCAGTGGTTTTGGTTAACGTACCCCCAAATTCTTGCTTTACGTTCGTACCCTCGAAATACGAGTGCATTGCGATTACACCAGATATAAAACGTGATTGTTGCTGGATGCCAAATAATACCGTACTTACGCGAATAATACCCGCACTTAACTTTAGAAGGGTGATTATGAAAGAAATGCTAACATTGACTGAAATAACACCCGCACCTCACTTTCTTGCCTCAACTTAAAAAAAAAAATTATGCGGGTATTATTCGCGTAAATACGGTATTAAGTGTTATCATCATCATCTTCTACAGCTTGTCCTGTTTGCTTAAGGTCCATGAAAGATTTGTGGTCGGGTATTTATGGACTCGTGATACTAGGAATAAAACCATGGTCACCGGAATGAAATGCAAGCAGCTAGGCCGCTTCACCACCCTGTTACACAATAATAAAAAACTATGTATTGTATCTATATCGTCGATGGCCAATGGAAATCTCGTAAATCCGTAAAATTTACAGAAAATGCCCACAACTAAGCGGTGAACAATGGCTAAAGAACTGTTCCTGACATTTTCATTGCTCAATGATAACCCAATTATTCGACCACTGGAGCCATCTGTTTCCTTCTCAGGCAACGCGGCAAGCTTTCACAAGCCAGATGGAAAAACGTGGTTTTCTCGTGAGTGGAATTATGAAATTTTCATTGCCTAGCAACGACATATTTACGAGTATTATTAATGCAACGATTAGTCCGACTCATTGGCTGAATGGTCAGCGTTGAGGACTTCGCTTCAGAGGGACCCGGGTTCGATTCCCAGCCGGGTCAGGAATTTTAATCGCCTTTGTTTAATCTTCTGGCACGGGGACTGGGTGTTTGTGTTTGTCCCAACACTTTCCTCTTCATATTCAGAACAACACACTACACTACCAACCACCACAGATATACGCAATAATTAGTGCATCCCTCCAGGAAGGGCATCCAGCCGTAAAACAGGGCCAAATCCACATGTTCGACACAGTCCGCATCTCACAGGTGTGAGAAACGCGGAAGAAAAGATTAATGCAACGATTACTCTTGTACTATATACACTACTGATGAAAAAAATGAAGCGAATGAGTGGATTTCGAAACAAAACAAAATAATTTAATTTAATTTATTTTGATTTTATGAAACGGGAGGAACAAAGTGACATAATTTAGAATGAATAATTTGGAAAGGGAACTTTGTGTAGTAGTAGAGAAAGATATTAAATCAAAACAAGATTTTATTGAAAATGAGCAGACTCAAATCTTTTCAGTACTGCTCATTGAAAAAAGAAGCTGCGATAAATTTGAGTACCTCTTGAAACAACCCCGCGTACTCCTAAACACTTTGAATACCACTGTTCTACAGGGTCCTGGATTTCATGTAAGCCCGGGTCTGCAATGTTTACTGTTTCTCGTTAATATTTTCGCTCGGGGCTGGGTGTTTCTGTTTTTCTTGATACACTTCTCCTCATCTACATACAACACGCCACACTATCAACTACTACAGTAACACGCAATAGAGAATACATCCCTCAAGACAGGGTTGGAGATAGGAAGGACATCCAGCCGTAAAACTGGGCCGAATTCTTACCAGGTGCCGACCCGAATAAATTGACAAAAGACAAGGAAGAAGAGGATCAACAAATGAAGTTCTCCGTGTCTCAGGTGGCTTGGTTTCAAACCTGCGCGTGAAATTGTTAATGAGCAGTTTCTACGTTTTTTTTTTCATTCCATCAGTTCTGCATCCTCACTTATTTGACGTCATCTTGAAGATGAACGACAAGCCTCTTCAGGTTACATGTATCATAGAACTAGTATTATTATTCTTCTTCTGCCGTGCTGAGTGGCTCAAACAGTTCAGGCGCTGGCCTTCTGACCCCAACTTGGCAGGTTCAATCCTGGCTCAGTCCGGGGGTATTTGAAGGTGGTCAAATACGTCAGCCTCGTGTCGGTAGATTTACTGGCATATAAAAAGATCTCCCGAGGGACTAAATTCCGGCACCTCGGCGTCTCCCAATACCGTAAAAAGTAATTAGTGGGACGTAAAACAAATACGTTATTTTTATTATTATTCTCCTATCGCTTTTCCCCACACCTGTGGGGTTGCGGGTGAGAACTGCGGCGCACATGTGGATTTGGCCCTGTTTAACGACCGGATGTCCTACCTGACGCCAACTCTCTGTGGAGGGATATAATCAGTATTGCGTGTTTCTGTGGTGGTTGGTAGAGTGGTGTGTTGTCGGAATATGAAGAGGAGAGTGTTGGGACAAACACAAACAGCCAGTCCCCGAGTCAGAAAAATTAATCAGCGGCGATTAAAATCCCAACCCGGCCGGGAGTCAAACCCGGGAGCCTTTCAATCGAAGATCTCAAGCTGACGAGGAAATTTAATCCGCAGAGGGAAATGACCCCACACGAAGCGAAGCCCTCGGAGCAGTAAATCTGCTTCAAGAATACATTAATGCTGCTCTTTGCTAATATTTACTGCTCTTGAGACCCGTAAAAGTATTATAAATCATAACAGCAGTACACACACACACACACACACACACACACACACACACACACACACACACACACACACACACACACACACACACACACAGGGCAAACAACAACAACAACAACAATCTAACACTTTCTCATAAGAAATGATATCGTATTTCCGTTTTTACACTATACATATTGTATCGTAATTAATAGCACAAATTGAAACAGCTGTAAGTACGCGATACTAGAAGCAAAAATATCTTAGTAAACATCGGTCCGGAAAGGAGCCGCTTGTAAGATAATTTAAAATTTGTGGTTACCAGTCACCACTGACTTGATTGTGGGCAATTGTCATCCTAGTTAGGAAAAGGTACCAATACAACATTAAGAAAAGTTATTAGTAGGGCTCGGATGTTTAGGAAAAGTCATATTTTTTTCTTTGCCTCTATTTCTTGCCTGATTGGATGTTGGTGCAAATCAGATGGTTGTCGTCACAATTAAGTGATTTTTATTTGTCATATAAATGCATATTTTGGCTGTTTTTTATCATAAGGTCATACTTTGAGCTATTTTCATAGAAGCGTCATATTTCGGTCATATTTTGACGGCTTGACGATAGCTGTAGCTGTGCAAAATCATCTTAAACTTACCGAATGCGAACTAGTGTTCACAAAACTGCTTCTCGGTATCACATCTGCAGTTAATACAAGTGATATACACTGCCTTTTCTTCTTTTCCAGCAGTTTGTCAGAAAGTCTGGCATATATACGGTATACACTCGAACTTTGGAATTATATCGAGCGCAATTACTCGTTTAGAAATTGCTAGCTTAGAAATTCATGCAAGAATTGAAATCCAGTACAACAATAGTTGGCGAGAGTGTAAAACGGAATCTTCAAAACACTCTTGCCAACTATTTTCGAGTCATATTTTTTAATTTTTACGTCATATTTCGCCTCTTTTGAGGTCATATTTTGTCACTTTTTAGGTCATATTTGCTTGCTTATTTGCGCTATTTTGAGGTCTTAAACATCCGAGCCCTAGTTATTAGATACTTTGGTAGAAGCGCAGTTGTTTTTAATGAACAGTCTTACTTAGTATGTTACAGTTACTTCCTTTAACTATGAGTAAGTACATTGTACCCTCATTGTACGAAGGTCGATCAAATATAAACGGGATTTTTGTTCCTGAACATCAGCAGTTGGTAGGACTGGCCTTGCACTTCTGCTATGCTTTAGGCGGAACCGTTAGGAATGGGGAGAGCGGTTTTTTTTTTTTTTTTTCCGCCGTTTCGTCAGTAACAGTCACGATGTCGGAGCAACAGGTTCACCCCTCCACTACGCAACGCATAATTAGGCCTATACAATGTCTTGCGGCGGAAATTTGCCAGAGATTGACTGTACAGTTCGGTGATCAAACACTGTCAAGGACGCGTGTGTTTGCCTGGCATAAAAAGTTCAAGAAAGGACGAGAACGTGTGGAGAATCAGCAACACGATCGCCGTCCTCGGACCAGCATTACAAAAGAGAACATTCGTGCGGTTAAAGACATTAGTGACGACGATCGACGGCCGAGAGTATCAGAAATTGCAGAACAAGTCGGAATCAGTCATGGGAGCTGTCAAGCAATCATCACAAACGACCTACTGTTCCGTAAATTGTGTTCCAGATGGGTCCCTCGCCTTTTGACCAAAACTCTGAAGCTGCGACAATTAATCCTGCTTACTAATGCGAGCTGTTGAACAATGCGAGGGTTGCATATCACCGCAAAAGATGAGACCAACCGATTCAACGGGTCATCCTCCTCCACGACAATGCCCGGCCCCATTCTGGAGCTCTAACTTTCTCCAAGATACAGGAAATGCACTGGACTACACTTGATCATCCTCCTTACAGCCTGGATTCATCGCCCTGCAATTTCCATTTGTTCGGACCGCTTAAAGAGGCTCTAGGAAGGCAACGATTTGAAGATGACGAGAGTGTAGAAGACTTCATGCGCAACTGACTGGTGACAAGACCCTGTTCTTTTTACGATGAGGGCATCAAAACTGCCTATACACTCGGAAAAATGCATTTCCAAAGCAGGAAACTATGTGGGAAAATATATTGTAACTGTCTTGTGTTTTTCAATAAATTAATTTAAATAAAAAATAAAATCCCGTTTATATTTGATCCCACTCGTAACATATAACACTAAATGATGATGATGCTTGTTGTTTAACCTCTTAACATGAAAGCCCGAGTATACTCGGGAATGTCGCTCATTGGTCGGTACCTAATTTAAAAGCCCGAATATACTCGTTTATTGTTGTTTCTCAATATTTCCGCCAGATGTTTATGAAATTATTACCGTACTTTAGGGTCCTATTTTTGCCAACAGATGTCTCTGACTCAACCGTAGTGGATGTCGGTGA
Organism: Anabrus simplex; assembly: GCF_040414725.1. Taxonomy (NCBI): domain Eukaryota; kingdom Metazoa; phylum Arthropoda; class Insecta; order Orthoptera; family Tettigoniidae; genus Anabrus; species Anabrus simplex. Next base: position 113,873,524 of record NC_090268.1, read on the forward strand.
CTCAGGCAGTTCGTTTACGCGGCTTTCCAGCGATGTAGCATTGTGTGTTGATCCTTGTTTTTTTTTTTTTTTTTGCTAGGGGCTTTACGTCGCACCGACACAGATAGGTCTTATGGCGACGATGGGATAGGAACGGCCTAGGAGTTGGAAGGAAGCGGCCGTGGCCTTAATTAAGGTACAGCCCCAGCATTTGCCTGGTGTGAAAATGGGAAACCACGGAAAACCATCTTCAGGGCTGCCGATAGTGGGATTCGAACCTACTATCTCCCGGATGCAAGCTCACAGACGCGCGCCTCTACGCGCACGGCCAACTCGCCCGGTGATCCTTGTTTTAGGGCATTTCACACAGTCACAAACATTTGAACAGTATTGCGTGTCATGTTGTATTACTTGCCATCTGTTTAGTGCTGTGTTATTTATTTTAGAACCCGTAAAAAATATCACGGGTATACTCTTGATTTTAAAGCAGGAACTTTTTGGTGGCTTGTATTTCATTGTTAAGTTCGAAAAATGTATTTTTACTGTTACCACTGTCATTAGTTTTCAATAAATAGCCCATTTTAACAATAAAAAATTAGGTAAAAATATCACAATTTTGTAAATAATTGGTATGTTAAGTGGTTAAAGGCCTAACATCGAAGGACATTGGACGCTAATGGAACGAGATGTTGACATGATATGATAATTAAAATTTTAAAAGGTATCCACTGACTAGAATTTAAAACAAATGATGATGAACAATATGTAACACTAAAAAGAACTGGACTTCTACCGAAGAATCTAATAACATTTCTTAATGTTGTATTGGTACCTATTCCTAACTAGGATGACGATTACACACAGTCAAGTCAGTAGTGACTGGTAACCACAAATTCTAAAGTATCACATAAATGGCTCGTTTACGAGCCCATGTTTACTAAGACATTTTTGCTGTAGTATCGTATACTTACAGCTGTTTAAATTTGCGCTATCAATTACGAAAACACCCTGTATATCGTCGTTGCGCCTGCGAAAACCACTATGCGTTAATACTTTGTATTTTTGAAAAATATTCACCCACAGCACATTTATTATAAAGAGCGCGAATTCCCTCAAATAATTCGCACAGTACAGAACCATAGATGACAGAACCTTATCGACCAAAGTTCCAAGCTAAAATATTTCACATAGCGATTTTTGCAGGCGCACGGACGATATTCAATTATGAAGCCGCATTTCCTATGAAGTGGTGTCAAAATTACCTTTCCCATCTTATAAAACATTTGCCGCCCAAAGCGTTGTCCCGCTTATTGCACGTGTGGTCAGAGTTCCTTGAAAAGCGTAGTAATTTCGTAGGCCCTGAGTCAGTTTCCCCATTACCGGGCGAGCTGGCCGTGCGGTTATGGGCGCGCAGCTGTGAGCTCGCATCCGGGAGATAGTGGGTTCGATCCCCAATGTCAGCAGCCTTGAAGATGGTTTTCCGTCGTTTCCAAATTTTCACACCAGGCAAATGCTGGGGCTGTACCTTAATTAAGGCCACGGCCGATTCCTTCCCATTCCTAGGTCTTTCCTGTCCCACTGTCGCCATAAGATCTGTCTGTGTCGGTGCGAACAAAGCAAATAGAAAAAAAGTTTCCCCTCTTTCGATGCCCTGAATCCTACACTTCTGTGCAGATGTCTTTCGAAAAAGTTTTGTTAGATGCAAATAAATTAATCATTATCTTTTTATTGAAAGACATTTATGATCGTTTGATTATCGCGAAAAGAACTTTGAATCCCTTTTCGAACTCATTGTATGTATCTTACAGAACCGCTGAGCTAGGGGAAGATATAGTGCGAAAATATATATAACGACGAACAAATTAGAGCATCTTTGCATTTTCAATTAGCTACCCTAAGGAATGAATAATTAATTAGTGGTAACAATACTGTTTTTATTTTACTTTCTTTCTTTCTTTCTTTCTTTCTTTCTTTCTTTCTTTCTTTCTTTCTTAATCCGTTTACCGTTCAGGGTTGGTTTTTCCCTCGGGCTGAGCGAGGGAACGCACCTCTACCGCGGCATGGCCAGTGTCCTGGAGAGTGATACATTGATCAGAGGGATAAAACAGAGGGGAGGATCAGTGCTTCGCCCAGGTGGCCTCACCTGCTATGATGAACAGCGTACTTGTGGGTTGGATGATAGGATCGGAAGGGATAGACAAAGAAGACGGAAGGAAGCGGCTGTGGCCTTAAATTAGGTACCATCCCGGCATTTGCCTGGAGGAGAAGTGGGAAACCACGGAAAACAACTTCGAGGATGGTTGAGGTGGATATCGAAACCCCTCGTTGACCTCCCGAGGCTGAGTGTACCCATTCCCAGCCTTCGTACAACTTTTTAAATTTCGTGGCAGAGCCGGGAGTTGAACCCGGGCCTCCGGACTTGGTAGCTAATCACACCAACTGCTAGCTGGAAATCTTGAGACCCTCTTTTCAGCAATCAAAATCTAATAGCTGGTCCATCTTGTACTAGCTTGTAACTCTTGCTTTAACCACCCGGCTAATGTTATGGAAATTACAAATGTGAATGTTTGCCGTCAACAGAGCGAGTGACCGTTTACACGTCTCAAGTTCCGTGTTATGATGCGTTCTCTGGCGGAAGGCTGTTAAAAGAGTACCCAATTACAACATACCATTAAAATGCATGTCTGTTAGCCCGCAGGGACATACTGTGTAGCTCTTGCTACAGTACGTTGCACTTAACCATCTCACTTGTCGTGTTTCCTTCTCTGGACAAAAAATTTAAACTCTTTAAAAAAGACAAAACACAGCATCCAAATCTGCAATGAATTCCTGTATAACGGTAGAATAATTTGAGCAGATTTCAGCTGATTTTACATATAAATGTTTCTGAATTTTACGTGAAGAAATTCTGCTTCACTTTAATTGTTAACATGTTGCACTGTGTGGTTCCTTCATTTCATAAGTTTCTTCATTATGGCTGTAGATTCATCCTAACCACGGGTGTTACAACTACTGGGAAGTCGTGGACACGCTCCCACTCTTCGCAACCAGATGGGGAACTAAGGGATGAGCTACACTGACTAAAAAATAAATACGATCCCACGTAAGATATTATTGAATGTATGTAATTGTGTGCAGTCCTCAGCCCGAAGGTTGGTTGGATCTTCAATATCTCCACCATCAGCTGTCATAGAAAGCCTAGAATTCATTGAAGAGGCGTACTAGGGAAATGAGGAGTGAGGTTCTTTCCCGTTGCTTTCCTCACTGGGCCACAAGTTGCTATTACAGATCAGTCTGACAAGCCCATTGAAATGCATGCACCAACCGACCCTGAGAGCGACATGTTCATACCATTCACAGCAGGGGCTGCCTGCATAAGGAATGGCATTACAAGCATCGCTCATACCTCAGTCACTTTCATATTGTGATGTTTGGGACATCACTGTATATTTTTAATTATTGAACTATATATTTAATTGATAAGATGTATATATTTAATCACTGATAGGTCATTTTAAAATTAATATGTGTATATATATAGGGTTTTTATCATCCATTTCAATCATCATTTCATTTCTTTGTATCGCGGCTATAACGTATTCTGAACGAACAAATTATTGGGTAAAGTATTTCAACATCACGCATATTTATAACTTGCAGTAAACTTTCCAATAGCCGTTGTGAGGTGACCAGAGTCAGCAGGCTAATTTCAGCCCAGTTCCAGGAAAAGTACGTCATCGAGATTACGAGAGACCTTACCCTCTCCACATCATGAAAAGACAGTTGATACATTATTAACACCCACTTTTCAAACTCAGCTTCGAGACGCTTTATTTCAGCGGGAAAGTTCAGCCTATGTGAATGAACGTAATGAAGCAACGTGATGGATGCACAGCTATACAAGGGAGAAGGGATGAGACCTCGAATCTTACTGGACCATGTGATATGGCTGATGGAAGGAGACTTTTGAACCAATATATACCACCGACAAGGGCTGGAGAGGACACTTAGATTCTCATTCTCTCACATTCAGATTCACATTGAGTTTCGGACATTCTGATTCTGATTCTCACGCTTGGAAGATACTCTTACTACGATTCTACGTCTACACATCGGAGAAGATTTTAACTTAGTTCACTTCGCATCTGAGTATATTCTACTCAAAAGTTACTCTCATTGGGACTTGTTATCTCAATGACGAGAGGTAGTCAACGGGAGACCGGTTCTGACTGGTATAGGGAGGAGAGCTTTTATTATGAATTTAGCTACGCTACTGTTCCGTAACACGGAAGAATACGAAGGTATTCTCTCCATGAACATAACCCATGGTGGTTTTGCACTTAAAATTAGGACTCATTACGACTTTATGTAAGGAGTACAATAGGAAGTGTTAAAGACAGGAAATGTGGATGTAGGACTGGAATACAACAACAGATGAGGCAGCCTGTACGAGAGATCCACCCATCTTCAGCTTCAAGACAACCGAGTCTACATTTGGTGAGCTTATGGCATAAGTTACTGCAAGTCTTCGCGCAACAGTTCATTTTCTTAGAGTTAATTTCATTCACTTTTTCTTTTGCTTCCGTAAGTTCAGATTTCGTTAATACGCCGTTACGTCACGTTTTTCATCTTAATAAATAGCTGTTTTAATTTGTATTTTATGAAATGATTATTAATGATCCTTAAATTCCAAGTTAGTGTACTTAATGATTTGTGTTCCGTTCACCCCACCCCTGGGAGTTTTTTGAGTCTCATTACGTATTTTTATTTATTATTATTATTAATTATCTACTTTTGCTTTCAAGCCATAAGCTTGAAGACTGGCGCCCTTGAGATACTGTTTCTGGAGAAACAATGACAAATCATTTATTTATTTTAATATTAAAGTGACCCGCCACGTTATAAATTTGTCATACATCTGTGGGCGAAGTGGGTACGTCACAATATGTCAAAGCCAAGAATAAGACAGAAACAGATCAATGAAAGTAACAAAATTGTTCTAGCCCATTGCAGAAGAAGACATAGCGCACTGTAAACACTAGGTCTTCTCAGCAAAGGCACTGAATATAAACATTGAATATTGAATATAAATGTAAAATATTAGTGCACTGAATACACTAGACCTTCTATTATTGAACGCAAAAAAATAATATTCGCGCGGAAAATTAAAGCCTAAATTCAACCAAACTCTCAACCAACTGGGAGTAAAGAACTCAGTGACTGTCTGATTTTAGTCCATATACAGTTACATTTTGATCCAACTACAACATGATCAGAATTATAGTATAGACGTACAAAATAACAAGGAACAAACTTGGATAATTTGGTAACACCTTAGTTATATTTGGTTTTCTGCTTTTTTTTTCTTTCAATTTGGTTTACTTCGCACTGACACAGATAGATCTTATGGCGACAATCAGATAAGACAGAGCTAGGAGTGGGAAGGAAGCGGCCGTGGCCTTAATTGCAGCCCCAGCATTGGCTTGGTGTGAAAATGGGAAACCACGGGAAATCATCTTCAGGGCTGCCAACAGTGGGAACTTTGATAATGTCTTGTGTATCAAGAAATGAGAAATCCAATCCTACACAGTAAAATAACGGTAAGTGCCTTAATCCTTTCTCAACAACATTATATATTTGATCGGACTGTACAAAGTCAGTGTTCGATTTGTTAGTTTTCTCAGACACACAGCTACCAAATATACTTCTGTGCAAGTAATAACGTTCTTCGGCCATATCCCAGTTATTTCACGCGTCGTCGCAGCCATCCAGGCTAATTTTGGCAGCGAGTTTAAAGCCGGATGCCCTTCCTGACACCACGTTATTCTTGAGATGAAAATCTCAGTCAAGGGTTAATCTGGATTCAAATCTCAGTCTTCCGGATGGTAAGCTAGCAACTAAGTGACTGAACTAAACATGCCCCCTGCACTACTTTGATTTGCCAATTCTCTACTGACAGCTCGAAACATACAACATAGCCGAACATCTCGTCTCCTTACTCCCGAGTCTTCCTAGTCCAAAGTTTGCAACATTTTCTCAACACTTTGTCGGAAATCACCCAGAACAAATTAAGCTGCTTTTCTTCTTAGGATTTTTTCAGTCCTCGAATCAAGTAATCCTGGTGAGGGTCCCATATACTGGAATCATACTCTAACTGCGGTCTTACCAGAGACTTATACGCCCTTAACTTTACATCATTGCTGCACCCCTAAATACTCTCATAACCGTGTGAAGAGATCTGTAACCTTTCTTAACAACCTCGTCAATATGACTACCCCAATGAAGATCATTCCTTATAATGACATCTACTGTAGGTACTTGCAGTGTTCGCCATGAGGTGCTACCATCCCATCAACAGAATAATTAAAACTGAGACGACTTTCAACTTACAACTTGATTGTTCATGGCATTTACATTTACACTGACTGACAGAGCAAATGCAACACCAAGAAGGAGTGGTCAGAACTTTATGCCAATTGCAGGGTAGACTGACGTCACTGAGGTATGCTCATGATGTGAAATGCGCCGCTGTGCTGCGCACGTAGCGAACGATAAATGGGACACGGCGTTGGCGAATGGCCCACTTCGTACCGTGATTTCTCAGCCGACAGTCATTGTAGAACGTGTTGTCGTGTGCCACAGGACACGTGTATAGCTAAGAATGCCAGGCCGCCGTCAACGGAGGCATTTCCAGCAGACAGACGACTTTACGAGGGGTATGGTGATCGGGCTGAGAAGGGCAGGTTGGTGCAGCGCCTGTGGCGAAGATGGTTGGCGCAGGGACATGTGGCACGTGCGAGGGCTCCAGGTGCAGCCCGAGTGACGTCAGCAAGCGAGGATCGGCGCATCAGCCGCCAAGCGGTGGCAGCCCCGCACGCCACGTCAACCGCCATTCTTCAGCATGTGCAAGACACCCTGGCTGTTCCAATATCGACCAGAACAATTTCCCGTCGATTGGTTGATGGAGGCCTGCACTCCCGGCGTCCGCTCAGAAGACTACCATTGACTCCACAGCATAGACGTGCACGCCTGGCATGGTGCCGGGCTAGAGCGACTTGGATGAGGGAATGGCGGAACGTCGTGTTCTCCGATGAGTCACGCTTCTGTTCTGTCAGTGATAGTCACCGCAGACGAGTGTGGCGTCGGCGTGGAGAAAGGTCAAATCCGGCAGTAACTGTGGAGCGCCCTACCGCTAGACAACACGGCATCATGGTTTGGGGGCGCTATTGCGTATGATACCACGTCACCTCTAGTGCGTATTCAAGGCACGTTAAATGCCCACCGCTACGTGCAGCATGTGCTGCGGCCGGTGGCACTCCCGTACCTTCAGGGGCTGCCCAATGCTGTGTTTCAGCAGGATAATGCCCGCCCACACACTGCTCGCATCTCCCAACAGGCTCTACGAGGTGTACAGATGCTTCCGTGGCCAGCGTACTCTCCGGATCTCTCACCAATCGAACACGTGTGGGATCTCATTGGACGCCGTTTGCAAACTCTGCCCCAGCCTCGTACGGACGACCAACTGTGGCAAATGGTTGACAGAGAATGGAGAACCATCCCTCAGGACACCATCCGCACTCTTATTGACTCTGTACGTCGACGTGTTTCTGCGTGCATCGCCTCTCGCGGTGGTCCTACATCCTACTGAGTCGATGCCGTGCGCATTGTGTAACCTGCATATCGGTTTGAAATAAACATCAATTATTCGTCCGTGCCGTCTCTGTTTTTTCCCCAACTTTCATCCCTTTCGAACCACTCCTTCTTGGTGTTGCATTTGCTCTGTCAGTCAGTGTATACCGTTGTCTGCTGTCCATATGACATTATTGTTTAAGTCTCCTGCAGTCGCTCACAGTCCTGCAACTCATTTACTACTGTATAACATCATCCACAAGTAGCCTTCTCTCTGATTCCAGTCCTTTACTCATATCATTTATATACACAATAAAACATACAGGTCCAATAACAATACCCTGCGGGAGCCCTGTCCAATGAGATATACAGTATATTTTTACCGACGGACTCAGTACTGAAACTAAGGGATTGTGCTCGGGAGTGCACACAAAATCTAGTAAATGATTAACAAATCTTGGCATTTTCAATATATTTTAAAAAAACACGAAGATTGTGAAGTTGTTAATATGCAGTGAAAAACTGTAATATTGAAGTAGTTTTAAAAGATGTAGTATCTCAGCCACATAGCCACTAGATTTTCTGTAAGGTGATTCGAGTTCCAAACTCCGCCAGTGAAGGCGAGAAGAGCGACTACCGATTCATCACAAAATTATAGATCCTGTGAGTGTGAGCTTGAAATCAACGTCACGTAAAATAAAGAATTTCTTGAAGGAATATGTGTATGATCGCTTAATTATTGGTTATCAAAAGTAGACATTTTTATTTACGATTTAGTGAAACAAGTCCTCCTTGTGAGCATTTCAAATGCAGTATACAATCTATTCTAATATTATAAGGAGAAGAAAAAAGATTTGTATGTTTGTATATTTGTTTATAATGGATAAACTCAAAAACTAATGAACCGATTTTAAACATTCTTTCACATATAGAACGCTACATTACCAGTGAGTAGAGTGGTGTATACTTTATTTTCGAAACAATTAGAGTTCCCTACAAAAATTGAAAAAATGTAACCCACGGTATCAAAAATGTGCCTATAAAATTCACTATAGACCAATATAGACGAAATATCGAATTTGTCGCACAAATACGAGAGGAAATTCATTTTAAGCCTCACGACGCGAAGAACAAAACCCGGTAAGGCACGGCGGAGCCGGAAAATCATGGTTTAAGTGCCTAAAACCAACCGTTATGGAGATATTGCCATCACACTACCCGTAACCATCGCAACGTCAACTCAAGGATTCTACAGTAAAATACGGGTCTGCGGTTCATGGTAGGCACGTGCGTACATGTAAACTAAACCAATGAGAGATTCTGCTATACTTATGACTGTCTGGAAAAAAGCACCGAGGGGTAGGCCACCACTAGGGTGGATGTGGAGAGGGGTTGGCATATAAAAATAATCTAAAATACTGTCGAATCCATAACTTTCGGGGTCGCTGAAATGAACAGTGACACTCCGCATGTCATATAAGTGCAAGTTCAGTCCCCATCGGCATTGTGGGGGGGGGGGGTTGATAAGGGGTGGAAAAGGTCGAAAATAGACCAGTTTATGGATTTATGTGTGTGCAACCTTCTGGGCGGGAGTGGAAAGGGAGTGAAGTATCAGTCAATGTCGCAATAACGAAATCTACAAAAATTCGCTTCAGACATAATTAACAGGTAATAATAATTGTACCGGGAGGTACACCTCATCGCCGCGCATTCAAAATTAGCGCCTAAATGAACGCCTCTATCGAACTAAAGTGGAAACTAGTACAACAGGAACTTAAAACTTTACTCAGAATATGTCACCACAGAAATATTATGTAATTTTGTCATTGTGAAGTTTCCTAAACTGAGTGAATTTCTCCTTGTTTTGTTTGCCATTCATCAAGAAGTTTGGACATTCTCGCATAGATAACACTACAAAAATTGTGATCATGCCCTCTGGTGCAAAGTGAAAAAAACCTATAATTTAAAGAAGTTCTGTATTTCTAGGTTTTTGTAACTGATTGATGTTCATTTATTTTTGGATTGGCAATATTTACCTTTTCTTTCCGCCAGTTTTGAATTTAGCCAATCCCAAATTTCTGTAATTAATTTTCAACCTATCACAGGCTCCTTTCGATTCTGAGTATAATTTTGAAATTGACCAACTAAATTGAGAGGGTGTGGCTGGTTTAGTCTTGAATGATTTCGAACCTTCCCTGAGGGTTTATAAACTGCGCCTTTTCACGTTTCTTGGCCAATTGATCGACGTCTATCTGAGCGTGTGTGTTATGCAGGAGGCGGGCGGCCTCTCTCGTCGGCAACCAGAACATCTACAAGGTAATGGCCACATAACTTTATTATTCTCTCTTGCTACCTCCGCAGTTTAACCCGAGGGAAAGGTCCGACTCTTTAGTATATAACAACTTTTCTAAAATGAAACTTTCTTCAGGCTAATGTAAAAACTTCATAAAATCTTTAACGGTAAACCGGGGATAGAGAGTGAGGCACCCTCTCGAGCTCCCCTTCATCTTGGTTTGGAGTGACTACGTTTTCCTCTAACTGTTTTTTCTGCTGTAATGTGTTAATGTAATTTCTATACGAGTCACCTCAGTAGCTTGGGAATAGCTCCTGTTTCATCGGTCTAGAGCCCCTTAGGAGTGCAAGTATACGCCTCCATTTATTTTGTGTTCGGGCCATTAATTTAACCTGTTATTCTTATTCCACGAAGACCCAGTGTGTTGGGTATTTAATACCCTTGTCAAAATAAGTTCCATTTGTAAATGGCTGTTTGAGAGACCCGAGATTGATGTAATGTTGCCTTAAGATGCAGTATGGAACCAAGAACCTGTTAGCTCTTTTTCAAATTTTTTAATGGTAAAGAGTGCCTCTAGAAGGCTAGAAATTGTATTTCGGGAGCAAGTGCTCCATGAATTAGGGGAATTCTGCCCTTGAAATAGTTTGTGCTCTTTGTAAATTTGAGGTGGGAGCTCAGAAATTTTGAAGCGAGGGGCTTGAAGCCCAGGATTTGTAAAAAATCACTAAAATTTGGATCTTTCTTTTCTTGTTTCTAGTTTGTCATTGTAACTGATATATTATTGTGTTCACTCAGTGAACGATTGTTAAGTCTGAAGTTCTAAAAGAAAAATATAACCTTTTACAATTTTAATTCAATTCTTGATACTGTAGATAGACCCATTCACCCCGGCACATTCTTTGACCTCCTTCTGCTCCACGGGTATCCCCGAAACAAGTGGTAGCAGAGCGTGGTTGAATGCGTCTCAATTAAGCCCTTTTGACGGCTAAAACATGGAATCCGCACCGAACTCTAGGAATTTTCTCAGTCGCTGGAATTTTTTCTCCTTCTTCTAAATTTGTAAATTTTCTATCATCATGTCTGACCATCGCGAAATCCTCCATCCCGGCTACTTGCGCAAGGAGGAATTGATTTATGAAATACTAATTAGGAATGTTCAATCTGGAGGCACGGTTTCGGGAGATACCACCAAACTTAAAGAATCATTAGAATTACCAATTTTTATCCTAACTTTGGGGGAGAAAGAAATTGATGAGGCTCTCTCCACTATAACCGACAATACCACTGAGCAAGCATCTGTAGTTAGTTTTTTCGAAGTGAGTGTTCCATCTAATAATCAACTTAAAAGAGTACAGCCTAGACTGTTCCATTTTTATAACAGGGTTAGCGATCTATTGTCTCTAAAATTAAAGGAAGATCATGGTAAGGAGGCTAGTAATCTTGTGGAACACCTTTCAAAAATGTCTAATAGAGTTAATCAATTGTTGACTGGGGCAGCTGCTCCCAAAACCGACTAAGCCCCTGCGATAAACATTGTGATTGAGGAGGATTCTTCCAAGATGGTAGAAAGTAGAAAATCTGGAGCAATGCAACAAACATCAGCCCCATTGGAAACAGAGTCTGGACATCCCAAACAAATGCCACCCTTCTTTTTAAATAATGCTGTGTCTGAGACTTCTCAACCTTCTAGGCCGTTACCTATTATGTCACTTGGGTTCAGTAGTTGGCCTCATCCTTTGACTGTGTTGCTTAGGGGAATTTCAAAGCTTTCGGTAAATTCTACTTACGATGTCATTTCCTTTCTAAGGTTCTTAGTTGAATTCCAAGATCACGCTATTGTGTTCTCTCTCTCTCATTCCCAAATTCTTCAAATTATTTATCCTTACCTTATACGTGTCCTCTCGGACAAAATAGTCAAAGCAATAGCTGAACAATCTTCCAGAGAAAAATTCCACGCCCATCTGCTGGCTAACTTTATTCCGACTCGAGCCATGTCATCATTAATTCAAAAGTACCACTTCAGAGTACAGCGACTGGATGAAAATCTGGCAGACTACATCCAAGATATTAAGTTTTACACCAGGGTATTCGCTCTTCATTTCCCTGAAAACTAAATCGTGCAGACGATTGTTGAAGGGACTTCCCCGCCCTACACATTGTATCTGTGTTTCGCGTCGCGTCCTCAAACGTCTGCAGAATTAGGATCTATGGCGGTCTCAGCCAAAGGACTGCGGTATGCCGACACCTTACGAGTCGCTAAGGAACCCCCTCCGTCTTCTAATAGTTTTCGGCCTTCACCTCGCCGAACATTCACCACCCGTAAATGCTATGCTTGTGGGTCTGCGGAACATCTCCGTAACAAGTGCCCTTTAATCAAATCCAGTGGGACAAGGAATGGAACAGGGTCATCGCAAGGATGTTCCAAATGTGGCTCTTTTACCCACCTCGCTAAAACTTGCCCTAATGCCAATTGCACCCCCTCCTGTTCAACTTCTGGTGCAACCTCCGCGAACTCCAATAATGGAAAATGACTAGTATCATCGGCTGAGTCGGCATGTTCATCTTCCCAAGACTCAGCCCCTGTTAAACCCAGCGAAAGCTCGAGTAAGGATAAGAGTTCTTCTAATCCAGCATTTGAATGTCCTAAAGCATACCTTAGCATTGCGGCGGAGACTCCCGCACTGGTACCTTTTCTCAAAATCGAATTGAATAGTGAACCGATCACTGCTCTATTAGACTCTGGGAGAGTTTGTTCTATTATTTCAGCTGAGTGGTATTCTAAATTAAAGACTGTTTGTAAATTTTCTGATTATTGTTCGTCTTCGGTTCAATGCGTTTTGGCTAATTCCTCTCCATTAAAAACTTTAGGTTTCATCTTTGCCAAAATTCGTATTTCTAAATTCACCTGGAAAGTAAAATTGTTTGTGGCCAAGCACTTGTCTTGCCTCATAATATTAGGAGCATATTTCATGTCTTCCACTGGTCTGGTGCTCGAAATGCAGAGCAAGTCGTGGACCTTCAAATTTGCTAAAAATTGTAAAATTCCTTTGCTATTATGTAATTCTGTGTCATGTTAATCTGTTTCGCCTACCCAGGATGAGATGTTGTTGGACCTTAGACATCTACCTGAGGTGCAGGCTGAAAGTATTCGTAAATTGTGTCAATCATTTCCCGATATATTTTCCGATACTCTTGGTGTTACTGACCTTATCGAGTACAAGATTGAGGTTACGGACTCGATACCAGTTAGATTTCCCCCTTATAGGCTGTCTCCACCTAAAATGAAGGCTCTCAAAGAGATCATCGACCAGATGTTAAAAGATTTTATTATTCGACCTTCTAAGTCGGCGCATTCATCGCCCATTTTTCTGGTGCCGAAACCCCAAGGCGGCTTCAGGCCTGTTATTGATTATAGGGCTTTAAATCGGAAGGTGGTGTTACAATCTGTGCCTCTTCCCGACCTTCACTTTTGTTATTCATGTTTTCGGAAAGCTAAGTGTTCTTTACCATCTTAGACCTCAATCAGGCGCACAGCCAAATACCTCTAGCTGAAGAATCGAAACATCTAACAGCTTTTGCCACGGAATGGAACATGTATGAGTACAACTGCGTGCCTTTCGTGCTCCCCGCGGGGGCAGCTGTGCTCGCTAAACTGCTAGATATGGTCTTCTCCGACAACAAATTTGAATACTTGTATCATTATCTTGATGATGTCGTATTTTCTGAGACTTTTCAAGAACACCTTGATCATCTCAAGTAAGTACTCGATCGCCTTCGTAAGGCCGGATTGACTGCGAAGTAGCGTTTGCTAAACCTTCCATGTCATTCCTAGGGCATATTGTGTCGCCCGATGGTGTTTTTATCGATCATTCAAGAATACAGGCCATTCGTGATTTTAAACCTCCTAACTTCGCTAACAGAGCGGCACCATTGAACTTACGAGGTACTTCGTAGGAAAGGCGCCAAATTTGAGTGGGGACCGTCTCAACAAGCCGCTTTTGAAGATCTGAAATTAGCTCTTTGCAACGCCCCTGTCCTTGCTATGCCTGATTTTTCGAAGAAATTCATTGTTCAAACCGACGCCTCTTCATCGGCCGTGGCTGCTGTGCTTCTTCAGGAAAATGAACTCGGAAGGCGACCCATCGCCTATGCGTCTAGGACACTATCGGCTCAAGAAGCCAAATATTCCATCTATGAACTTGAGGGTCTGGTAGTCTTATTTGCTCTAGAGAAGTTCCGACTCTGTCTGGAACATGTCAAGTTTGTCCTAGAAACCTATAACCAAGCCTTAAGTTGGGTATTAGCGAGGCCGCGTCGTACAGGTCGTAGAGCCCGTTGGGCCATCAGGATTTTTGCCTTCCAGTTTGACGTTAGGCATATCAGAGGATCTGAAAATGTCGTTGCGGATGGACTAAGCCGCATGTTTTCTCATGGTGTGGAGACCACTGAACAGGAAGATAGTTCTTCTCTTCCCGTGCCCCTACCTTCGGGTGTAAATGCACTTCTAAATGATGCCCCCATGTTGTTTCGCGACATTGAAAAAATATCAACGTGAAGATCCTGTGCTGGCCCCTATTATTGAAACCCTTTCTTCGGGGGAACATGTGGTCGCTTATGTATTGAGGAACGGTGTTTTGTGTTGCCCATCGAGGCATGACTAAAAAGATGAAAGTAGTGGTTCCAGCCGTGCTTGTCCCTATGATCTTCAAGACCCCATTAGGGGGGGGGGGCATTTAGGCATCTTTAAAACTCGAGAAAAGATCCGAGAGGTGTTCATTTGGAAAGGTATGGACGGCGAAATTCGAGAATTGGTAAAAGCTTGCAAATCTTGCTTGCTTAGTAAGCCCACCTTGTCCACGAATCTAGGTCTATTATCATCTCATCAAGCGTCCCGCTCTATGGAGCGCCTGTATATAGACTACGTCGGGCCCTTCCCGCAATGAAAGGGGAACGCCAATAAATTCATTCTGGGATGTGTCGATGGTTTCAGTAGATTTTCCTGGTTATTTCCGACTAAGCTGGCAACCGCTCAGTCTACCATTTCTTGTTTAAATACCATATTAGCTTCTTTTAGTCCCTGTCAATATATCGTTTCTGACAATGCTAAAGCCTTTACATCCAACATCTTCCGTAAATTCTGTTATGATCTGTCTATATCATATGTAACTACTTCGGCGTATTATCCTCAACCATCTCTGGCTGAGCGGGTCAATCGTAATCTTAGATCGGCTCTCATCGCATTTCATCATGAAGATCATTCCAGCTGGGATATGTCCCTGTATTGGCTGGCCTTTGCTTTAAATTCGGCTGTTCATGAGTCCCATAAGTTCACTCCGGCTTCTCTGATGTTTAAATTTGTTCCTAACGCGCCGCTCTCTAACCTTTGGTCACTCAATGATATTTTACCACAGACAATAGGTCCCGATAAAATTAGAGATCTATGGAAGAATTCTAAGGCCAATCTTAAAGTGTCCCATGAGAAGGTTAGGGAAAGATATGATCGTGGACGGAGGCCCACCAATTTATAAGTCGGAGATCAAATCATGGTTAGAAACTTTGTTCCCGCGGGCAAGCTTGCCCCAGTTTTCATGGGTTAGATTTTTTGACGCCAGTTACATTATTAGTAAGCAATCCAGCCACAGAGAGGATCTTTAGAGTCCACCTCTCCCAGGTGAAACCTGTATAATTGGTTTTCTTATATTTGTTAGCCGCTAAATTTGGCAGGGGTTTCAAGGTTATATTTTTATTACTATTGGAGGCCTTCTGACCCGCATTATTTAATTTCCAGCTGTCAATTCCTTAGTGGCCATTACCAAGTCCCGTCTCCTGCATCCACGCACTATTGGCACTCAAACACCTTCCACGCCGCCCGCCCCACCGCATCACAAATAAAGATCGTACTCTCTAATTTCAAGCAACAACACTTCTCTGTCGCCTAGAGCTTACTGTTTCAGTGCCCCCTCAGCCGTTTGCCGCCGTACCGTAACATCTTGTGAGGGACAGAAAAGAGAACAAAGGGCCCACTTCGCTCCAGTGAAGACTCCTTGTGAACGGCGCGCCGGGGTCCATCTTCCCGGCAAAGGCTGAAGTGCGGTAACCCAACCGCCAACACTTCTGGGGACTGCACATATACTTATAATCTGCAGCGACCATCACCACGACTACCCTCTCATAGTAGCGGGAGGAGGTGTATCTCAGAGTATTCGGGGGGTCCGGGCGACCTTTTCCTGGGTATCGGCAAGCGGCGGCAGGACTTGCCGTCAAATCTATTAACATGTATTTAACATTCTACAACAACAAGTACCTTTTCTTTCCGCCAGTTTTGAATCTAGCCAATCCCAAAATTCTGTAACTAATTTTCAACCTATCACAGGCTTCTTTCGATTCTGAGTGTAATTTTGAAATTGACCAATTAAATTGAGAGGGTGTGGCTGTTTTAGTCTTGAATGATTTCGAACCTTTCCTGAGGATTTATAAACTGCGCCTTTTAACGTTTCTTGGCCAAATGATCGACGTCTGAGTGTGTGTGTTAAGCAGGAGGCGGGCGGCCTCTTTCGTCGGGAACCAGAACATCTACGAGGTAATGGCCACATAACTTTATTCTCTCTTGCTACCTCCGCAGTTTAACCCTAGGGAAAGGTCCGACTCTTTAGTATGTAACAACTTTTCTAAAATGTAACTTTCTTCAAGCTAATGTAAAAACTTCATAAAATCTTTAACGGCAAACCGCTGACAGAAAGTTGGGCACCCTCTCGAGCTCCCATTCATCTTGGTTTAGGGTGACTACGTTTTTCTCTAACTGTTTTTTCTACTGTAATGTGTTAATGTAATTTCTATACGAGTTACCTCAATAGTTTGGGAATAGCCCCTGTTTCATCGGCCTAGAGCCCCTTAGGTTTTTTTTAGTGTTCATATCTAGGAGTGCAAGTATACGCTTCCATTCATTTTGTGTTCGGGCTATTAATTTAACCTGTTATTCTTATTGCACGAAGGCCCAGTAGGTTGGGTATTTAATACCCCTGTAAAAATAAGTTCCATTTGTAAATGGTGGTTTGAGAGACCCGAGATTGATGTAGTTGCCTTGAGTAGGCAGTATGGAACGGAGAGCCTGTTAGCTCTTTTCCAAATAATAATAGCGTTTGGCGTCCAGAGAGGCCTGGTGCAGTTCTTTTGATTTGACCCCCGTAGGTGACCTGCGCGTCGTTATAAGGATGAAATTATGATGAAGACGACACATACACCCAGCCCCAGTGCCAGAGGAATTAAACAATTATGGTTAAAATTCCACACCCTGCCGGGAATCGAACCGGAACCCTGTGGCCAAATGCCAGCACGCTAACCATTTAGCCCTGGAGCCGGACAACAGGTAATAATATACCTAAAAGTAAACAATCAATAAATTGCCCGGGCAGCCCGGGTAATATAGCTAGTATCTAATAACGTAAACAAATATACACATCTATATAGAATAAGAATACTTGGTCCCCTGTAACAACATTCCCTGGGATGTCTGCCAATAGTACGAGTGAACGAGTTTAGGAAAATGCTGTAGTTTGAAACTGAAGAAATAAACGCTTTTTCTTGTTTCTCTGCAATAAATCTCTATGCATGCATTACCCTGGACGCAGATGTATCCAAATTGCGTGTTTTAAAATGTACATGCCTACACTCCATATACTCGCAGTAGTCCTTCTGGGTGAGAGGTTCAAAGTACATCCGCAGGATCTTCTCCCTATCGTTAAGGAGTGCTTCCCTAGGGTTTCTCAAGTTGGGAGAAGTGTAGCGACTACCAGAGGTCTAGGTGACTCGGTCATTACTACCACATACATGTACCAGACTCTCAGGTGGTGGTGGTGATTGTTTTAATAGTAAGTACCACAAGGCAACCATCCTGTATTTCGAAAATTGAATGTATCGGCCAAAGGAAGACAAGGGCCACGACGGGTGTGAAAATTAAAGACTCCCTAGGCCTCGAATGCTCTAATACCGACGGGATCGGAAAAGCACAAGAGTTGACCAAGGAAGGTCGGATAGGATAGATGAAAGTGAGGAGCCTGGCAAAAGTAAGTGGAAACAATGCCAGAACTCAACTGAGGGCCCCGTAGTCGCCAACCCTCGCTGGCAAGTTATATGGCCCTGCAGCCCCTTTTGGCCGCCTTTTCCGACAGGCAGCGGACACTGTGGGTGTTACTCTATCGCTCACACACACAGGGGGTACCAGATTCGCACTATAATAATACACCTCTCTTAGTCAACTTTTGTTCTATATCAACCCTTATCATATTCAGTTAATGAAGCCGAGGAGGTCTTTCATTTTCACGCTTTTAATGACCATTTTTCTTTTCTTTCTTTTTAGAATATAAATTCGTGACGTTGTCCCGAGGCGGTGCAGCTCTTTTCAGACACATCCCCAATGGAGGTGAGCTCTACTTACTATTTCAACCACATACTACTTATCTTGATAATACATTTCTAGCAGTAACGGAATCGAACCCAGCCCCTGAAGATGGCAGCTAATAGCGCTAACCGTTACACTGTGGAGGTGGACTACCTGTTGGTGATACTATCATTGCTTAAGAGGGTCGAACCATTTTCGTTTCCTCCTCTGGTAATGTTACGGACGGGTGATAATTCCGCTGTATTTTCCATTAAGGTAGTAGTCACCACCACTACCACCATTCGATGTAGTATCGCCATTACAGGTGACATGGACTGTCTTAATTCAAACAGAAAGTTATTGGCTTTCGACACACTAATAACTCTTTCTTTGTACGGTTTTTGGGGACAGCGAGATGCGTGAATTTTATACCACAGACGCTGTCGTAACACTGAAACTGGCTTCTCTGTAAGGTGACTGAAGTTTGAAACCCCATTAATCTAAGCGTGGCCGGCCTGAGAGGATCAGATGGTTGAGGCGCTGGCCACTCTCACACATAAAGCGAATGACGAGATCAGCAGTATTCCCGTATGAGTTCGAGTGTCTCCTGCAGACCGAGAATTCGGCAGAGAATTCGGCACACTCTGTGAGGATGTGGGCCACAGTGAATTCGGCACCACAAAAGGATAGGAAAAGGCTAGGATTGGGAAGGAAACGGCCGTGTCCTTAATTAAGGCACATGACCGGCATTTGTCTGGTGGGAAAATGGGAGAACATGGAAAACCATATTCAATGCTGCCGATGGTGGGATTCGAACCCACTATCCCCCGAATGCAAGCTCACAGCTACGCGACCCTAAACGCACGGCCATCTCGTTCGGCTCCAACAAGTTTACTCTTAATGTATACAAGATGGTCACTCTCAGGAGTCGAACCAGAGAAGTCCAACGTGAACTTGAGTTAAACTGGAAGAATTATCGAGTGAAGTTGACAGTAAATTCGCGATGTTGTAGTAAATGCCGTGCAAATAGGACGTGGGAAAGAAAAGGGAGGGGATAAAGGTTATAAGCGATGGATGGCAATGATACAGAGCGTCGAGGCGCGGGGAACACACCAGTCTTACCGATGCGGAGAACTTAAGACGGTACGGAGAGTAACAGACACTCGCGGGCGAGAGAGGGAGCCGAATAGGACGTGAGTATTTCTAGCCCGCCAGTGCAGGAACCAATGGATTAATATCTGTATCGATGTAGCCTGTTCGAAGCTAGCAAACTGGATGCCAAAGGTTTTAAAGTACAGTTACAGATATCGCCAGATTTCGAGACACTGCAAGTTCGCAAATGTATGTTTGACATGAATCCGTTAACATCGCATCCCGAGGAACGTATTCAAGAATAAACCTTGTGGGTGTCTCATCTCCAATACAGCCTATTCCGCTTTACTTTTAAGCTTGAAGGAATTTATACATCAAAATACATCATATTCCAAAGCTTACTGAAGCTTATGTTCGATTTATTGGTGGCTATAGAAAGCAGAGAACTTCATATTAATGTTACAGTGACTTCACTATTTGCTTTACGTCGCACCGATATAGACATATCTTATGGTGACAACGTCATAGGAAAGGGCTAGGACTGGAACCAAAGCGACCGTGGCCTTAGTTAAGGTACATTAAGGGGAACTATTCAAAGCCATAGTTAGGGCTGCCGATAGTGGGGTCCGAACCCACTATCTCTCGAACGCAAGTTAGCAGTAACGTGACACAAACCACCTAGCCACTCGCATGGTTGTTTCAGCAAAACGAAGTCTTTCTTGTTAGCAAATCATAAACAGTCTGTAGTATTTGATATCGTATATTTATAGGTATAATAATAGCAAATACCAAGGGAATGACCTCCCTGTGGGTGGGGACACTTCCATGGTATCCCCTGCCTGTTGTAAGAGGCGGCTAAACCGGGCCCCAGGGACTCTTTAACTTGGGAGCGTGGGTTGGCGATCACGGGACACTTAGCTGATTCCTGGCATTGCCTCCAATTATTCGTACCAGACTCCCCACCTTCATGTATCTATGCGACTTCCCTTGGTCAACTATTGTTCTTTTCCGACCCTGATGGTATGAGGTTCGCGAGGGCTAGGGAGTCTTTCATTTTCACACCCTTCTTGGCCTTGGTCTTCCCTTGGCAGATACCTTCATTTGTCGAAGTGTCGGACCACTCTGATTAGTGTTAATGGAGGTTACTTGCACACTTGTACTCCTTCTTAAAACAGTAATCGCCATCACCACCGGAATGAGCAGAAATCTAACCAACCACCTAGTTCCAAGTTCGTTGAAAATATTTTAGAAAAAACTAGGTAAACAACTGATAGGGAATCTGCCATCTGCGCGACAGCCCTAAATGCATACTACAGTTTATTTATTTATCTATCTTTTTATTTATTTATTTATTTATTTATTTATTTATTTATCTATTTATTTACTTATTTATTTATTTAGGGATGTGGCGACCCCATCGTCCAGTAGGAAACCACTGCAATCAGCCACCTGAGTGTTGGCGGGAAAACCATAACATTTTGGGTTAGGTTTAAATGTCTACCCACAGCCACGAACATCTTGAGGCAATTCCCGATCTCAACAATCGAGTTGTATTTTCGTGATCTTTCCCAAAAGATCACCACTAGTTGTATTTTAAACTTGTAACTGTGGCATGATAGAACACATGTTACCAAATTTATTTATTTATTTATTTATTTATTTATTTATTTATTTATTTATTTATTTATTTATTTCGTAAAAGACAAACGCTCTACTGTCTAAGCCACTCAGCCAGGCGGTTCTCAATTAATCGACTTGCCTGTACTAAATTTCACTGCCAACTGCCATATCCTCCATAGTCACTAGATTTCTTGCACCGCTAAATACAAAGTAAATGATGGCGCTCTTGACAGTTGTGTGTTGCTCTAAGTCATACAATGTTCTTATAGTATTAAAGATCGATCCATTGGCTTTTAAACCCGGCCATTAGTCATGCCATGGCCATTAATGGGCGTGAAAGTCAATATTCACAGTTAATAAACAATAACACGTGTAATTTGTCATTTTTTATCCGATTACATCTCATCAGTTTGAACTTAATTCGTTATTTATGTCTTATATTATGTAATATAAATCACTTAGCGCGTTCGGTACAACTCGCAGTCACATGAGGTCGATGTTGCTCACTGCACTGTACGATAGCGATATTGGCTTATCGCAGTAGCAACTGTACGTAAGTCAGGCAATAGTAATAATACGTAATAATAATCTGAGTTTAAGTACCTTTTTTTTTTTTTGCTAGGGACTTTACGTCGCACCGACACAGATAGGTCTTATGGCGACGATGGGATAGGAAAGGCCTAGGAGTTGGAAGGAAGCGGCCGTGGCCTTAATTAAGGAACAGCCCCAGCATTTGCCTGGTGTGAAAATGGGAAACCACGGAAAACCATCTTCAGGGCTGCCGATAGTGGGATTCGAACCTACTATCTCCCGGATGCGAGCTCACAGCCGCGCGCCTCTACGCGCACGGCCAACTCGCCCGGTAGTTTAAGTACCTAATCGGCACGGAGTGTACAGGAAGTTCATCAGGTGTTCGTCTTCTTTTCTGAAGGGTGGGGGATGGAATTCCGACGTAGTGGACCATTAACTAAAGGATGTAATGGCATGTTAAGGGATAATTACTAGAGCAAAATTCCAGCACTTCGTAGTCTGTTGTAACTTATAACAGTGGAAGAAATGTTAAACATGTAACATGATAATAATAATAATAATAATAATAATAATAATAATAATAATAATAATAATAATAATAATAATAATAATAATGGCCCGAATGAATTAAACACGGTTAACCAACCGCATTTTCACTTTCCTCCAAGAGAAAAAGGCAAAGAGGGCATGGTTCAGTGAGGTACAGAAAGATCTGCAGGTGATTGGGATCTCATTTGAAGATATCCAGGAGCGTGTCCCACTTAAGAAGAAACTCCAAGAACATCAGAGTTTCCTACCAAAGCCGAAGATGAAAACTGGAAAGGCATGGACGGAAGAACGAAAGGAGCAACACCGCATACGAATGAACATTAAAGCTCAAGGGAAACAGTTGAAATGACGTGGTCCTTAGTTGGCCGAAACGAAACAAGAGAGAAATAATAATAATAATAATAATAATAATAATAATAATAATAATAATAGTAAATGAAAATCCGCAGTCTGTTTCCAGTCATACGACCAGATGAGGGATGGAATGAATAAAACCCCCATCTAGTGGCGAGGATATGAATTGTGCCGGCTGCCGAAGCCTGTCGCACTCCTCTGGGGCAATGATTAATGAATGACAGATGAAATGAAATGATAGTGGATAGTGTTGCTGGAATGAATGATGACAGGGAAGACCGTAGTACCCAGAGAAAAACCCGTTCCGCCTCCGCTTTGTCCAGCACAAATCTCACATGGAGTGACCGGGATTTGAACCACGGTACCCAGCGGTGAGAGGCCGGCGCGCTGCCGCCTGAGACACGAAGCCTCTCGATGATGATGATGATGATGATGATGATAATAATAATAATAATAATAATATTAATAATAATAATAATAATAATAATATTTCTTGAATAGTATCGGTTTAGTAGTTTGTGTGTCTAACGGGTACATAATATTGAACATTTCAAATGTTAGATCAAAGTAATTGAAAGTAATTCAACACCAAAACTCACGGAACCACACCCAGAACTATAAACAAGTACCTACCCAATCTCTGTGCATCCATATTAGTTATAACAGTGCTGTCAACGACTGAATCAGGTTTAGGGTACAAATTAGTGTAAATCACAACCACCTAAAACAGAACTTTGAAAATATAGATCTTTCAACACGATTCTGTTAAAAAAAGGTGTAATGTTAGCATAGTGGATCCTCGACTAAATACGCAGTACGGTTAATTCCGCAGTAACTGAAAAATTCACCCACGCCTTTACCTCAGCGTGAGGAGATCTGATCCGCTTATTACGTCCTTTAAACACCTTGTACTCTGACAGCAAAAGTTGTAAATTGTGCAGTGGATCCCTTTGGTGACCGAGGGATTCTCAACTTGGGAGTGTGGGATTGCACCCACGGGGCCCTTAACTAAGTCCTGCCATTGCTTTCACTCGCTTGTGCCAGGTTTCTCACTTTCGGCTATCCTATCCGACCTCCCTTGGTCAACTCTTGTTCTTCTCCAACCCTGGCGGTATTAGAGTATTCGAGGCTCTTTTCTTTCTTTCTTTCTTTCTTTCTTTCTTTCTTTTTTTGGCTGACAACTTCATTTTTCAAAGTGTCGGTTCCCTTCCATTTTATCCCCTCGGATTTGTGTTAATAAAGAATGGTTGCCTAGTTGTACTTCCTCTTAGAACAACAATCACCACCACCACCACCACCACCACCACCACCACCACCACTACCCCTTTCGTGGTAGCATCAAGAAACTTGAATACTTATCCTGTTTACTCTGTTTGGAAGATAGATTTCTTTAATATGAGTACATCTACACTATTTAGTATATTTTTCTTCTTTTTCTTCTTCTTTGAAAAACTTCCTTCCCACGAAGGTAGCCGCGTAGGTCTCACCAAGAGAAGTTTTATGTAACACTGTAGCAAATCGTACTCAAATATTTGGACTGGGGTGGTGATTTAAGATTTGGCAGGAGATCTTCAGCATCGTTACTCTAAGACAGGATGGTGAGCAAAATATATTTCTAAAATCTTTAAGAAACCTTGATATGTCACCTCGAGCTCCCAATAAAATACTAGAAACCTCGATTGAATCCAAGACATGCTTACATTTGAAGAAAATTTCCGCGGATTCGTAATAATCTTATTTTCATTGCGTATCTGAATCCTATTAATCTGCCAACTCAAATCTTATTGTGGGATCCATAATTACACCTCGCTCTCTGTTTGTCCAGTACACTATCCTATCAACCCTCTCAAGAAATTTCCTCATCCACTGTTTAGCCCTTCTTCCTCAGTGCGTCAGCTATCAGGGGCGTCGACTTCGGGAATGTTACGGTGCTCAAGCACACGCCCCCCCCCCAAACATTTTGTGGGAGTGTTTAGCTCCCCAACAAACAGGGAGAAGAAAGATTAAAAAGAGATAATAACAGAAGAAAAAGAAAGAAAAAAGAAAAAATGGGGAGACTTATTATATTTTGTCATAGTTCATAACACTAGCAATAACAAAGTATTTTTATCCCACGCATTACCAACGGTGGGGCAGAGGAACTCACTAAGAATTTTTGTTTACTTTATTCTGAATCACAAAAGATATATATAGATGTATATATTATTAGTTATATCTTTCATTCAAAACTTCACCAAGGTTAATTGATTCCAGAGGTAGTTGCTAAAATCCCGGTTTTTACATGTACATCTCAACGTTCTTTTCCCGCCATGAGGGATTAAAGACTTACATGTCCAGTAACATGACGCAAGGGAAAATGAACGACAATGCAATCATTCATGTTCGTAATTAAGAATGGTATGTTACAAACAGGCAATGGTATGTTGATAAACGGGGTTAAAAGTCACGTTGCGAGTTTCACAAATAGGAAAAGTCCTCTCAGTTTTAATTACTGCGTTGATGGGGTGGAAGCTCCTTCTGGGGATCATTGTAAGTATCTAGGTGTTCATATAAGGAAAGATCTTCATTGGGGTAATCACATAAATAGGATTGTAAATAAAGGGTACAGATCTCTGCACATGGTTATTTGTAGTAAGGATGTAAAGGAGAGGGCATATAAGTCACTGGTAAGACCACAACTAGAGTACGGTTCCAGTGCATGGGACCCGCACAAGGATTACCTGATTCAAGAACTGGAAAAAATTCAAAGAAAAAGCAGCTCGATTTGTTCTGGGTGATTTGCGACAAAAGAGTAGCGTTACAAAAATGTTGCAGAGTTTGGGCTGCGAAGAATTGTGAGAAAGAAGACGAGCTGTTCGACTAAGTGGTATGTTCGTGCTGTCAGCGGAGAGATGCCGTGGAATGACATTATTAGATGAATAAGTTTGAGTGGCGTCTTTAATAGGAAAGATCACAATATGAAGATACAGTTTGAATTCAATAGGACAAATTGGGGAAAAAATTCATTTATAGGAAGGGGAGTTAGGGATTGGAATAACTTACCAAGGGTGATGTTCAATAAATTTCCAATTACTTTGAAATAATTTAAGAAAAGGCTAGGAAAACAACAGATAGGGAATCTGCCACCTGGGCGACTTCCCTAAATGCAGATCAGTATTGATTGATTGAATTAAGCGGAATATCCTCATACATAAACTAAAAGGGATGCTGGGAGACTCTCACCCTCCAACAAGAATACTTCAGGTAATTCTAGCATACAACCACATAGTTATAAACGACGGCGTTATCCTCTCAGAGAGGGCCAGACGGACGAATGGCGTACTCCATGGCGACCCCATGAGTCCCCTACTATTTAACATCTTAATAGCTGACATTATGAACGCAATTCCAGATTATTCCACAACGAAAATAATTATGTACGCAGATCACATGGCACTACAATCTCATTGCAAAGGTGACCTGCAAGCTGCCATTCGGAAGCTTGGATTATGAGCCGTCGAAAACAGCTTAGAGTTCAATAAGGAGAAAACAATCCACATGATATTCAGAAAAGGAGGTACACTAGCGTCTGATGAACTCCTAATTCTGCAAGGAGATATGCTAACGACCGTGAACAAATTCAGGTACTTAGGAGTGTAACTGCAAAAGACTTTGCCTTCCTATAGGATATACATTCAAGAGCCAGTAGCAGCAGCCACGAAAGCCATGCATAGAAAATTAACTTATCACCAAAATTTCTTGCCTATTGCAATGACTTAAGGCAGTCATAATACCAACTGTCTCATATGGAATAGAATTAACACGGGGGCAGCTAACGAACAGCGACCTTACATGATTAAGAAGTGTGAAAGCAAGCTAGCTGAAGAGAGGTGTAGGAGGTGGGATACATGCACCTTCAAGGATTGTCTATGAATTAGCAGGGGAAAGCTGCTTCATAGAGGACCTGAGACTGCAATTCTTGCTACCATCTACCGGTCCCTACCAAGTCCATCTCGAATTACGGCGGAGGAAGAGGAATGACATCGACACCGAATTCTATGGTACGAGGGCAGTGTTAAATCACCAATGGACACAGACTGGACAGGACCAAAGACATGTTGTAAATAGACTTGCGGTTCGTGGCTTTCACCACAAAATCTGCCAAACATAAAGGTAGTTCATTCCATGTTAAGAAAACAGTAATGCTCTTATGGCAACAGGGTTGCCATATCGATCGAGTCTGCTCAACACCATCACGGGAAAACGGCGGCACATAAATATGTGAAATTCACTATTTAAGTTCAAGATAAAAAGCGGAAGAAACTAAGCTGCAAATTATTTTTATGAACTAAAGGGGACGGGGGTTTACAGGGGGCTATTTTTGGTTTGTACAGAATCAGATGTAAACCACGGCACATAAAACCTCAGCATTGAAGTGTAAGGCAAATTGGGGATAAAATAGAAAAAATCATATTATTATGGGCTCGAGGGGTGAGGGATGCACTTAATTGCATTTAATAAATTTCCCCAGGCAACGCGGGGTACTACTGTGCCGTCGTATCGTTCACAAAAACAATACAAATTAAATGCGGTAGTAAAAATGTGGTAAAATGAAAAAGCGTTTTTATCAGTAGAAGTTATGCCAAGACGTATCGCTGCACACCACAACACCAAAATATTCGATAACAACTTCTGTACAGTACGAAAATAATAGAACACACGCAAATACTGTGCAATATACAACCAAGTCTCACTCAACACAAGACAAGTACGCACTGATTTAAGCCTAAAGACACACACGCAACAAATAAATACTGTAGATGACTTCACTGCAGAAGTGAGCTGCCGGCGGTTCACATAGTGAGGGACTACAGGAGGCTTCTACCAGAGGAACACACAAGAAGGAAAATGAAGGAAGGCAACGAAGCGATGGCTGTTCCTGCCATTTTACTTCCTCCCTACAAATATATTTATTACAAAGAAAATATTATGTAGTTATTTTAATAACTCGCGGGCAAAAAAGCCTCATACTTTTTATCTGTATTTCATAATACATTACAAAGTACAATGTAATATCCCTTAATCATGAGGAATTATGGATGTCTCAGAGGGGGTGTGTTCACTTCTTGTAGGTCCATAAGAGCAATTCTGTTTTCTAAACGTGGAATGAGCTATAACGAAGACTGCGTATGGTCATTGTGTAACGGGAAGTGTAACCGCTATCAATTAATAACGTGTGCAAATAGGACTAAAAACAACCGGGACTATAGTGAAAACTAACTATATTGTATGACACGGTTTTACACTGACTGACAGAGCAAATGCAACACCAAGAAGGAGTGGTTCGAAAGGGATGAAAGTTGGGGAAAAAACAGAGACGGCACGGCCGAATAATTGATGTTTATTTCAAACCGATATGCAGGTTACACAATGCGCACGGCATCGACTCAGTAGGATGTAGGACCACCGCGAGCGGCGATGCACGCAGAAACACGTCGAGGTACAGAGTCAATAAGAGTGCGGATGGTGTCCTGAGGGATGGTTCTCCATTCTCTGTCAACCATTTGCCACAGTTGGTCGTCCGTACGAGGCTGGGGCAGAGTTTGCAAACGGCGTCCAATGAGATCCCACACGTGTTCGATTGGTGAGAGATCCGGAGAGTACGCTGGCCACGGAAGCATCTGTACACCTCGTTGGGAGATGCGAGCAGTGTGTGGGCGGGCATTATCCTGCTGAAACAGAGCATTGGGCAACCCCTGAAGGTACGGGAGTGCCACCGGCCGCAGCACATGCTGCACGTAGCGGTGGGCATTTAACGTGCCTTGAATACGCACTAGAGGTGACGTGGAATCATACGCAATAGCACCCCAAACCATGATGCCGCGTTGTCTAGCGGTAGGGCGCTCCACAGGTACTGCCGGATTTGACCTTTCTCCACGCCGTCGCCACACTCGTCTGCGGTGACTATCACTGACAGAACAGAAGCGTGACTCATCGGAGAACACGACGTTCCGCCATTCCCTCATCCAAGTCGCTCTAGCCCGGCACCATGCCAGGCGTGCACGTCTATGCTTTGGAGTCAATGGTAGTCTTCTGAGCGGACGCCGGGAGTGCAGGCCTCTTTCAACCAATCGACGGGAAATTGTTCTGGTCGATATTGGAACAGCCAGGGTGTCTTGTACATGCTGAAGAATGGCGGTTGACGTGGCGTGCGGGGCTGCCACCGCTTGGCGGCGGATGCGCCGATCCTCGCGTGCTGACGTCACTCGGGCTGCGCCTGGACCCATCGCACGTGCCACATGTCCCTGCGCCAACCATCTTCGCCACAGGCGCTGCACCGTGGACACATCCCTATGGGTATTGGCTGCGATTTGACGAAGCGACCAACCTGCCCTTCTCAGCCCGATCACCATACCCCTCGTAAAGTCGTCTGTCTGCTGGAAATGCCTCCGTTGACGGCGGCCTGGCATTCTTAGCTGTACACGTGTCCTGTGGCACACGACAACACGTTCTACAATGACTGTCGGCTGAGAAATCACGGTACGAAGTGGGCCATTCGCCAACGCCGTGTCCCATTTATCGTTCGCTACGTGCGCAGCACAGTGGCGCGTTTCACATCATGAGCATACCTCAGTGACGTCAGTCTACCCTGCAATTGGCATAAAGTTCTGACCACTCCTTCTTGGTGTTGCATTTGCTCTGTCAGTCAGTGTATGTATTGTGTAGGTTAAGTAATGCTCTTTCGAGTTCCTATTAATTTCTTCTTGTCTTCGGATAGGTCTACTATGCACCACGTTAAGCATCGTTCTTCTTTCTCCGATCAGCCCAGTACTACTTCATCCTTTCGGAATGTGCTGCTTTGCGTTCTAACGACCAGGTGATGCCCGTCCCTTTTCCGCTGATTCGATTTTGGAATCCCTTAATTTTATTGATGACCATCCTGTGTTCTTGTTTATTGTATACTGCCTCCTGTGTTATGTTCTTTCCTTACAGGTCCTCCTTGACTCCTATGAGCCAGTTAATTTGCGTCTTTCCGCTCAGCATCTACTCCAGAATTCTCTTGGGTGTGCTCTCTGTTGGCATTCTTTAATGTGTCCATAGAAGCAAAAAAAGTCTTCTCCTTTTAAAGGGTGTTGTGATTTTCTCGGTCCTTTTGTATAGTTCATCACTTGGTCACAGTCTAAATTCTTGTCCCACTTTCCTACGCCCTAGTATCTTCCTCAAGATTTTCTTTTTTCTCAAGTTATGCTGAATGGTAGAGTTATTCCATTCAGCCAAGCTGTGGGGAAATCTTGGAGTGACAATGAACGAAAATTTAAATTGGTCTGAATATATTAAGAATGTGTGTAAAAAAATATTTTC
The DNA here is from genome assembly GCF_040414725.1 of Anabrus simplex. Lineage (NCBI taxonomy): Eukaryota > Metazoa > Arthropoda > Insecta > Orthoptera > Tettigoniidae > Anabrus > Anabrus simplex. Next base: position 113,903,289 of record NC_090268.1, read on the forward strand.
GATACTTCATTCGGTCAAAAGAAACAGCGATATTTCACCTTGTAATGTGAGAGTGCTAGTGCTTCCCATCCTCGACTACTGTGACGTCATTCTGGTAGACGCAACTAAAGAGCAGACTTCGAAACTTCAGCGAGCGCTTAATTGTTGGCTTAGATTTATATACAGTCTGAGTTATGATACATGTCACCCCATACTATCACACTATTTCATGGCTGAAACCTGACAAACGACGAACGTATCACATACTGATACAGATATACAGACTGCTCTCCGAAGACAGACCACTATACATTTCATCCCAGCTTAAGTATTTGTCCTCCTTTCACAGCAGTAATACCC